>NC_090329.1:69239775-69552058 GCF_035084215.1 Heptranchias perlo | reverse complement strand
GTATAGACAAGACAATTGCAGAGGACATTAAGGTGGAGAAAATCAAATGTGTTGTGTTATACTTTCATTAACACTGCACTGTCAGATTTTTGAAAATGATGAGAACATTTTTAAGTAGTCATTTTGCTTTAAATATTATTGAGTCCTTTACAAAAACATTTTGGAATACTTACTGGTTGCTTCTTTAGAAAATGCAATGGAAAATTATTCCCATTACAATAAAATCTGAAGCTGAAATTACAAAGAGTTTAGGCACATACATCAGAAAGTTTATCATTTTTGTGAGCATTTATATCTTTCCGCTCATTCCAATAGGTTAAACTACAACTCTGTTTACAACAGTCACTGCATTTCAAAAGCAATTAACTGTGTCAAGTGTTGAAATTTTAATATGAAGTGTTATATATGTCATATATTCCAAAAACTAAAAACAAGTTAGAATTTCAGCCTTTTTTGATGATAAAACTTTAATTTTTGTCAATACTAAATAAAAACAATCTATTGCTTTTATTTTAATACAAAAGGTTTTTAGGTCTTTTAAAAGAGGATTGTGAAAGGCACAAAATAGCCAATTTTTTTTTCCCTGTTAAATTTTCTTAATGCTTTTATAATGGCCCTACTTTGAAAATGTTTTAAAATGTATCTGTTGCAGAAGAGAACACTTAATGCAAATTAGTTTGGACAGATTAATTAATGTTGTTTTAAAGTTAATCAATACATGGTAGGCTGATAAAACCGCAATTCACTATGCAATTGTATTTTGACATCTTCTGTACTGATAGAAATGATGAAAGACAGGTTTAGCAATGCATGATTTATAAGACTAGGTTGCAGTCATTGGAAATTTAATTTGTAAAGATCAAATCTTTCATTTAGATACTGCTCCTAGCAAAATATTTTTTCCCCTTATACATGTCCTAGACATATTCAACAAGCACAAGCCTCATCCAAGATTTTTTGCAATGTGAAGATGGAATTAACTTTATTCTTAGTCTACAAGATGCTACAGTACCATTGAAATCTTTATGCACATGATGGGAGAACTAAACATAGACATCACACTAAGCAGTGAAAATTGTCACAGGTCAAGCCTAATATATATTTTAAAATATATATTATATATAATATATATATATATATATATATATATATACACATATATATAAAACTACAACACATGCAGAGCACAAGTCTACCCGGCTATGAAAATGGAAGATGAACTCTCTGTGATCTACACATAGCCAAGGTAAAGGAAATTGATAATACGTGCACAACATTGTGTAGAAATGCCTGATGAAAGGAAAGCAAAAATGCACCAAATGAAAAGGGAAGTCATGGCAATTTCAGGTGGGAAGAGGATGTTTAGCTTTTGACCTCTGACCTGTTAGTTGATCTTCGTCAGCATCTTTACTAGCAGGAGTTTGGGCGATGAATATGTATGGAGCTGTAAGCTGAGTCACTAACAGTGCAGCTAGGCAAAGGGAGACAGCATGCATAAGAGAACAAGTTCCCTTCTTGTGATCCCTTAATTAAGCTGATAAACGTTAATCTATAGCAGTGGTTCTCAAACTGAGGCATGGGCCTCACAGGGAAGGGCTTTGTAATGGACCTTATAAAATAGCGCATTCACATTGAAGCACAAGGAAGGCAAAGGAATTTTGTCAACTCTCGCCCCTCCCTTCATCTGTGTTTAAGTAACAGGTACATTGATACCACTAAGGCACACCCACTTATTTGCTGGTATAGTTCCGAGTGTGGATTGACTGATGACTCTGAAACCTTGGACACATTCAGGGATCTTAAGCTTTGTTCTGTTTTCATGGTAACACTCAGTCCCATTCAGCCAGACTGAAAAATATATTGTTCATTGCACAAAACTTTACCTTCAACTGGCAAGAAAATTTATTGCACAGCTTTGGTATTTGCAGATTGCATGAAAATAATTTCAACGTTTTTTTCACTGAAATCTTTAACTGGCGGCATTTCAAGCACAGCTCCATTCAGTGCAATCACAACTCTATGACTATGCATTTGAAATTGATTTTGGTTTTATCCAAAATTATGAATGTACTTTTTATTATGCATTAATTTTAAAACTAATTTTAGATTCAATTGCACCAGTATATAGTGTTGAAAGAAAGCGCAAACTGTAATAGTTTGTTATGTTTTTTTTAAAAAAAGCAGAAACCAGCAGCACCTTTTGTATATGAGCATCTTTTAAAATAGGACTTACACCCAAATAGTGTGAATATAAGAAAGTGCTAGTCACCAATGACGATAACTTTTTTCAAAATCACTACTTATAAACCAGAGCCTTATCCAGTCCTATTCTACAAAACATATGTAACCAGAATTTCAGACTTAAAATCAGAAATGAAATAGCTAAACCACACTGGTACTACTAACTGGGCTTTAGTTATCTTTTAATGCTTATACCAGAAAATGATTTATAGGTGGGTTGTACATATGTGGATTTGAATAGGTGCAATGCAAACCCGTATAATTGAACATTTGTGGAAACAGCTGTGGTTTGTTGAAACCTAAAATTATTTAAATTTCCTGTGCATTTATAAAAAGGTTATATTCAATTGTATTTATCTGAGTTTTCAAAATTTCTAGATTGAACTGAACCTCACATCAGGATTTACCCGTAACAAGTTTCATTAACATCGATTAACGTTGATTAAAGATGATGGATCCACGTGGAAGAAGCATAAAAATTAACTTTCATATCAAAAAGTTATAATTCAAAGTAAATATCGCCAGTAATAACAGCACAATCTGGGCGGAATTGGCCGAATCAGCACAAAAGATCGGGGAATTTTAAACGTAAGTGAATTACGCCCAAAACCACTTGTGCTTATGTTTTCTGCGATCTTTTACACTGGCTTAAGATTCAATTTGCTTGAATCAGGCCCTGCCCACAAAACTGGTCACGCCCCCCTCCCCCGGTCAAAATTGGGAGATTCTTTGCTGGTTCGGGAAGGTTCTTCAATTGCGCTTATTTTCTTAGGTGCACAGGCACTAGTAGGCACATTTTAAAAGTTTTTTTTATATCAAAGAATATTTAATTTACTAAGAAAGTGACTAGTGTACACCAATGAAACAATTCAGTATAGTTTTTTAAGTCGCTTTTAGTGATTTTAAATCAGGTTACTCACAGGCAAAGGACTGGACACCCTTCTAAAAATGCTTATTTTTGGAGATAAACCCATTTTCAGTTCTATTAATAAAAGTGTACCAGGTTACCACTCTTAAATACATCAAGAAATACTTTTTAATGGAAAGGAAAAAAATAAACAATTCCGTTCTATTACCTGGCCCGATTGCGTCGGTTCATGGAAGATTTTACGCTTATGATTATACAAATGAATTTTAGTGGAAACTTGAACCTCGCCAGCGCAATTTCAAGCGCATTTTGGGTGCAATTTCCCGACTGCACCCAAAGCAGAATCTCTATCTCCGGTAATCAATCTTCACTGTTTATTGAATCTTTCTTGGTACGGTCATCATTAATGTTGTCCTTTACCTATCAAGTGAAAATATTTTCCCCTTTTCAATTTCAATTAACAAAATAGTTGTACTTCCAATGTTATACACATTTTGCAAGACTAAAAGAGGCCCATTTGGATTTTCACTCTTTTGCCTTGTTGTCTATTATAGCTGGTTTGTCATTCTATTTCTACAGTATTCAGTAATGATTATCCTTCTTGACATTAATAACTGACCTCGCATCAACTGGGGATGCATCACATTTTTTTCTCAACAGAGGGAGGGGGGATTGGGGACAATCTTAAAAAGTTTGAGAACCCCTGATCTATAGAAACACTAACTTCTAAATTTAAATATTCACAAGTTCTATTTAAAAGGGGCATTATCATCTTGGTGAAATTTATTGGGTAAACATAATTCTTGTACAGGCAGAAACAGCATGCATCATAATAGAGGAATCATGATCTAAGATCGTGCAGAAACAGGTAAGATTCCTGTAATGTGAAACCACTAGTTGTTTCATTGCATCGTTTTCCACAACAGTTTTTGTGAAAATAAATTGAAGCGAAATTTCTTATAAATAATCAGCCCAATACATGAGGTGATGCGATGACGTCAGTGCATACATCCTGTTTTCAAACAGGGGAAGTTGTCTTGCAAAACTTTCTTGCAAGATGACAATGCCACTTTAATACTAAAGGGAAAAAATAATGAATATTTGTAAGCAGTGCCCCAGCAAGTGCAATACAAAAGGCTTGGATAACAACTGCTCCTGATGGCCAGGGCAGGTCGGGCATGGATGCATTTATGTTTATCTATATCATTTTCTTTATTTCCTGTACAGCATTTTTATTGAAGAACAAGTGGTAAAATTACGCATTAAAGACGCAAGTCTCCCACAAGGTCAAAATCAAATAGAAATGGAAAACCAGGACTCTGCAAGGCCTGACCCATGTCAACGTTAAGACAAGGGCAATCAAAAAAAGGGAGTTACTTTGTTCTGCTCTGACTGGAGCACTGAATAGTTTCTCAGCTCTGGAATTTCCCAAACTTTTATCTTGAGCTATTCACAGTATGTTAACATAATTTTCTGAAAAAGTTTTTTTAAAAATACGTGAAAAGAAAATATTTTGTTACATAGGGAAGTGCGACTAATTGGATAGCTCTTTCAAAGAGCCGGCACGAGCACAATGAGTCGAATGGCCTCCTTCTGTGCTGTAACACACTATGATACATCAAAACTAGCTTACAACAGTAAGCAATTTTTGGATTTCTGATAAATAAGTACATAAAAGCAGCATTAAAATGTATAGTTAAATCCCAGTGAGATTTAAGAACCTTTTCTGTGATAACCACCACATACATACTTAATGCAAGTTTTATTCACTGGTGACACCAACAAAATCTACCATGATTTACTGCACACACTAGATAAAGCGTTATTTAGACAGGAATGGAAGCTTTTGCAATAAAACCTTCACTATTAAGACTCCAGCTGTTCAATGTCAAAAGATGGTTTACAGCACAAATAATGATACAGCACAAGTAATCTGTTCTTAATTTCTACTAAAATTCAGCCTGCCAATACAAAGTATCTCTCTGGTTGTGTGATACAGACTTTGTTTGAGGGATATAGAATTGAAGTACACTCCCATTACAAGATAAGTATCAGCAAGTCAGAATAATTTTCGGAGGGTACTAAAGGCACCAGTAAATGTACTCTTATGTAAGAATTACATTTAATTAGCTTTAAAGGAGGCTGGGGAGATTTTTTTTTCTTTTATAAAAGCAATATTCCTACCTTTTGTTGCAATCCTCACACACTGTGTCTTAGTCTCCTGTAAATGCAAATAAAAGATGTCCTTAGTACAAACGTTACTTAAGGAAAGAAAGTTCAGGCAAAAACAAAAGAAAAAAAAGTATTTAGCAATGCAGGAACTTGTTATCTCTATTAACTCCATTTTCCTTGGTCAGCTTATTAGCGTAGCTTCAGGTACATATTTGGGTGAATATAGAGAGCGCATCAGTGGTGGAAGTGGAAAATTGGGTGTATTTCAAATTTAAAAGGTCAATTAAAGGGGACCATCGCAATAGGCAGACAAAAAATTGAAAAGCCTTTGGAAAGTCTTAAAGGGTACCTCAACCCATTAGCAGCCTTTGCCAAGGTTAAGGGAGCAGAAGACTAAGAAGTGACAGGCAAAAATGAAGGGGTGAAACCCAAGTTGCAGGCATTAGTCTAAAGACAAATGAAGGAGCAGCTCAGCACACTATCTCCTATTTTATGGCTGCTGAAATGAAGATGATACTGCATTAAGTAAATGGAAAGATGGCCCTTCTCTGTGCCACTCATGTCACTACCCAATTGATCAGCATTGCAGCACGATGGCATGAAAGTGCAGCAAGGTTTCAGATCACTATTGACCATTACTGTCACTGAATATCCCAGTTCTATGCTATTTTGTAGCTGCAAGTGTCCTTGCACCAGCTAACACGGCGCTGCATCTGACTCTCTGTAAATCTGGATACTGTGAAGGTAGTTCTCCGTGGTCAGTGCCAGGTGAGGGGCTGCAGAAATGGTTCATGACTTTTTAGCAGGTGTGGCCAATCAGGCTATAGTGGCTGTTCATCACCCTGGCATACTTACCTTCATGCAGTGCCACTGAAAGCATAACTTATAGTGAATGGGGTATTTCTGTGGAAGTATCCAACATTATGGTTAGTCAGACATTCAGTATCTTATTGGTGCTATTGGATCTGCTGTCCCAGCTTCCTTTGGGAAGAGGAGGCGTCTGTATGCACTAATTGCCTGCCAAAGTGAAGTCCGGCCACCTCTGTATGCAGATGGTGTGCCAAGGTCTTCATGTGTAGTCAAAGAGCATTTCTTTGTGCAGGCTGATGTGTCTGGCACCCCTTGCTGGTCCCCTTCCTTTCCTTCCAAGAAATGTAGATCGGGGCACACCCAGTGGGAAACCCATTGGTACCAGTAATGGTGATGGAGAGGGGGAATAAAAAAAACAACACAAAGTCTCATGAGAACCCGGTAGATGAAACCAACAAAAAATATTAACAAAAACAGCCAATAAATGACTTAAATGTTGAGAATTTAAATCAGCTACTGCCACAGCTGATTAATCATGAATGGGCATGCAGAACGAATGAGCCCATTTGAAGTCTCTACTTCCAACATAGCTGCTCACCCTACCCAGAAACTATACTGGGGGTACAAAGTAAATGGAGCTCTGATGGGATGGAACTCCTGCCCATGTTCCACTACCAGCCACCCGATTAATACAAATACAACGGGTGACCCACAGTGGGAGATCTTTGGCTAAGTCTCCATCCATAGCTCGTTTAATATTGGTCAGTTCCCAAAATGTTTGCATATGCTTACAAAACAGAGATAAACATTTTGGATTTACAAAACCAATGCTACAGGTAGAGTAATACGTTATTTTAGTAACAAAGGGACACTTATACCATGGAAACAACTGGAAAACAGATTACCCAACAAGTCATTGGGATGTAATTATGGTGTTTAGTGTGTGAAGAAAAAAACCCAACATCATGCACATTTCAATGTGCTCAACCAAATCTTTTAACATTTCCTCTTTTTTCTAAGCAAAAGGATTTTTTTTTATAAATTGCGGTGTATAATTTATTGCAGAAAGTAAATTGAGTGCACGGCAATATCAAATGTAGAGTGATGCCTGATGTCTGGGAGGGAGGGTCAGAAATTAAACATTTCATTATACATCAGTACTGCAGAGATCAGGATTGAGCATACATTAAACTTTGTCCAGATGTACTTCCTGGCTGCCGTAACTTCGGCAGAAACCCAGTTTACACGGTGCATTCAGGACTGCCGCCAATTTTCTACTGAAATTAGTGGCAGATCAGGAGAACTCGTAAGCAAATTCCTGGTGATGATGCTTAACTCCAGCATTCAATAAATAGTTTTTACAGCGTTACTGTGTCATTTCTGTTTCCCTCAGAACCAGCTTAGGTTTGCAGAGTCGAATCACAAGCAGTTCTGCCCTGTGGTCCTGTGTTCACTAGGAAGTGGACTGAGACTTATTTAAGAGAATGAGAGAGAAACTTTCACTGCCAAGGGAGATTCAAATTCAGCAGCAATGGAGGGATAGGAGAGAAACCTTAAGAAAGGTAAGAGAGACAAACCAGGAAATTATAGACCTGTTAGTCTAACATCTGTTGTGGGTAAGTTATTGGAATCTATAATTAAAGGACAGAGTGACTGAGCACTTAGAGAAATTTGAGCTGGTTAGAGAGAGCCAACATGGATTTGTAAAAGGCAGGTCATATCTAACAAATCTAATTGAAATTTTTGATGAAGTAACTAAAGTAGTAGACAGGGGGATGTCTATGGATGCAGCTTATATGGACTTCCAGAAGGCATTTGATAAGATTCCCCATCGGAGGCTGTTGGTTAAAATTAAAGCTCATGAAATTGAAGGCAAATTATTGACCTGGTTCGGAGATTGGTTAGGCAGTAGAAGACAGAGTAGGGTTAATGGGTATGTACTCAAATTGGAATTTGACTAGTGGTGTTGCACAAGGATCAATGCTGGGACCTCAACTATTCACTATATTTATAACACAATTGTGGCTTAGATAACACAATAGAGTGTCATAAATCCAAGTTTGCAGATGACACAAAGATTGGTGGCATAGTAAGTAGAGTAGATAGGAGCATAAAATTACAGAGACATTGACAGATTAAGCGAGTCGGCTAAACTCTGGCAAATGGATTTCAATGCAGGTAAGTGTGAGGTCATCCATTTTGGACCAAAAAAGGGATAAATCAGAGTATATTTTAAATGGTGAAAAGCTAGGAACAATGGAAGTCCAATAAGATTTAGGGGTCCATGTACACAGAGCACTAAAATGTAGTAGTCAGGTACAAAAATAATCAAAAGGGCTAATGGAATGTTAACCCTTATAACTATAGGGCTCGAATATAAAGGGGAGAAAGTTTTGCTACAGCTATACAAGGCCCTGGTTAGACCACATCTTGGGTACTGTGTACAGTTCTGGGCACTGCACCTTAGAAAGGATAAATTGGCCTTGGAAAGAGTGCAGCGCAGATTCACCAGAAAGTTACGAGGGTTCCAAGGGTTAGGTTATGAGGAGATTACATAAACTAGGCTTGTATTCCCTGGAATATAGAAAGTTAAGAGGTGATTTGATTGAGGTTTTTAGGATTTGGAAAGGAATTTATAAGGTAGATAGAAACTTTTTTCTGCTGGTGGGGGAGTCTAGGATAAGGGGATATAACCTTAAAATCAGAGGCAGGCCATTCAGGAGAGAATTTAGGAAACACTTCTTCACGCAAAGGGTGGTAGAAATGTGGAACACTCTCCCACAAAAAGCAGTAGATGCTAGCTCAATTAATATTTTTAAATCTGAGATCAATAAATCTTTACTAGCCAACGGTATTAAGGGATATGGAGCCAAAGTGGGCAAATGGAGTAAGGATACAGATCTGCCATGATCTCATTGAATGGCGGAACAGGCTCGAGGGGCTGAATGGCTGACTCCTGTTCCTAATAAACTATCTCCTCTTTTACTTTTCCCTTCCTATCAGTTAAGGGTTAAACGTGAAACAAACAACAAAATAAGAGTGCCTCAAACCTATCCAATGATCATTCAATTCCTTTACACTATCATCAGCATTTTACAAAATGTTTTCTGTAATTAAAAATATTAAATAAAAACAAAACACACCACAGTGTTACATCTGTGGCTCATATTTGATGGGCTGTTTTGATTGATTGGCAAGTGCATCATTTATGAATTACAAAATCACTCATGCGAAGAAGCATATGTAATATTTAATTCTGTTACGTAATTTCCCCCACTTATGCAGTTTATACAGTCAAAGCATGGGGATACTTTTAAAAGAAATAGCAAGGAGGCAGATTTTGTCATTTAATGTTAGCTGGGCTAAGAGTAAATTTAGCCTTATCCATGTGAGCACTGCATCTAAAGGAGACCTGTTTAATTAGAACGTGACCCTTGCCACACATTTTGGATAAAAAAGGCCAATCATCGAGACATTTCCTCAATATTTTCACTTTTTTCTACCAAAAAATGAATTTCATGGCACTGCACTGAATAAAACTCTTCCAGTTATGCATAGTGAATTTACAAATTTTCATTATAGTTGATCCTTACAGAAATATAGAATTTTTACATGTGCAATTTTGTCCAAAGAGGACATAACCAAAAGGCAATTACATTTTTATTCGTTCTACATTAGCAAGGTAAGTAAGCATGGAAAAGGGGTCTTGAAATCATTTTCTATTTTGTCTCAAGTATTTTTGCTTCAATCTACTGAAACACTTCCAAGGATTTTCTCACCTGGCAACTAAACAGATGATCATAAGTGGGCAAGGTAGTATTCAGATACAAAATTCACGCTGAAATTACAGTCAGTGATCACAAACAAGGTGAAAACAGATCTTTTAATCACTAATGTACACCCACTCACCTTTTCAACGCTGCTCACAGCTTGGAAGTGTATGTGATATCCTTTTCTGGGGGCCAAAGGAGGATTCCAAAAACCATTGTAGGTTTTATTGTCACCAACTGTAAAAGGAGTTTGCTCGGAAATTCCACCAGGAGGAAGCTCTGCAGCATAATAGTAAGGTGACCCTCGAGCTGCAGCAGTTTGATAGGTGATTGGAATCTGGAAGCATTCTGCTGTGCCTGCCTCCCTTTTAGATCTGTGGGAATTCACTTCTTCAACAACAACTTGGTAGGCACTTTGAAAGAGAAAAGATATAAAGTTCCATTTACCCGTAAGTGCAGAACAATCCTTTTTTGTTTTATAGGCTTTAAATATTTTCAATTTTCCATTGGTAGTTAAAAACAACTGTTTTCTGGCGAGTAAAAAATGCTTCAGTTTTTGGTGGTGAAGGAAATAAAAGAAAAAAATCTCATTTAATTTTGTTTTAAAAATCTATAAAAAACATTTTTGGAGTCTCAAAAAAAAGCCACCATTTGTGTAAAATTGTTTTAAAAAAATAGGCAAAAGCATTCAATGATGATCAACACGCAGACTCTTCTGATCCCCATTCACAGGTGACAACTCCTGCAAGGACACAGCTCTATGGGTACTGATCGCTCTCTAGTAGCTCAACCATGCAGCCACTCTATAGGTGTGCGCACCAGCAAACAATTCAAATGTGGGGGGAATCATAGTCAAGCCTGATTCTGCCTTTATCCAAATCCATGTATTTGCACTTTTCAACAGGTGTCACTCAATAGGACTCCGGTTCATTCCTGCCTGCCCCCACCCAGCTCAGGAACACGGAGCTCAATTTATTGTCCCCAACACTGTGCCAGCTGAGATCAGCAAACTCAACACAGACACTGGCTCTGTGATCCGAATGGGTCAATGGCATATTATGCAGTGGATCTACCCACTGAGGCAATATGGGCACTCTTACATGGATTTTATATAATATTTAAATCTAATTGTTGTTTATGGAGTTGTCTCGTGTACCAAATTACCAGACTATTTCACCCTTTTTGTGTGGGGTTGAGGCAAGTTTTAGTCTTACTATAAATTGGACAATATTCTTTAATTTTTTGCAGTTTTTCAATCTTTACACTTTATTGATACCATACATCAGTTTCTATGCAAATTATGGTTCATACATTTTAACAAACATAATATACACATACATACATGTGCCTACATGTACACATACTTGCCAACCAACAAAACTAACAAAAGCTGACCAAAAGATTCAACAAAAGCTGACAACTCAAGAATGGGCCCAATTAGAAGCATGTGGGGGGAACAAAAACTTTTGTAGCTTTGTCCAACTTTCCTCCACTTGTGTTTTTTCCTCCAATGCAAGTATAGGAAAGCCTGAAAAGGAAATCCAAAATTTGGTGGTGCATTTCTGGAGGGGTCCAGGGTCATGCTCCCCTGAAAATATTTTAATTTTGACATTAAAAATTATGCATTCTGGTTAATTTTAAACATTTTTATATTTCACAATTGAGAACTTGGATTTTCAATGGAGCAACCAGACCATCAGTTCCCCAAAGTCACCTCAACAGCTACTCTCTCATCAAAATTCCTGCACCCTTTATGGAGCCAGTTGAAAGAGAAACTGTACCCCAGCCAACTCTCCACCCATTCACAGGCAAACTCTCGCTTCCTCCAACTCTCCCAATTGATACTGAGCTGATATTTGTGCTTTTCTCTCTCTATCCACTCAATTCAACCCATCATTCTTCTCCTCCCTCTTCAATTCTGCAATTGTAAACAATTTTACAACACCAAGTTATAGTCCAACAATTTTATTTTTAATCCCACAAGCTTTCGGAGGCTTCCTCCTTCCTCAGGTGAACGGTTTTTCCACACCGTTCACCTGAGGAAGGAGGAAGCCTCCGAAAGCTTGTGGGATTAAAAATAAAATTGTTGGACTATAACTTGGTGTTGTAAAATTGTTTACAATTGTCAACCCCAGTCCATCACCGGCATCTCCACATCATGGCTTCAATTCTGCAGGCACTCTTCTTCCCCTCCAACCCAGTTCGAGCAGGAACTTTTATCCCTCCTGCCCACTTCCCAGTTCTAGTCAGACTCCTCTTCTCCCCCAGTTCATGCTGGCACTCTTTCCACCTCCAGCTTCCTCAATTCATGCGGATACACTTGCCCATCCCTCAGTTCATGCCAGAACTATCCCTTCCTCCCCCAATCCAAAGCATCACTCCCAATTTCTGCTTCCTTCACTGCCATCCAATTCCCTCTCCCCTTTATTGGCACTGATTTCCCCTTTCCGGTCCCATTCCATCTCCCATCCATTGCCTTCTTCCCTCGCTCCTTCATTGTATCCATTATCCCTTATCTTTCCTGTTTATTATCATTTATTTCCTCCTCTTCATTTTCATCCATAAGTTTCCCCCCTTTACCAATTCCCACTCCTCCTTATTCTCATGAGTATTCCAGCCTACATATATAGAGACCGGAATCATTGTCACTAGAATCGGAGCAGACTGAGCTAAGAGGAGCTTTATCTGGTCTATTAGCAGTTGGACTCCAATAACTGTGGCACTGAGAGGAAAGGGGCCCAGTCCACACTGTTTATTAGCAAATCTTGACACACTGGTCAAGCTCCCAAAACTTCCTGTTCATCACACTTAATTCCAGTTCCACAATTTGTATGTCATGCTTTTCTGTCACACCTAGATGCCACGTATGGGTGTAATGCCTGGATATAACTTAACTGCAAGGAAAGTATACTTACCATTATAGTTACCTTTCAGTTCTGCCATTGCTAGGTGGTGCTGTTGCTCCTCCTGCAAGGTCCATCTCATTGGTCTGTGTGTCTAGGTGACGATGCAGGTATGTTTATATTTATTTGTACTGTCTTGAACCCTATAGGTTCTTTTAATATAATTTTTTTAAATTACCCTGCAGCTTCCTCCACAGGCCTTAAGCTCCCCCCCATTTTGCCAGTTTCTTCTCCCCCAAGCCCACCTATCGTCACCGTCACAGGCTTTGGGATTCACCTCCTGTCACCACTGCCATCGTGGGCCTCAGACATGGCGCCTTGGGCTGCCCACTTGAAACTTCTGCTTACCCCGCCATTTTGCGACTGTACGGTCACTAACATTTCCTGCTGCTAATACTCCTGTGGGACTTGCTCGCCTGCTTTCGGGCCACCTGCCTACACCCATTGATACCTCACCATCTGCCATCTCAATCCTGGTCCCTAGAGCCTCTTCGTTCATCACCAGTTTCCTACCACTATGCTGGGAAAAGGCAATTTCCCTTCAAAACGCTTGTAGGGTTAATTAATGCAACTGCGATAGCTGTCCACTGAACACTTGTAACCACTTTGGGTAGATCTGACATTTCAATCAGAGACCATAACAAGCAGCAAAGCTTTTAATAACATAAAAAAGGAGTTGATTCAGTACTGATATCCAATTACTAGCTGTCACGCACACATTTATCAAATACTCCACCGTAAAAAATTATGCTAAACATCAAATAGTAGATTATTTGAGTTCAGATGGTCTCCTAGTTTCGTTCAAAATAGGAAAATTGTTTTGATTACAATTATGCAGAAACCATCCTCATCGCTTGAACTTTACCTTAGTAGCTATGAGAATCTTGGCAATCAACTTATTTTAAATTATCTTAACAGTTCAGCGATCTTGTTCAGTGATGTAGCAGCCAAAAGCAGTTTCTATTGCCATATAGTTCAAATTTAGATTCTGATTTTATGTATTTATTTTGAACTATTCAGTCAATTTTATAGGCACCCTGTGATGCTACTTGCTTCATCGCCCTTTACTGCACTTAACAGGAACTGCCAAAGATGACTGAACTGATCTGAATCAAATAATGAAAGATTGAGGGATCTTTCAGTTGTACCACATTTAAGGTCGTACAAATTCATGCCACTTCTACAATATTTACAGTAACAGGATTTAGATTGCTCAAAACAGAAGTTGCTCAAACAAAAAATATTTGTAATTCTTGTTCCTAAGTATTTCTTATTTTTGCAAACTTTTTTCATATTGTTTTCTCCCTCCACTTCCAGTCTCCTTGGAGCACTCATTGTCTGTGATCAAGAGGGCAGGCGGGCAGGCAAGCAAATGCTCCAAGATCAATGATGCCCTTGAGCCATCTACTCGGAAGCAATTCTGCCTCCAATTTACTCGCTGCTATGTGGAGAACCACCGTGGTCAGCCAGTTTTAAAGAGTTTAATGCATATCATGCAATTTTCCTTTTTATATAACCAGTGATTATCTAACTCTATTTTCTTGATTGCTAGAATGTGCAGTAAGCTCAGTTCAACAAAATACAAGTAATTACATCATGTAAAAATAAAGGATAAGACTATCATAAAAGACATACTGGCCTAGAAATTTGATGGCACGCATCCATTTTTCAAGCCCAAATTGAGCACCTAAGCGTCCAATATGGCGGGTGGGGTGCGCTGCCTGCAACATAGGATCGGGCTGCTCGTCGGCGTCCAGGGCACATGCCAGAACTATTTAAATCATTGACTAAAATATTTAAGTAAGGGTCCTACACTTCTTGTAAGATCATTTTGTGATATTGGGATGCCCAGTGCTTGACTCACTCAGCAACTCGAGGCACGAACAGACAAGAACCCCCCCTTGAGCAGCACTATATAAAGGGCTCATCCACTACATTCAGGTTAGTTTGGTTTGTCATTTGAGGCTGCTGGTTAACTGCAGGGCATTTTTGGGGTATTTACCAACTGTAAAAACTTAATTCTGGCTTTTGCGAATAAGTTTTTGCTGGTGCTTCACTGTTCTGTGAAACTGGGGTCTGGGAGGGCTGCCTTTATGATTGGAGGACAAAGAGGAACAGCAAGGAAGTCAGGAGAAAGCTGGAGCAGCTCGCTGAAAAGGGAGGAGGAGGGCACTGCGCAGGAGGCCTTACCCACAGTGGAACTTCAGGGAGCACTTCCCCTACCCGAACTTCACTGAGGAGCAAAGTCTCAGGCACTTTCACTCTTCAAAGGAGACTATCACCGAGCTATGTCACCTGCTGCAATCACAACTGGAGCCTCATACTAGGTCATGGACAGCAGTGCTTGTGGCAGTCAAGGTCACCATGGCCCTTAACTTTTATGCAACAGCCTCCTTCCAGGTTGCAGTAGGTGACATCAGTGACATCTTAGAGTTTGCCGATGTATCAGGGAGGTCACCGAGGCATTCTATGCCAGGAGGAACACCTGTAGCTCTTTTCCCATGGACAGAGCAAATCATGATGAGGGAGCACTAAGCTTTGCCCACACAGCAGGCTTCCCCGGTATGCAAACTGCCCGCATTGCCTTGCGTGCTTCCCATCACCATCCTGGCATCTATCTAAACAGAAAGAGATTCCACTTGCTCCAGCTTGTCTGCGACCACAGGCAGTGCATTATGCAGATCTGTGTCTGGTTTCCTAGCAGCAGTCATGATTCATTTGTCTAGTGCCAGTCCTCTGTGCCATCTTTGTTCCATTGAGGACAATTCAGATGGCCATGGTGGGTGACCTCAAGTAGCTGTGGGCCCGGCTGCAGTGTGCAGCCTCTCGGCCGTGGAAGTCTGGCCCAGCTGGCTGTGTGGCACTAACAAGGGCACTGGCGGAGTGGGTTTCCGTGCTCTGCATGAAGCCTTGACATAGACTGCACCCACAAGTTGGAGCTGGACTTTGATATGCTCTGAGCCATTGTGTTTAAGATCACAGGCAGGCTGTCCAATGCAATTAGCATTTCCCGGTATATGCCCATCGGCCTTCTTCGGAAGCCTGGGCCCTCGAATTCTGCATCCGAGTCTTCTGCAACAGAGATAGTATACTATCTCGCCCTCCGGTGAGTTGGCACCTGTGGCCTATCCCTGTCCTAGCTCCTGCACACTTGTGCCTGGTGTTGCACCACGTGAAGACCCCCTCCTCTAGACTGCCCTTTAAGGGACGCATAGTGCCAATATCTGAGCTGGTGTTTGCCAGGGTTAGATTGAGCAATGGTGCATCTTCAAAAAGGTTGGTCTCCTCGTCCTGAAGCAGCAGAGGCACCTCCAAATTTTCAGCACTCGAAATTGAAGAGAGAGATAAGGGTTAGCTTATAGTGTAAAGGGAGAGCAGAGAGAAAAGTGGCTAGTGCAAGCAGCTGCAGTTTGTCATGCAGAGTGTGTAATGAAGTAAGAAGGGATAGAGAGAGTAAGGTGTGAAACCCTACATGATATCACCTATAGGGTTGCCACTTGCCACAGCCACACCTTTACTTCCACGAGGCAAGATGGTGTTCAGGTGGGCTCAGCGTTCTCCAATAGCAGCCTCCTGCATGACCTTCTCCTGCAAGAAAGAGTGTGTTAGTGTCAGTCTTGAGGTGTTTGGAGAATGTATATGTCATGGTAGACTAGTTAGTAGTTAATGTGTCAGATGTGAATTGTGGGGAAGTGAGGGTTGCAAAACTGGTGGGTGTTTGAATGTGATGAAAAGCAGGTGTAGTGAAGTGTGGTGCAGTGATTGTAAGAGAGTGAAGGGAAGTGGGGGAGGGAAGCATTGTGAGTAGCGATGCTGGAGGTGTGAGCAGAGAGTAAGAGAGCAGCATTCTTACCTTGACAACTCTGATGAGATTGTTGAACTTTTTCCAGCATTGCAGCCATGTGCTGGGAGCTCAGCTCCTAACATTGATCTCTTCCCACTTGCGGCGAAGGTGTTGCCTGGAGCACTTTCTGCACCCTGGAGGGGGACAGGATCTCCCTCCTCCTGTCCACCGCCTGGACTGGGGCCTCAGATGCAGCATCAGAGAACCTGGTAGCTACCATTTCTCTCTTTATGTTCCCTGCTGCTTTTAGCCAGAGTGCACCTCTCCTTTAAGAGGTGCTGGCTGCCTTTAAGTGGCTTCAGAGATGCACTATTTACGGCCTTGCCAAACAGGCACGCAGCTAATGAATAGCATGGGTAGCACTGGCTGCACACCTGACTCATTATAATGAACTGGCAGCAACAGTTTCATGGGCCTCGTGTGCCCGTTTTCAGGCACCATCGAATTTCCATGCTATTTAATTTAAAGTTGAAACAAATCATTTAAATCACAAAAAGTTGGACTGTGCAATGCCCTCAGTATTACATTCAACATGAGGATAGATGCATTTGCATTTCTTATACTTGCACAACCTGAGCCACATTAAGTATGGTGCTGAGTGGAGACTGCAGTGTCTTCCAGCAGGGGAATGGAAAATTAGAGGGTGGATGTCTGGCTGGTTCTTGCCTTCTGGCGGCATTGATGGAATAAGCCATCTGCCCATTCAGCTGTAGACCTCAAGCCAGAAAGATGTGGAAAGGAGATTAAACATATTGCATTTATATCATGCCTTCAACATGATAAAATGTTCCAAGGCCCTTCACAGAGGAGAAATGGAAACTAAGCAGTAATAGAAGAGGTGACCAATATATGATCATATAGATAGATCTTGAGGAGGCATTTGTAAGCAGAGAGAAATGTGGTGAGCTAGAGGGGTTTAGGGAGAAAGTTGCAGAGAAGGGATGAGATAACTTAAGATGGTGCCACTAATGGTACAGTGAAGGAAGGGTGGGGTTTGCAGAAAGCTGAATGGGAGAACCATGAGGTATGGGCTGGGACATAGCATTGGAGGAGGTAGCAGGTGCAGGGAAGGGTGAAACCATGGAAAGATTTGCAAATATTGGTGAGGATTTTGAACTCAGTACGCTGAGGGACAAGAAGCCAGTGGAGGACAGGAGTGATGCAGTACAGGATCTGCGGGGTGGAGTTGTCAATGAGTTGGATTTTAGGTATGGTGGAGTATGGGAGTCCAACAAGAAGGGTGTTGGAGGAATTTGGAGGTAACAAAAAGGTAAAAAAGGGTTGCAGCTGCAGTGGAGTGGAGATGAGAATGGAGGCAGGCTATGTGTTTAGGGTGCCAATCAAGCGGGCTGCTTTGTCCTGGATGGTGTCGAGCTTCTTGAGTGATGGATAGGGTATGGGATTTGAAACATAGCTTGGTTTGGTGGGAGGGACGGGGGTCATATAGAAGACTAAGGTTGAAACTATCTGGCTCCGATTGAGTGAGCTTTTGGTGGGAGAAGAACATAGATGGCTTTGGTCTTCCTGGTGTTAAGTTGGAAAAAGTTCTGACTCATTCACGACGATGCCTGCGACATGATAAAATGATATCAGAAAGCCATCTGACAAAATAGAGATGGTCGTGGTGTTAAGGACAGTGGTGGAGAAGTAGAACTGGGTGTTGTTAGCATACATGTAGAAACTGACCCACGTCTATGGATGATGTCATTAAGGGGCACCTTAAACCAGGAAAAAGAGGGAGTTTTTCTTTATTCGTTCATGAGCTGTGGGCGTCGCTGGCGAGGCCAGCATTTATTGCCCATCCCGAATTGCCCTTGTGAAGGTGGTGGTGAGCCGCCTTCTTGAACCGCTGCAGTCCATGTGGTGAAGGTTCTCCCACAGTGCTGTTAGGAAGGGAGTTCCAGGATTTTGACCCAGCGACGAAGAAGGAACGGCGATATATTTCCAAATCGGAATGGTGTGTGATTTGGAGGGGAATGTGCAGGTGGTGTTGTTCCCATATGCCTGCTGCTCTTGTCCTTCTAGATGGTAGAGGTCGTGGGTTTGGAAGGTGCTGTCGAAGAAGCCTTGGCGAGTTGCTGCAGTGCATCCTGTGGATGGTACACACTGCAGCCACGGTGCGCCGGTGGTGAAGGGAGTAAATGTTTAGGGTGGTGGATGGGGTGCCAATCAAGCGGGCTGCTTTGTCCTGGATGGTGTCGAGCTTCTTGAGTGTTGTTGGAGCTGCACTCATCCAGGCAAGTGGAGAGTATTCCATCACACTCCTGACTTGTGCCTTGTAGATGGTGGAAAGGCTTTGGGGAGTCAGGAGGTGAGTCACTCGACGCAGAATACCCAGCCTCTGACCTGCTCTTGTAGCCACAGTATTTATATGGCTGGTCCAGTTAAGCTTCTGGTCAATGGTGACCCCCAGGATGTTGATGGTGGGGGATTCGGCGATGGTACTGCCGTTGAATGTCAAGGGGAGGTGGTTAGACTCTCTCTTGTTGGAGATGGTCATTGCCTGGCGCGAATGTTACTTGCCACTTATCATCCCAAGCCTGGATGTTGTCCAGATCTTGCTGCATGCGGGCACGGCCTGCTTCATTATTTGAGTAAAGAATGGAACCTTAGGATACCGTAGAGATGACTTTGCGGGAGAGTTAAACAGAAATGAGGACAGTCCCACAAAGGTAGATTGAGTGGCTGATTGTGTCGAATGCCATGGAGAGGTCAAGGAAGGATAAGGTGTCACAGTCGCAGTCACAAAGGATGTTACTGTTGATTTGGACCAGGGTGGCATCAGTACAGTGGGCAGGGTGGGTGGGAGTGACGAACAGGAAATCGTGGGAAAGGTGAGCATGATGCTGATGAAATTAGCATGTGCAAAGACCTCAGAAACACAGGAATAGAAATCAGTTTGCAGTTGAAGATAAGGGGTCAAGGTGGGGTTCTGCAGGAAGAGGTGCTGATGGCAATTTTGAAAGGGAGGGAAAAGGCGCCTCAGCAGAGGGAGTCACTTATAAGCCCCGATTTTAACCTAACCACCCGCCAGGAATGGGGTATGTTCAGGTCAGATGTTCATTCCATGGGGATGTCAATGGGGAGTAAAATAAGACATGTGAAACAGACATTTGACCTTCCGGGCAAGTTAGGTTAAAATCAGGGCTACAGCATCAGTGATCATGGGGGTAAGAAAAATTAGAATGCCAAGGAAAACAGTGACTTGTTCACAATTTAAAAAAAAAAATTGTTGACTTATGAAAGAATTTGTTGAAAGCTGATTGCAGTCACTCTGGGGATAATCATGTGATGGCTGCTTTCAGATAGGGAACTGGTTAAATTCACTAAGCACAGTTGTGCAAAAAAGATTGTATACATCACAATCAAAGTCAAATATTTGTGACATTAATCTGAGTCTCTAAACCAATTTTACATTTATCCTCCTTACAAGTATTTACTAACAGCAAATGTTTCTATTTCCACTGATAATACCTTTATTCAAACAAGTTTAACACGAACATTCTGTTCACAAACTGCTCCATAAGATTCACTGGCACAAGGCACAAGATAATTACTGCTTACAGCAGTAATTTACAGTTGTCATCTAACTGGAGACAGAATGCGCTGAGACACAAATACACCTCATGACCGTGACATTACATCCATCTTTGCTTGGAGCTATCCAGATCTAAAATATAAGTGACATACCGTAACATGGGCACAGATGGACAGAAATCTGTCCAGTCCACTAAAATAGACCATCTCATTGCTATATGGTTCTAAATGATGAACCATCGCAAATTACTGAAACAGATGGCATGTTGCTTGCTACAGCAAGGAAAAACAGTTCAATGACTTTCACAGACCAAAACAATCCTAAATATTCAGTTCAAAAAAATATTAATGAGCAACTGGCAAAAACAGATTTGAACTGTTGCTACGCAAATGGCAGGTGATCAGAAATTCCTCCCAAATAACATGGTAGGTAGTGCAACTCTCCATAAAATGTGCAAGTCCATTGCCCTTATCTATTTCACCAGAAAGTAGACTCACACCATAGACTCCTGATGAAGGTTTGAGTTTAAATCCCACTCTTGACTGCCATTTCCCCATAAATGAGTTTCATGAGTTTTAACTGAGTTGCAGAAAATATTGCTTTACTGATCAATCAAGGAACAGCACTAACATGGATTGTCTATGGGAAAAAACTGTCCTGTCACCATGAATAAGGGCTTATAATTATCATTCAGAAACAAAAAGCAAAAGTATGGTTTATAAACCCCGCCCCCCCACAAAAAACATTTTTTTTCCACTGTCCTTTATGGAGGAACTTACTAATGCAAATAATCTGATTTGCTACGGATATTAACAAACTGATTTTTGATTTAAAAAAACATTTTGGCTGAATCAAATTTGGCAACATCAAATTTAATAAGCTGGCAGCCAAAAATCAAGAACTGTGTCTACAAAGTGGAGTACTCAGGCCACATTAATGGCTGCATGAAAAAAACTGAAGTCGACAAATTACTCCTCATTAATGTTTTGATAAGACGACAAGCAAATGTCACTCAAAATTAATGTTATATAGAATATGTGAGTAAATCTCAGACATGCCAAATAAAATTTAATATGTACTACATGATTTCTAATGGGGGCACTTGTGCGAGTCGAGGTCAAATAGTTTGCATTCATCAACATTCTTCTCCCTCCACTTGTTCTAGTCCCTTCAATTTCCCCATTAATTTGTATGAAACACAGTGCATGCTAACTGACTCATTGCTTTGAAGAACTAAAGTTATATTTTAATCCATATAAAAAATAACCGTCAAGCTTTTTATTTCAATAAAATCAGTAGATGAATCAAAATGAAATGGTAGTAGGAGAGAAAAGTTACCTAAATAGAGCAGACATGTGGAAGATTCAGGCCCTGAATTTACAAAATCCCCGAAGACAATGCTCTCATTAACTACAGGTCTATTTTGTAGACTTTGCCTAGCCGAGTAAACAAACCTCTTGACAGCAATGTCAAATGAATATTACTTGAAAATAAAGAACTATATTAGCAGTCAGCAGCCTGCCAATCCAATGAAGAAACAGTTTGCTGCTTATAAATTTACCTGATTGGAGCACCTTTAGCCTGTGCAGGTCTCAGCATGACAGTTATTGTGGTTGCTGTTTCGTTAAGAGTTGCATCTTCATAGTCAGGTAGAGTTGGAGCTGTTGAAATTTAGTTTTAAAAAAAACAAATTTAAAAATATAGAATTGAATCTTATTCTACAAAAAAAATCCTAAGTAACATCTATAAGACGTTGATTAACTTGAAAGATTTTTTTTTGAAAAGGAAAGCTTAAAAAAAATGCAAATTTCAATGGCTCTACTCACAAAGTCCTTGCAGATAAAAATGTGCTAAAATCCAGTTTTTAACATGGTAAGCTTTCATTTTCTCTATTGTAGGGAGGAAAAAATTCTTCCTCTTTACAGTCTATTATCATAAAGCAGCTGGGTAGTACACAAGAGCTGCTTGGGAAAATACCAACTCCAATGTTCTTCCCACTGGGAAAATTAGCCTTTGTTCAGTGCTTCCCCGTAGTACATCTGACATTCGGAACTTGTCACAAAATGGAATCACGATACACCATTAGTACTCCATTGTACTTCACCACTCCCAAAAATAAATGATTAAATCTGTATTGATAAAAATGTTGCAGAAATAGGGGAAGTTGGTTTCAAAATTTACATGGTAAAATAAACGTACACAGTGTAGCAAGTGGTTCAATAGTGACATATTTTCAAATAACCCAATGTAAACTACCATTTATGTCTTCCTACCTTTTAAACACCCTTTCACTTATCATTTAGAACTGTGCAAATGCAATGAGTAAAAGATACTCAAGTTATCTCAATGCAGATTTTATTAACTGTATTCTTATGAGCATCATAGAAAAGTAACATTTCACTTCTAGCTTGCACAGAATTATATGAAAGAAAATATGGAAATAGATGAATAGGAAGTAATTTTTAAACTGTTCTCTGCTCTTTTGCCCCAGGCATCCCTTAAAAATCAGTAGACAGAAATGTTCAAGTGCAGTAACTCACCTTGAATCATCTGACATTAATCAATGTTTTATTCAGAAAAAAAGAGTTGCCTTTTTAGTTAAAATTTGTAATTTGGCAATTGACCATGCATTCACGACTTCAGTTCTTTCGATCATCTGCTTCACTAAGGACATGAAGCTTTTCTTTGAAATTAGGGAGAACTCCTCTGCACCTCATGCTGCCATGGATTGAGGCAAACCTTTGGTCTTCAGTGATTTTTCTTAATTGAATTTCCTCAAAATTTTGCACACTACTGACTCATTCATTATATTATCTTTTCTATTTTGATTTTGCATGTTTTGAATGTTAAACGAATTTACAAAACACTGCATAAGCAGTATATTATAAAAACTAACTTAATGCTTAAAATATATCAGAGTAGGTATAGCACAGGAGGCGGCTATTCGGCCCATCGTGCCTGTGCCGGCTCTTTGAATGAACTATTCAATTAGTTCCATTTCACTGCTCTTTTCCCATAACCCTGCAAATTCTTTTCCCTTTAAGTATTTGTCCAACTTCCTTTTGAAAGTTACTATTAAATCTCCTTTCACCACCCTTTCAGGCAGTGCATTCCAGATCATTACAACTCGCTGTGTAAAAAAATGTTTCCTCATGTCGCCTCTTGTTCTTTTGCCAATCTCAAATCTGTGTCCTCTGGTTACCGACAATTCTGGAAACAGTTTCTCCTTATTTGCTCTATCAAAACCCTTCATGATTTTGATCACCTCTATCAAATCTTCCCTTAACCTTCTCTGTTCTAAGGAGAACCACCCCAGCTTCTCCAAACTCTCCACATAACTGAACTCCCTCATCCCTGGTACCATTCCAGTAAATCTCTTCTGCACCCTCTCTAAGGCCTTGACATCCTTCCTAAAGTGTGGTGCCCAGAATTGAACACAATGCACCAGCTGAGGGCTAACCAGCGATTTATAAAGATTTAGCATAACTTCCCCCCTTTTGTACTTTATACCTCTATTAACAAAGCCTAGGATCCCGTATGCTTTTTCTTAAAAAAAAACAGCCTTCACAACTTGTCCTGCCACCTTCAAATTTGTCTATCTGCATCCCCAAGTCTCTCTGTTCCTGCAACCCATTTAAAACTGTACCATTTAGTTTATATTGCCTCTCCTCATTCTTTCTACCAAAATGTATCACTTCACACTTCTTTGCTTTAAATTTCATCTGCCATGTGTTTGCCCATTTCACCAGTCTATGTCCTCCTGAAGTCTGTTACTATCCTCCACATTGTTTACTACATTTCTGAGTTTCGTGTCATCTGCAAACTTCAAAATTATACCAAGTATACCCAGTACAGGTCATCAATACATATCAAAAAGAGCAGTAGTCCTAATACTGACCCCTGGGGAACACCACTGTATACTTCCCTCCAGTCTGGAAAAGCAACCGTTCACCACTACTCTCTGCTTTCTGTTCCTTAGCCTATTTTGTATCCACGCTGCCACTGTCCCTTTAATTCCATGGGCTTTAATTTTGCTAACAAGTCTATTATGTGGTACTTTATCAAATGTCTTTTGAAAGTCCACATATACACATCAACCGCACTACCCTCATCAACGCTCTCCGGTATGTATCAAGAAGTGTTTCCATGGTTGATGTAGTACTTTTTAAATAATAAAAAAGCAAAACAATTAAAAACATTAAAAATGGTCATCTTGAGGAAAACATGAATATTCTTTAAAGTGTATGGCAAAGATCAGGCGTATTTACACAGAATGCAATGTTCGAAAGTATCAGAAACTACAAATACATTGCACACTGAAGAGAAGTTATTTAGTAGTTAATATAAGTAACTTTGTTCAGGACTTTAAAAAAATTTCCATGGATCGTTGAATTTTTAAGAAATCATATAAAAGTAAGAGTATAACAAATATGGACTGTTAATGCTGGATGTGTTTATCTGGGATGTTATTTCAAGATACTTCACCGTTGCTCTTCACAAAACACTATACCCAAATCAACTCATAGACAGCACTTAAGCAAAAGCAATACACTGCGGGTGCTGGAAATCTGAACTAAAAACAGGAAATACTCAGTAAATCAGGCAGCATCTGTGGAGAAAGAAACAGAGTTAAGTTTTCAGGTTGATAATCGTTCATCAGAACTGGAAGAAGTTGATGATTTAACAGTTTTTAAGCAAGTACAGAGCCAGAGAAAGTGGGGGAAAGAAAAGATGTGTCTAGAGGAGCTGTAAATGGCAACAGCAGAACCATTACCAGCACCTGCTGTCCAAAAAAAATGGGAGCAGTGGTTATGATCTGAAGTTATTGAAATCAATGTTAAATCCAGAAGGCTGTAAAGTGCCTAATCAAAAGATGAGGTGCTGTTCCTCAAGCTTCTGGACTCAACATTGATTTCAATAACCAGATCATAACCACTGCTCCCATTTTTTCTGGACAGCAGGTGCTGGTAATGGTTCTGATGTTGCCATTTACAGCTCCTCTAGACACATCTTTTCTTTCTTTACTTGTCCCATTACCACCCTCCTTGCCTTGCACCATCATCCCTTTAGTCATTTAATCACTCGTGCCCTCCATCCAATCAGAGACCTTCCCTTTTGTTCTTTCCTCCCCTCCCCTTCCCTGCCCTTTCCCTGGCTCTGTACTTGCTTAAAAACTGTTAAATCTTCAACTTCTTCCAGTTCTGATGAAGCGTCATTGACCTGAAACATTAACTCTGTTTCTTTCTCCACAGGTGCTGCCTGACTTGCTGAGTATTTCCAGCAATTTCTGTTTTTATCATAGCCAACACTATTAATTTTTATTTCAGCTTTTACATAAACTCATGGACTTACCAGATATATTAGTTGTAATGTTAATTACTGTAGCTGGACCAAATCCCTTCACTGTGCTAGCTTTAATAAAGAACTGGTAGGTGGTCCCAGGATTCAGATGTGTGAAAACATGGTGTGTACTGTTCCACATTTTTGATACAGTTCGAACAGGCCCAGCCACTTGGACAGCAGGGTCAAAGGATTTGATGCTGCTGTAACTGACCTGCAAAAATATGAAAAAAAAGTAATTTTCCTCCCTGTTACATCTTAAATGGAAAATGGCAACATGTTATTCCTGATCTTTAACATCTTTGAATTGATCTAATTCATGAAAAGATCAATAATTTTTAAAATATAAATATTCAAAGAACATTCCAGAGGTGGCTAACAAAAAAATTCTATGAACCATACCTAAGTATTTCCTGTTCATATGGTAAGAAATTTAGTTTAAGCTTGCTTGGAATTCATGCTTAACTTTCCAATCCAAAGTGCGAGAATTTTACATTGCAACAAAAATACAGTCAGTGCTCTGCTCAGTGTCCAGCATTCCTATATACTCTGGATCAATTTTGAATGTCATAACTCTTAAAAATGAAGACAGGATCAGTATAATGGCTAAAATCAATCACTCAGAAGGTTAGGCAGCATCTGTGAAGAGAACAGACAGGTTAATGTGTCAGATGTGGACTCTTAATCAGAACTGGGGCCACACATAAACGTTAACATGTCTGTTCTCGCCACAGCTGCTGCCTAACTTGTTGAGTTTACAGCAATGTCTGTTTTTACCACAAAACAAGAGATGGCTGTTGGTTTAGACAGTCAAATCTCAAATGCAGTTTAAACCAAATTTCTTCCTCATTGAACTAGGTTAATAATATAATTTATACAGGTTTTTCCAGTGGTATTAAAATGTTAAAATCACCTACTATAAATATGGTTTTCCTCATTCTTTGAATGAAATTTAACCTTGTTATAAAAATTAGAATATTGTAATTTTGTTTCAGCAGAAGTAAAGAGAAATGAATCATTTGGAAACAATATGCAACTAACATGGTTGGATGATTTCTCCCACTCTGCTTTACACAAAGAGCTAGGTCTGGGTTATGCCCTTATTCCTTTGTAGGAGTAAGCAACATAGAGACACCAACGTTAGAGAAAAATTAAATAACAGGGTAGAAACATAATGGGGTAAATTTTCATCATCACTGCCTGAGTGGTAATCTGGCAAAGTGGATCGCCTACCTCATTTTTATTCCATTGAAGTCAGTGGAATGAAAATCAAGTGGATTCTACAATGAGCAGGCAATCCGCTCCACCAGACTCCTGCCCAGACAGTGAAGGCAAAAATTTACTCCAATGAGGAGTCGGCCAGGCAGGAAGTCAACAGGCATTGTAAGGTGAATGGAAGAGTTTGGTGCTGATAAGCGGCCACCTTGCCCTGAACACGCTTCGAGAATACAGCTTCTTTCCTCCTGTGCATCGAGCGACTTGGATTGCTTCTCTGGGGGAACAGTACCCTTACCTGAGTAGATATCCCACACTGTTTCTCTACATGAAACAATGAACTGAACAATGTCGGAAGAAGCAAGTATCAGACAATTCAAAGTGGCATCAACAATAACAATATTTCACAAAAAAGTTAAAACTTTCATTACAGGACTGCTCCCAGTCTATAGCGAAGATGTTGGAATGAATGAACTGAAACAAAACACCCACAGACGGAATGAAAAATAAACTTTTTCTGCTGTGCTAAGTCAACAGGAAGCATGCTCCTAACCATTGCAGAGAAAGAAGTATAGGACTCAAAACTGGTTAGAGGGCAAATAGTCACCTTATCAAAATGATAGCACGTGTAAAGTGGACATTGTCCTTATGGGCTGACAAATTCCTATTTGTATGGGATGGTTGACTGAATAAGAGTATGGGATTTGTCCAATTTGATAGGGAGGCTTTTTTGTTTTCAGCCAATATCTGAAAAGATTAACCCCTATAAGCAAGCTATTTTATCTCCTCTGGCTCTGTTACAGATGAACGCATATAACATGTTTATTCTAAGACGACCATTGCTACAAAAATTCAGGTTAAAAAATTTTAGCTGTCAGATATTAGTAAAAAGATATCTCATCATCAGTAATTCTATGAAGATTAATCAAAGCAATTCACATTCATAACTTTTTCAAAATTAAAATTAGATTCAGGTCCAGACATTCCTATCTGTAGCATCTGAAGAATATTCCAGGTGCCACAGAATGGAGGAGACAGAGGGTATTTACATCATCCTGGAATTACCAGGACTTCCCCACAGAGGTGGACTTGGGCCTGCAGGTACAACAGGTGCAGAACAAAGACAGTCATGGAGCTGAGGCAGGAGGGGGAAGTGTTCCACTTCCTCCTGCTTCAGTTTCCTCTCTCTGAGGCAGAAAGATGCCAATTTTGATGGATGCCCAAAGAAGCTTGTTTTAGACCTTGTGCCTGGGACCACAGAGGGCTGAGAGAGTCAGCTGGCAAGGCAAGGGAGGCCTGAGAAGTTAAGTGAAATCTTCCATTGCAGCCTCCCTATGATCTTTGGGCTTGGGAGACTTTCTGGCTCCTGTTGCAAAAGCAGAAGTCAGTTCTGGAGCTGCAGGCCTCTAACTACACCCGTGTTCTGTCCCCCATTTATAGGATCTAGCCCCTGATGGTGGGTGACCTGTACTGGGAGTGCGGGAGGACCATGCAAAGGGCCCAGCCCACCAAATTTGGGAGCTCTGAGGGGAGTGCGACTAATTGGACAGCTCTTTCAAAGATGCACGATGGGCCAAAAGGCTGTGTAATTCTTTTATTCTATGTCAGGTGCAGTGCACTTTGGGCAAGTTGTGCCTGTCCACTGCCCAGGCAAAGTGTGTGTGTGAGGGGAGAGTCCAAATGTTTTGCTTGTCAATGAGTAACTACCAAATCTATATTACCTCATATTGTGTGATGATACCATTTGCTTCCACAGGCTCATTCCAGTGCAGGAAGATTTTGTCCTCAAATGGTGTTCCTTTTAGTGAATCACTAGGTACTGGACCAGGTACTGCAAGTCAGAAAATGCAGAAATATCTTTATGTAAGTTTGTGTTTTTGTAGTAAACAAATAGATAGCTCCAATGAAAAAGAAAACATCTTGTGTGTGTTGCTGCTTCACTAGGACACAGTACATCATTTAATTTAAACAATCTCAATTGAAATCATCAAATGTTCTGTTGTACTCTTACAAACAAAATTAGACTATACACTTGCTAACATTGATGCAATGGCACATTTGGAAGCTGCCTGCGAGGCCAATGAATTAATGTTTACTACTGTGCATGTTAAAATACCAATGGTATCCCAAAACCAACATTTCACTTCAGTTGAACATGGGCACTCAGCTGAACATAAGTTTGTCGTCCTTCAGTCACTACACCCCTGGACACACTATATCAACGCAGAGCAGGTAACAAGCTGCATACTCTGCAACGAGTGACTCACCTCCTGACTCTTCAAAGCCTCTCCACTATCTACAAGGCACAAGTAAGGAGTGAGATGCAATACTCACTCACCTGGACAAAACACAGCTAAAACAAAACTCAAGAAGTTCAACACCAACCAGGATAGTGTAGTCTACTTGATCAGCACCCTAGTCACTGAACTCAATACCTACCCCTCCACCACTGCCACGCTGTGGCTGCAGGATGTACAATCTACAGGATGCAAGGAAATAATTTGCCAAGTTTACTTAAACAGCACCTCCCGGGCCTGCGACTCCTGCCACTGAGATGGTCAACAGCAGCAATGTCATAGGAACATCATCTCCAAGTTCTCCTGCAAGTCAATGCAGCATCCTGACTTGGACATATACTGCTGTTTCTTCATCGTCAATGGGTTAAAATCTGGTATTTCCTACATAACCTCATTATCTCCATGAAGACTTCATCAGTTCAATAAGGCCGATCACCACCATATCAGGGCAACTAGAGATGGGCAATAAATATCCAGAGGACAAATATAAAGTTCCCACTGTTGTGGTGCGCAGGATGGCTGACATAAAGAATACCCATTTGAAATGGGAATCTAGGGTTAGCAGCTAGTGATAAGTATCCTAGATATAACAGACAGGTTATAATAAGATAAAGTACGTTTTAGCCATTTCTTCATAGGTTTTCTTCATACAAAGATATGGGTTGAGTGTGGAACAGTGACATTAGTTTTGGTTTGCTCTATCAAGAGCTAGTACAGACACAATAAATCAAATTACCTTCTTCTACGCTCTAAACAACCATGGTTAATTTTATTTTTTATCCTCCTATTGGACCTTGAGCCTATTCATGCAAGTTTTTATTTTTCAAAAGTCATTACTGGCACCATGGGTTTCCCCAATGGGAATCCCTGTTATCTGACATGTTTGGGTGGAGAGAATCTATGAAGGTAGGCCAAACTGCAAAACAGATGATTTATGGCCATCTCCATCTGAAGCTGGAGATGATTATACCACACTTTGACAGATGTCTTGTGTTAATGGAAGCTTCACCTCTCAAAGGAAACTGGGACAACGGACCCTTGATCCCATCACATATGTGAACGAATGACCTACCATAATGTTGGACACATCCCAATCACAGTTTGTCATGCTTTCAGTAGCACAGAAGGCATGCCAGGATGTTGAACAACCACCATGTTATCCACACCTGCCAAGTTGCCACCACTATTTCTGCATGCCCTGGCATACCTACCGGCCAACGTCTTGTCAGAGACTGCTGCATTGTTGTGTTCTGTATTTCTGCCCAAATCTGCATCTGTCACTATGGTGGCAAGCTGACCATGTAAAATTGGATGGAAACAGACTACCTTAATTTCACAATGTCTAAAACTCACCAAGTCTTTCTTACGTAAATATCAGAAAATAGCCACAACATGTGGATTTCCCTTTACCAATCTCGATCAGGACTGAGTTTTACCCCTCCCCCCACCTCGTTTCAATCAATCATCAGGCACCAGTTAATACTAGGATTTGTGAAATCCAGTACTGATCCTTGTATTAACCATGCCAAAAAAAAAGTTAATTTACATAAACCGTAATTCAGAACAAAAACATTTATAGGATATTTCAAAAAAAGGTCATATCTTTTTTCATGAGTGTCAAAGCTTTAAAGTTCCTTTGTCCCACAAGTGAGAGTAATTTGTGGCTGATTATGGCTAAAAGAACAGCACTTTGTTCACTGACACACAATAAAAGACTAAGTATGCCATTTATTTCATTAGTGAGGAATGCATTTTAATCCAATAATAAGTAATATTTTTTCAACATGTTTTCCATCAGGACTACCAGGGCAAAGGGCACTTCAGTATGTCTTATTATATGATGGGAACCATCCCCCCAAATTTCTCTCACAGACCGCCTCTCTCTGGGAACACAAGATTTGGCTCCCAAACAATCATTCCAAGTAAAACACACAGCAAGCTATACTTATTAAAAAAAACAGCAATGAACTACTTGAAGTGCTTATACTAAAAAGCACAGTTAAAGTTTTACTGCTCATCGGGCCATAGCCAATAGCTGCAGTGAGAAAACAAAACTAAAATTCAATAGATTAATTCATCCCTCTGATTTAGCTAATCATACAGAATTACATTTAATCAGAGGAGGGGTGATTTCCCCACTTGGCATTTATAGATCCTTGCCCACTGGGAGAAAATATTGGATATTTGCACAATTTAATTTAATTGTTCTAGTTCTGGTCCTCTCCAACCCCGAAGATGATTTAACGATCCTCCACTGTTCCCCTCAGACCTTGATTTGTCCATAAGTTTACATTTGTCTTTATTAAACTTTTTTAATTTTTGGGAGAGCGATCTCTTGGAAGTTCTACCTCCCCTGTTTAAACTCACCAGGCCCTGCTGAAATACTGCTTTGTTTCAACAGTAGGATCACAGGAATCTGGGATCAAGTGGATCCCTTGAAGAGTATAGAGATTGCCGGAGTAGAGTTAAGAGAGAAATCAGGAGGGCAAAAAGGGGATATGAGATTGCTTTGGCAGATAAGGCAAAGGTGAATCCAAAGAGCTTCGACAAATACATAAAGGGCAAAAGAGTAACTAGGGAGAGAGTAGGGCCTCTTAAGGATCAACAAGGTCATCTCTGTGTGGAACCACAAGAGATGGGTGAGATCCTGAATGAATATTTCGCATCGGTATTTACGGTTGAGAAAGGCATGGATGTTAGGGAACTTGGGGAAATAAATAGTGATGTCTTGAGGAGTGTACATATTACAGAGAGGGAGGTGCTGGAAGTCTTAACGCGCATCAAGGTAGATAAATCTCCGGAACCTGATGAAATGTATCCCAGGACGTTATGGGAGGTTAAGGAGGAAATTGCGGGTCCCCGAGCAGAGATATTTGAATCATCGACAGCTACGGGTGAGGTGCCTGAAGATTGGAGGGTAGCAAATGTTGTGCCTTTGTTTAAGAAGGGCGGCAGGGAAAAGCCTGGGAACTACAGACATCTGTAGTGGGTAAGTTGTTAGAGGGTATTCTGAGAGACAGGATCTACAGGCATTTGGAGAGGCAGGGACTGATCAGGAACAGTCAGCATGGTTTTGTGAGAGGAAAATCATGTCTCACGAATTTGATTGAGTTTTTTGAAGGGGTAACCAAGAAGATAGATGAGGGCTGTGCAGTAGACGTGGTCTACGTGGACTTCAGCAAAGCCTTTGACAAGGTACCGCATGGTAGGTTGTTACATAAGGTTAAATCTCACGGGATCCAAGGTGAGGCAGCCAATTGGATACAAAATTGGATTGACGGCAGAAGACAGAGGGTGGTTGTAGAGGGTTGTTTTTCAAACTGGAGGCCTGTGACCAGCGGTGTGCCTCAGGGATCGGTGCTGGGTCCGCTGTTGTTTGTTATTTATATTAATGATTTGGATGAGAATTTAGGAGGCATGGTTAGTAAGTTTGCAGATGACACCAAGATTGGTGGCATTGTGGACAGTGAAGAAGGTTATCTAGGATTGCAACGGGATCTTGATAAATTGGGCCAGTGGGCCGATGAATGGCAGATGTAGTTTAATTTAGATAAATGTGAGGTGATGCATTTTGGTAGATCGAATCGGGCCAGGACCTACTCCGTTAATGGTAGGGCATTGGGGAGAGTTATAGAACAAAGAGATCTAGGAGTACAGGTTCATAGCTCCTTGAAAGTGGAGTCACAGGTGGATAGGGTGGTGAAGAAGGCATTCAGCATGCTTGGTTTCATTGGTCAGAACATTGAATACAGGAGTTGGGATGTCTTGTTGAAGTTGTACAAGACATTAGTAAGGCCACACTTGGAATACTGTGTACAGTTCTGGTCACCCTATTATAGAAAGGATATTATTAAACTAGAAAGAGTGCAGAAAAGATTTACTAGGATGCTACCGGGACTTGATGGTTTGACTTATAGGGAGAGGTTGGACAGACTGGGACTTTTTTCCCTGGAGAGTAGGAGGTTAAGGGGTGATCTTATAGAAGTCTATAAAATAATGAGGGGCATAGATAAGGTAGATAGTCAAAATCTTTTCCCAAAGGTAGGGGAGTCTATAACGAGGGGACATAGATTTAAGGTGAGAGGGGAGAGATACAAAAGGGTCCAGAGGGGCAATTTTTTCACTCAAAGGGTGGTGAGTGTCTGGAACGAGCTGCCAGAGGCAGTAGTAGAGGCGGGTACAATTTTGTCTTTTAAAAAGCATTTGGACAGTTACATGGGTAAGATGGGTATAGAGGGATATGGGCCAAGTGCAGGCAATTGGGACTAGCTTAGTGGTATAAACTGGGCGACATGGACATGTTGGGGCGAAGGGCCTGTTTCCATGTTGTAAACTTCTATGATTATATGATTCTAATCTTACTGGACTGGAGCTGTCCTATGCACAATATATTGTTTTAAAAACATTGACACAGATTGAGTGCAGTATGGGAGTCACAAAGATTCTAGTAATGTAACTCATTTCTTGGGTCAACTTGATTCAGTTGGTTATATTCAGACCTCTGACTCAGGAGGCCGTGGGTTCAAAGCCTGTTGCAGGATTGAACACACAATCTTGGCTGACACTTCGATATTTTGGATGAGATGTCAAACTAAAGCCTGGTCTACCTGTTCAGGTGGATGCAAGAAATTCCATAGCGCTATTTAAAAATAAAGTAGGGAGTTCGTCTAGTGTACTGGCCAACATTACTCACTCAACCAATATTACCAACAGATCAAATTTTCATGTGTCATGTTTGATGTTTGTGGGACCGAGCTGTATGAGAAATGGCTGCCACATTTATAGAATCATAGAAAGGTTACAGCACAGAAGAGGGCCATTCGGCCCATCGAGTTCACACCGGCTCTATGCAAGAGCAATCCAGCTGGTCCCACTCCCCTGCAGCCCTGCAATTTTTTTCCTTTCAAGTGTTTATCCAGTTCCCCTTTGAAGGCCATGATTGAATCTGCTTCCACCATCCTCTCGGGGCTTGCATTCCAGATCCTAACCACTTGTGTAAAAGTTTCTCCTCATGTCACCATTGGTTCTTTTGCCAAACACCTTAAAACTATGTCCTCTGGTTCTTGACCCTTCTGCCAATAGAACAGTTTCTCTCTATCTACTATGTCTAGACACTTCATGTTTTTGAATACCTCCATCAAATCTCCTCGCAATCGTCTCTGTTCCAAGGAGAACCACCCTAGCTTCTCCAGTCTATCCACTTAATTAAAGTCCCTCATCCCAGGAATCATTCTAGTAAATCTTTTCTGCACCCTCTCTAAGGCCTTCACATCTTTCCTGAAATGCGGTGCCCAGAACGGGACACAATACTCCAGTTGTGGCCGAACCAGTGTTTTATAAAGGTTCATCATGACTTCCATACTTTTGTACTCTATGCCTCTATTTATAAAGCCCAGGATCCCGTCTGCTTTTTTTTAAACTGCTTTCTCAACCTGCCCTGCTACCTTCAACGATTTGGGCACCAAAAATCCAGTATCTCTCTGTTCCTGTACCCCTTTTAGAGTTGTGCCCTCTAGTTTATATTGCCTCTCCTTGTTCTTCCTACCGAAATGTATCACTTCACATTTTTCTGCATTAAATTTCATCTGCCACGTGTCTGCCCATGCCACCAGCCTGTCTATATCCTCTTGAAATCTCACTATCCTCCTCACTGTTTACTACCCTTTCAAGTTTTGTGTCATCTGCAACTTTAGAATTTGTGCCCTGTACACCCAAATCCAAGTCATTTATATATATATATATATATATATATCTATCAAGAAAAGCAGTGGTCCCAGCACTGACCCCTGGGGAATACCACTGTACAAAAAACAACCTCCAGTCCGAAAAACAACCGCTCATCACTGCTCTCTGTTTCCTGTACCGTAGCCAATTCTGTATCCATGTTGCTACTGCCCCCTTTATTCCACAGGCCGCAATCTTGATGATAAGCCTACCATGTGGCACTTCATCAAATGCCTTTTGAAAGTCCATATACACCACATCAACTGCATTGTCCTCATCTACCCTCACTGTTACCTCATCAAAAAACTCTATCAGGTTAGTTAAACACAATTTGCCTTTAACAAATCCTTGCTGGCTTTCTCGAATCAATCCCCCCTTGTCCAAGCGACTGCTAATTCTGTCACGGATTCTAAAATGTTTCCCCACCACCGAGGGTAAACTGACTGGCCTATAGTTGCTGGATTTATCCTTACACCCTTTTTTGAACAAGGGTGTAACATTTGCAATTCTCCAGTCCTCTGGCACCACCCCCGTATCTACGGATGTTTGGAAGATTATGGCCAGTACCTCCGCAATTTCCACCTTTGCTTCCCTCAGCAACCTAGGATGCATCCCATCCGGAACAGGTGATTTATCTACTTTTAAGTACAGCTAGCCTTTCTAGTACCTCTTCTTTATCAATTTTTATCCCATCCAGTATCTCAACTATATCTTCCTTTACTGAGGCTCTGGCAGCATCTTCGTCCTTGGTAAAAACAAGTGCAAAGTACCCATTTAGTACCTCGGACATCCCCTCTGCCTCCGTGAGTAGATCTCCATTATGGTCCCGAATCAGCCCCACCCCTCCTCTTACTACCAGTTTACTGTTAACATGCCTCCAGAAGACCTTTGGATTCCCTTTTATGTTGGCTGCCAGTCTATTCTCGTACTCTCTCTTTGCCCCTCTTATTTCCTTTTTCATTTCCCCTCTGAACTTTCTATATTCTGCCTGGTTCTCACTTGTGTTATCAACCTGACATCTGTCAGACACCTCTTTTTTCTGTTTCATCTTACTCACTATTTCTTTTGTCAACCAGGGAGCTCCGGTTTTAGTTGCCCTACCTTTCTGTCTCATGGGAATGTGCCTAGACTGTACCTGTAACATCTCCTCCTTAAAGGCCGCCCACTGTTCAATTACAGTTTTGCCTGCCAATCTTTGATTCCAATTTACCTGGGCCAGATCTGTTCTTATCCCATTGGCTCTCTTCCAATTGTGTATTTTTACTATAGAGTGGTCAGTGTCCTTTTCCATAGTTATTCTAAACCTTAGGATACTATGATCGCTGCTCCCGAAATGCTCCCCCAATGACATTTGCTTACATAATAGTGGCTGGAATAGAAAAGTAATTAATTGGATATTTTGAGAATGTACTATACTTCATAGAAATGTAAATTCTTTCTTATTTAAAATAGAACAATTGCTGCTCTAGCTTTTCCTACTTGTAGGACATGAACCAAAATTGTAGCACGATGAAAATATAGTAAAACCTTTTGTGTTGAGTTATCAAGAGGATTATTTCAGAATTCCATTTTTGATGCAGTTACGGGGTCCAATAAGTAGATTTAAAGGGCCACAAAAAGTCTGAACATATTTATGGAAACAGTTGTTACAACTAGATTTGTTTCAGCTGTGTGCTGGTATATGTCCAACACCAAGAGTGGCTCAGTAGCACCACTACTGACCAAGCTGGCCAAGTCCTGAAGGACACAGCTGCCAGACTGGGCCTGCGGCAGGTGGTGAGCGAACCAACACGAGGGAAAAACTTACTTGACCTCGTCCTCACCAATCGACCTGTCGCAAATGCATCTGTCCATGACAGTATTAGTAAGAGTGACCACCGCACAGTCCTCGTGGAGACAAAGTCCCGTCTTCGCACTGAGGACACGATCCAATGTGTTGTGTGGCACTACCATCGTGCTAAATGGGATAGATCTAGCAGCTCAAAACTGGGCATCCATGAGGTGCTGTGTGTCCATCAGCAGCAGCAGAATTGTATTCCAACACAATCTGTAACCTCATGGCCTGGCATATTCCTCACTCTACTATTACCAACAAGCCAGGGGATCAACCCTAGTTCAATGAGGAGCATAGAAGAGCATGCCAGGAACACCAGGCGTACCTAAAAATGAGGTGCCAACCTGGTGAAGCAAACACACTCAGGACTACATGCATGCTGAATAGTGGAAGCAACATGCTATAGACAGAGCTAAGCAATTCCACAACCAACGGATCAGATCAAAGCTCTGCAGTCCTGCCACATCCAGTCGTGAATGATGGTGGACAATTAAACAAGTAACGGGAGGAAGAGGCTCTGTAAACATCCCCATCCTCAATGATGGTGGAGTACAGCATGTGAGTGCAAAAGACAAGGCTGAAGCGTTTGCAACCATCTTCAGCCAGAAGTGCCAAGTGGATGATCCATCTCGGCCTCCTCCCAATATCCCCACCATGACAGAAGCCAGTCTTCAGCCAATTCGATTCACTCCACGTGATATCAAGAAACGGCTGAGTGCACTGGATGTAGCAAAGGCTATGGGCCCTGACAACATCCCGGCTGTTGTGCTGAAGCCTTGTGCTCCAGAACTAGCTGCGCCTCTAGCCAAGCTGTTCCAGTACAGCTACAACACTGGCATCTACCCAACAATGTGGAAAATTGCCCAGGTATGACCTGTCCACAAAAAAGCAGGACAAATTCAATCCGGCCAATTACCGCCCCATCAGTCTACTCTCAATCATCAGCAAAGTGAGGGAAGGTGTCGTCGACAGTGCTATCATGCGGCACTTACTCACCAATAACCTGCTCACCGATGCTCAGTTTGGGTTCCGCCAGAACCACTCGGCTCCAGACCTCATTACATCCTTGGTCCAAACATGGACAAAAGAGCTGAATTCCAGAGGTGAGGTGAGAGTGACTGCCCGTGACATCTCAGCAGCACTTGACCGAGTGTGGCACCAAGGAGCCCTAGTAAAATTGAAGTCAATGGGAATCAGGGGGAAAACTCCCCAGTGGCTGGAGTCATACCTAGCAAAAAGGAAGATGGTAGTGGTTGTTGGAGGCCAATCATCTCAGCTCCAGGACATTGCTGCAGGAGTTCCTCAGGGCAGTGTCCTAGGCCCAATCATCTTCAGCTGCCTCATCAATGACCTTCCCTCCATCATAAGGTCAGAAATGGGGATGTTCGCTGATGATTGCACAGTGTTCAGTTCCATTCGCAACCCCTCAGATAATGAAGCAGTTCGTGCCCGCATGCAGCAAGACCTGGACAACATCCAGGCTTGGGCTGATAAGTGGCAAGTAACATTCGTGCCAGACAATTACCATCTCCAACAACAGAGAGTTTAACCAACACCCCTTGACATTCAATTGCATTACCATCGCCGAATCTCCCACCATCAACATTCTGGGGGTCACCATTGACCAGAAACTTAACTGGACCAATCACATAAATACTGTGGCTACGAGAGCAGGTCAGAGGCTGGGTATTCTGCGGCGAGCGACTCACCTCCTGACTCCCCAAAGCCTTTCCACCATTTTCAACGCAGAAGTCAGGAGTGTGATGGAATACTCTCCACTTGCCTGGATGAGTGCAGCTCCAACAACACTCAAGAAGCTCGACACCATCCAGGACAAAGCAGCCCGCTTGATTGGCACCCCATCCACCACCCTAAACATTCACTCCCTTCACCACCGGCGCACAGTGGCTGCAGTGTGTACCATCCACAGGATGCATTGCAGCAACTCGCCAAGGCTTCTTCGACAGCACCTCCCAAACCTGCAACCTCTACCAACTAGAAGGACAAGAGGAGCAGGTACATGGTAACAACACCACCTGCACATTCCCCTCCAAGTCACACACCATCCCGACTTGGAAATATATCACCGTTCCTTCATTGTCGCTGGGTCAAAATCCTGGAACTCCCTTCCTAACAGCACTGTGGGAGAACCTTCACCACACGGACTGCAGCGGTTCAAGAAGGTGGCTCACCACCACCTTCTCAAGGGCAATTAGGGATGGGCAATAAATGCTGGCCTCGCCAGCGATGCCCACATCCCACGAACAAATAAAAAAAATGTATATGAGGAGAATAATTAGATAACTGGAAATAGCTACTTGACAGGAATCTGATTGAGAAGTTCAGATGACATGACAAACCACAAGACAAAGCTCGAACAGTTTAGAAGCCATCTGATTCCTGTGTTGCAACAATTGCCTCGTAATATCTCATATCTTTTTTGATCTTCATAATGCAAGTAGAATTGGCAGCAGTAGTTTTATTCTTTTAATTGCCAACTGATGCCAGCCAGAATGAGATCCTTGAAGGATCATTAATTGTAATCTAATCACTGCACGTTTATTGAGTAATAATCTACAGTTAGTTACCAGAAAATAATAAGTAATTATTCCACATTACATATTAAATTATAACTATAGGCCCATTGTATTTTGATTGTTTCCTCTCAGTGAGTATGATCACATTTATCGACACAGACTTCTACTTAAAAATCAATTTTAAAATATTACTTAATTTGTTTTGGCCTGTGAAACTGAACTATTTAACGTATGATCTAGAATACAACTCTCGTTTTGTCTCGAGTTAAATCCAGTACTCAAGCTACTCATATCACAAGTGAGGAATGGCAATAAATTAAAACACCTTTACCCTTCACACATACTAGAATGTTTGCCATAAACCTCTCTTAGGTGACTGTGTCAATCAACAAATAAATGTGTTTATTTTTGATAATAGCTTTCGATATAATATAATTAAGAGTGGGAGCCCAGCACTGCGATTAATGAATGGTGATCTGGCAGGAGACCAGGAAAGTATATGTGATGAGCCACATTGTTTTGTATTTTTTCCCCAATGGAACAGAAGCTGCAGTTTCTCTAAAATAGGTTGGACGGAAAGTTAAGCAAATACAAGGCAGGCATGCAGAGGCCTGTTTAAATTGTGAATTGCTGTTCAGGCCAAAGCATGCAAAACACAATTCTCAGGTTAATCAGTGTGAGATACGAGATTGTTAATTGATAATATAAATAGAAAAAATATGTCTGTAAGAGGGCAACTTTGGTAGCTCAGTGAGTAAATGCACCACATGGGGATTACTCCGAGCCATATAGAAAGGATGTTTCCAGATTTGATCCCTACCTGCTCTGTGCTGTGTTATAGATCTTAGACGGGGCACCAGTGGAATGCACAATTAATCTCAGTGTCCCCGGGATGTGGGGGGGAAGAGTAAGATATGCGGGAAGAAAAAGATATTGGACAAAGCTCAAGCTCTTGGTCGCTGTCCAGTCACCCTTGCTGGAAGTGCGTTGTGGATGCTGGATGTTGACAGGCTCAGGTGTGATTGCTCCCATGGCCAGACTCATGCATGAAGAGCAACAACAAAACTTGCATTTGTATAGCGCCTTTAATGTAGCAAAACGTCCCAATGTGCTTCACAGGAGCGATTATCAAACAAAACTTGACACCGAGCCACATGAAGAGATATTAGAACAGGTGACCTACAGCTTGGTCAAATAGGTAGGTTTTAAGGAGCATCTTAAAAGGAGGAGAGGTAGAGGGGCGAAGAGGTTTAGGGGGGGAATTCCAGAGCTTAGGGCCTAGGTAGTTAAAAGCACAGCCAGCAATGGTGGACCGATTAAAATCGGGAATGCGCAAGAGGCCAGAATTGGAGGACAGCAGAGATCTCAGAGGTTACAGAGTTAGGGAGGGGAAAGGACATGGAAGGATTTGAAAACAAAGATGAGGATTTTAAAATCGAGGCATTTCCAGACCGGGAGCCAATGTAGGTCAGTGAGCAGAGAGGTGATTGGTGAACAGGGCTTGATGCGAGTTAGGATATGGGCAGTAGAGTTTTAGATGAGCTCAAGTTTATGGAGAGTGGAAGATGGCAGGCTGGCCAGAAGAGCATTAATTCTGATGTTGAGTCTAGAGGTAACAAAGGCATGGATGAGGGTTTCAGCAGCAGATGAGCTGAGGCAGGGGTGGAGACGGGCAATGTTACGGAGGTGGAAGCAGGCGGTCTTGGTGATGGAGCAGATGTGGGGTTTGAAGCTCAGCTCGGGGTCAATTAAGGCGCTACGGTTGTGAACAGTCTGGTTCAGCCTCAGACAGAGGCCAGGGAGAGGAATGGAGGCGGTGGCTAGTGAACAGAGTTTGTGGCGGGGACCAAAAACAATGGCTTCGTTCTTCCCAATATTTAGTTGGAGGAAATTTCTGCTCATCCAGTATTGGATGTTAGACAAGCAGTGTGACAAATGGGACACAATGGAGGGGTCGAGAGAGGTGGTGGCGAAGTAGAGTTGGGTGTCGTCAGCGTACATGTGGAACCTGATGTCGTGTTTTCAGATGATGTCGCTGAGGGACAGCATGTAGATGAGAAATAGGAGGGGTCCAAGGATAGATCCTTGGGGAACTCCAGAAGTAATGGTGTGGGAGCAGGATGAGAAGCCACTGCAGGCGATTCTCTAGCCAAGGCGAGGGCAGTCCCACCCAGCTGACAGAGGAGCAGGGTGTTGGAGGAAGATGGTGTGGTCAACCATGTCAAAGGCTGCAGACAGGTCGAGAAGGATGAGGAGGGATAGTTTATCATGGTCACAGTCACATATGATGTCATTTGTGAATTTGATAAGGGCCATTTCAGAGCTGGGGCAGGTGCAGAAACCTGATTGGAGGGGTTCAAACACGGAGTTGCTGAAAAGATGGGTACAGGTTTGGGAGATGACAACATGTTCAAGGACTTGAGAGGAAAAGGATGTTGGAGATGGGGCAGGAAGGAGCGAGAGGTCACAGGTGTGCTTTTTGAGGACGGGGGTGATGACGACAGATTTGAAGGGGAGGGGGACAGTACCTGAGGAGAGGGAACTGTTAACAATTTTAGTTAATATGGGGGTCAGAAAGGGAATTTGGGTGGTCAACAGTTTGGTGGGAATAGGTTTGATGGAGCAAGAGGTGGGTCTCATGGACAAGAGCAGCCACCTACATGAGCTAATATAGGCCAGTGGCTTAACTCCAGCAAAGGAGAAGTGTGTAAAGAAAAAGAGGGAAAATATACCCGTGTGTCATGAACAAGGCTCGTCACCCACAACTTCATTGTGGGTAATTGGATCCACATCCTGACACTATTGGGAAAAATGGCCCACACATACTGCCAATCTAGTCAGAAAAGTTGACAAACATCTTCAAAAAAGCTGACAACTCAAAAGACAGTGTACAACTTAAAACTGCCTGCGTAAAAGCCTTTGACCAAGGCCACTGCTTCAAGGTGACCGAGTAAGTTAATTTATTTTTATTACATTGGATTTCAGGATTTTTATTAGCATTTTAGGGTTACCCCACAATTCAGTTTGTTTTTCTGTGAAAACTGAAATCCAAGGGCCTCATAGTTGCCACCGTCAGCTTTTCCAGCCCCCATTTGCACATGAGCCTGGAAAGCAGCTGATTCGAGGACTGCTTAAATTCTCTGTGGCTTACCCACTTCTATGTTGTTGGTTTATTTTTGCTTCCAGCCCCGATGCCACCTCCCTATGCTGTAAGTTTGAGAACTTGTATATTGACGAGAGCAACAGAGGGCTTGTTTTGTAAAGTTAGTGGCTGCTTGCTTCGTTCTGTGATTGAACTGTGCCCCTCTCCACGTCTGTGCCAGAGAACTGGTGCAGCACTGCCCTGATGCGGCGAAGCCGAGGGAAGCAGTTCGGAAGGGCAGCACTACCATGAGAAGATGTTGGGAAAAATGCTAATTTTTCTTCAACATCGGAGACCTAGTGTGCACATCTTAATTTCTACATTTACACTATTAATTTTATTTTACATGTATAGAAAATCATTTGTGCAAATATCGAAGAGTTAAGCATTGTGAAAGCTAAAAATGTATAGGGGGAGAATTGTACGTATTTACGAAGGTATTCCTCAAAGTGATTATAAACAGCTACTTCTGTTTTGCTGCCTTGCTGTTTTTGAAACCCTGTTGCTCAGGGCTTCTACTGCAGGTTGAAAGTACTTATAAACAACTGTCAATCATGGGCAGTCCTTTGAACACACTGGTCATACTAGAATCTAATTCCCTGCTATAAGGCGTAAGATAAACGACTGATGGCATTACAATCTCACAGAGTGCCAATATGCTAAAAACATCATCCCCATTAGAAAAAGATTGTACAACAAATCTAAAGATACCTATATGGATACCGTTGCATCTTGTGAGTATCTCAGAAAATTATATCCTCAAGGGTGCTTCGTAACAACTGCGACTAAGGGGGAGGAGGATAAAAGCAGAGTACAGTGTTGCCAGATGCAGTTATTGTATCTCAATATGTTTCTCTTTTCTCCCTCAGTTGCTGCACTGGTGTTCCTAATAACTTTAACTCACTCCTTGTCCTCATCTATATGCTTCCCCTCAGTGACATCCTCTGCAGTCATATGATCAGCTTCCACATATATGCAGGCAACACGCAGCCTTACTTCCCCATTATCTCCTTTCACTGCTTCTATGCAGTCAGACTGCTGTCCGACATCAGTTTTGATTGAAGCAAAACTTCTTCCATGACTCAACATCAAAAAGACCAAAGCCATCATTTTTATCCCATCACAAACTCTGCTCCCTTGCCACCAAAATCAATCACTCTCCCCTCCCTCACCGGATTAACTGTCTCTGTCACAACCAAACCTTTTGCAACCTTGGTGTCTGCTCAACCCTGAGCTTTGTTTCAGACCCAATATCCTCTACCACAATGACCACCTTGGCAGCATTAATCACCTCTGCCCATACCTCTCCCCCTTCACCACTGAAACCCTCACACATGCCTTCATCACCTCTGGAGTCGATTATTCCAGTGCTCTCGTTGCTGGTCTCCCTTCCTCCGCTCTCAAACTCTAATTTGTGCGAAACTCTGACACACACATCCTGTCCCACACTAAGTTCCATTGCCAATCACCCCAGTCATCACAGACCTAAACTGACTTTCCATCCCCAATGTATTAAATTTTAAATCCTTGCCTTCATCTTAAAATTCATTCATGGCCTTACCTCTACTTCAACAATCTTCTAGCTCCCCAAATGCTCCATTCCACTGACCTACCATTTTATGTATTCCACCATCCTTTGTCTCAAACCCCACAACTTCAACCAACTCTTCGATCACCCATCCTAGTCTCTCCCCTTCCTGGCTCTTTGCCTGATTTCCTTATAGCCATCTCTCCCTAAACCCCTCTGTCTTTCCTTCTTTAAAACCCATCTCTTTCATCAAGCTTTTAGTCACCCTTTCTGATTTCCCTTTCATAGAATCATAGAAGTTACAACATGGAAACAGGCCCTTCGGCCCAACATGTCCATGTCGCCCAGTTTATACCACTAAGCTAGTCCCAATTGCCTGCACTTGGCCCATATCCCTCTATACCCATCTTACCCATGTAACTGTCCAAATGCTTTTTAAAAGACAAAATTGTACCCGCCTCTACTACTGCCTCTGGCAGCTCGTTCCAGACACTCACCACCCTTTGAGTGAAAAAATTGCCCCTCTGGACCCTTTTGTATCTCTCCCCTCTCACCTTAAATCTATGTCCCCTCGTTATAGACTCCCCTACCTTTGGGAAAAGATTTTGACTATCTACCTTATCTATGCCCCTCATTATTTTATAGACTTCTATAAGATCACCCCTTAACCTCCTACTCTCCAGGGAAAAAAGTCCCAGTCTATCTAACCTCTCCCTAGAAGTCAAACCATCAAGTCCCGGTAGCATCCTAGTAAATCTTTTCTGCACTCTTTCTAGTTTAATAATATCCTTTCTATAATAGGGTGACCAGAACTGTACACAGTAGTCCAAGTGTGGCCTCACCAATGCCCTGTACAACTTCAACAAGACATCCCAACTCCTGTATTCAATGTTCTGACCAATGAAACCAAGCATGCCGAATGCCTTCTTCACCACCCTATCCACCTGTGACTCCACTTTCAAGGAGCTATGAACCTGTACTCCTAGATCTCTTTGTTCTATAACTCTCCCCAACGCCCTACCATTAACGGAGTAGGTCCTGGCCCGATTCGATCTACCAAAATGCACCCCCTCACATTTATCTAAATTAAACTCCATCTGCCATTCATCGGCCCACTAGCCCAATTTATCAAGATCCCGTTGCAATCCTAGATAACCTTCTTCACTGTCCACAATGCCACCAATCTTGGTGTCATCTGCAAACTTACTAACCATGCCTCCTAAATTCTCATCCAAATCATTAATATAAATAACAAACAACAGCGGACCCAGCACCGATCCCTGAGGCACACCGCTGGCCACAGGCCGCCAGTTTGAAAAACAACCCTCTACAACCACCCTCTGTCTTCTGTCGTCAAGCCAATTTTATATCCAATTGGCTACCTCACCTTGGATCCCGCGAGATTTAACCTTATGTAACAACCTACCATGCGGTACCTTGTCAAAGGCTTTGCTGAAGTCCACGTAGACCACGTCTACTGCACAGCCCTCATCTATCTTCTTGGTTACCCCTTCAAAAAACTCAATCAAATTCGAGAGACATGATTTTCCTCTCACAAAACCATGCTGACTGTTCCTAATCAGTCCCTGCCTCTCCAGATGCCTGTAGATCCTGTCTCTCAGAATACCCTCTAACAACTTACCCACTACAGATGTCAGGCTCACCGGTCTGTAGTTCCCAGGCTTTTCCCTGCCGCCCTTCTTAAACAAAGGCACAACATTTGCTACCCTCCAATCTTCAGGCACCTCACCTGTAGCTGTCGATGATTCAAATATCTCTGCTCGGGGACCCGCAATTTCCTCCCTAACCTCCCATAACGTCCTGGGATACATTTCATCAGGTCCCGGAGATTTATCTACCTTGATGCGCGTTAAGACTTCCAGCACCTCCCTCTCTGTAATATGTACACTCAAGACATCACTATTTATTTCCCCCAAGTTCCCTAACATCCATGCCTTTCTCAACCGTAAATATCGATGTGAAATATTCATTCAGGATCTCACCCATCTCTTGTGGTTCCGCACATAGATGACCTTGTTGGTGCCATTTCCATCACACCTTTATGAAGTGCTTTGGGATGGTTTTCGACATTAAGGATGTTATACAAGTGCAAGTGGTTGTTGTTACATAAATTCACCCCGTTGTACCTCAAATCAAATATATGGGAGCATATATGTATTTGGGTGGCGAGAGCTTAAAACATAACTTTTGCAGTACACACAATAAATATAATCTTGGATGAAAATCTATGCAACAGTTTTAATATACAGATGGTCTGAACTGATTTAATGTCACAGTGCAATACAGCACTATCTATAGACAAACAACCATTCTGGCATAACGGTGCAATTTTTACTAAACTTATGCTTGAGGAAAAGAAATGCAACAGATGCAGTAAGCAGTAACTTAGGGCACTGTGAGGGAAAAAAAAATTAGATAAGGCCTATTATTGGGTGCGGGTAGCATGATCCGCTGTTAACCCATGCCCAATGGTCCCTGTGCAGGCAGGACGAGAACTCTGTCCGGCCTCAGTACTTACCTTCAAGCAGTGTTGAAATCTCGGCCTTGCACGTCAATTCAAGTAAATGTGCACCTTCCACCAGCAGGGGGAGCCCCAATCTCAAAGGGAGGTTGTCTCTTAAAATCTCTTAAACGAGGCTGGTATCTGTTATTTGCTAAAAATAAGTCTGCTGCCAAATGCAGTCTGAACGGAGATCAGACATCGCACACGTAAAACACAGATGCAGGTCCCGTTCCTATGTTTACAACTGTTGAGTTATGTTAAAACATTGAATAAAGGTTGCGCTACTAAATCCCACATCCTCCAATCTGCATGCCAGACCTCACCAATCAGCCGATCTAAGTTGGTACCATGCCTGCGAGAGTATGTGCACCAAGGTTCTCTGCTGAAGGCACTAGAGGACAGAAGGAGGGACATTCTATATCCGCCAGGGGTGGGAGAGGGAGGACAAGAGGCCCTCCAGACATATGCCCAAAAGGCAGTGGGAGGCAGCGGGGGATGAAGTCAATGCCAGGAGCATAGCACCATGAACATGGATGCAGTGCAGGAAGTTGTTCAATGCTTTGACACGAGTGGTCAAGGTGAGTGAGGTCAACTGTCAAATGGCAACTCCTACCAACTGCACCACTAACCGCATCCACTGCTCCACGCACTGCACCCCCCATCACCCACCTACCAACAAACTCTTTCCATCAGTACTCAACCCTTACAACCAGATGCTTCATTACTCCCTCACACATTACCACTGTTGCAAGTCACCCACCCACAACGGCAGCCATTCAACCATGACAGGCACATCACCCAGACACCCGTCCTGCTTTCTTGCAGGAGAAGGTGGCGCATATCAGGAGGCAGCAGGCGGCAGTGACATTTAGCCCCTCAAGCCTGTTCCACAACTCAATGAGATCATGGTTGATATCTGTGACCTAACTCCATATACCCACCTTAGCGCCATATCCCTTAATACCTTTAGTTCACAGAAATCTATCAATCTCAGATTTAGAATTCACAATTGAGCTAGCATCAACTGCCGTTTGCAGAAGAGCGATCCAAACTTCTCCCACCCTTTGAGTGTAGAAGAATTTCCTAACTTCATTCCTGCACGTCCTGACTCTCAATGTTAGGCTATGTCCCCGCGTTCTAGTATTCAAGTCAAGGAGACCTCCAAAGACAGTTACAAATGCATCAGTAGCCAGAAGCAATAATCCAGCCACTAACCTGTAAATCCTGCAGGGTCCCTTTAAATAGGGCTGGTGGGGGTCCTCCAGGCACTCTAAAACATGTTCAGATGGTCGTGGTTAACACTGTGCATTGAGTTGAGCATTAGACACCATTTTGGAACTTATCACTTTAAATCAGCGATGCACACTGATCGTATCCATTTTCTCCTTACTTTACATGCTGTTGGCGTTTGGTATTTGAGCATGCGCTAATACTTATACCAAGAGAGCGTCCGGTGCACATCATACTGAAAACATGCGTGCACAGCCAAGACGCCATCTTCGCACTTCAGGAGGCTGCATAGTGCCAAAACAACAGGTGCTACATGGCCCAATTTCTAGCCCTGTGTTTTTAATTTGCACTGGATATAATAAAAACTGTGATTCTGTAATCTCAATGGATGGGTTATGAGAGATAAGGAGTTGACATAGTCAGAGGTTGGTGTGTTACTTAGAATAATTAGTTTCGAGAATATGTTCACCCCAATGACACAGAAGGCAAAGTAACAGCTGCAGATTTTGAAAAATGTTTGAATCACAAATGCTAAGTCTTTGTTAGATTTATCCTAACTACTGGGTTTGCCTTAATATGAGGATGAATACCCTGTAAGCAAGTTTTGATTCTGACTTTCTTGTCTCCCTTATGCTTTTAGTGCCCCGGGGTCCATTTTTATCACCAACTCATTCATATATTTGTATAAAATTCCTTTGTTTGCTATTTTAATGAAAGCATTGACTCATTTAAAATAGATGGGACAATGCACTGAAGTGTTTGTTACTGATATCGCTTGGTGTAATTTCAACTGATTAATATTACTTAGCCTCCACAGTCTTGGTTTCTTTGCACTTCCTCCTGCCCTAAAATTTTGTTGGTAAGAAGTTCATGAAACTGTATAATTTGTAACAGGGAAAAATTTAATCCTGAATCTGCTATAAAATCAGTGGATTTTTTTCTAATCAACATATTCTTAGAAAACAAAAATGAGGCAATTTTTTGTACTTGACTCTCATGGATCAGCATACTACTGATGTGATTGGTAGGAAAAAGACCTATCTACAAAATGCAGTAAGAACAGGTTCGGTGAATTTGAATCAAAACTTTTAAAAGGGCCAGTGTGCGTCTCCAATTGTCCTGTTGCATTACTTGTAGTACCTTTGCTCTGTAAAGCCTGATATTGAAAAAATGGTAAAAATGAAGTTGAGGTGGCCCATGGTGCAGGCCAAGTATGCCTACTGTTCAGAGGGCACACTGCACTAAATTTTTGCAATAGGAGCTCCTCGTCATAGAAAGGATACAGCATGGAAGGAGGCCATTCGGCCCATCGAATCCATGCCGGCTCTATGCAAGAGCAATCCAGCTAGTCCCACTTAGCCCCATAGCCCTGCAATTTTTTTCCTTTCAAGTACTTATTCAGTTCCCTTTTGAAGTCCTAAGTTGAATTGGCTACACACATCCAAATCCGTACTTCCTTGGCTGTAAAGCTCTTTGGGACGACATGTGGTCATGAAAGGTACTATTTTAATTCAAGTCTTTCTTTCCTTTCTTGCGTAGACAGCATTCTTGGCTGGGGAATATAAAATTCAGTAAAGCAACAGATCTTGGAGAGCTGTGACTTGCCATTAAAGAGGAAGTTGTGGTGGTGGCAGAAAAGTGGACTAATTGTTTCCAATGCCATAGCAGATTCACATGGCTAACACTGCTTGCTTCCTTTGATGCTCAAGAGTTGAAAGTCCTGCTGAAAGTGCAAGGAGGGTGACCCTATTTGGGACAGAAGGTGACCCGTCAGTAAAAGCACAGGTGCAAGCTGCATGGAGAGAGGTCACTGACCGAGTCAGTGCAGTCACCAAGGTCCTTTAAATGAGGAAGAAGTTTGCCGATAATCCTAAATGCAAAACATCACCCGCTCATTTAGCACTGGAGGGACAGTTCAAACGCCAACTTGCATTTATATAGCACCTTTAATGTAGAAAAACATCCCAAGGCATTTCACAGAAACATAATCAGACAAAAATCGACACCAAGGCAAAGAAGGAAATTAGGGTGGGTGACTAAAAGCTTGGTCAAAGAGGTGGGTTTTAAGGAGGGTCTTAAAGGAGGAAAGAGGCAGAGTGATGGGAACATTTAGGGAGGAAATTCCAGCGCTTACAGCCTAGGAGGCTGAAGGCACGGTTGCCAATGGTGGGGAAAAGGTATTTCAGAATTCACAAGGGGCCAGAGTTGAAGGAATGCAGAGTTCTTGGAAGGTTGTAGGGCTGGAGAAGGTTACAGAGATAGGGAGGGATGAGGCCATGAAGGTAGACAAAGGCAATAATAATGGTTTTGGCAGCAGATGGGCTGAGGCAGGGTGGAGATGGGTGATGTTATGGATGTGGAAGTAGGCTGTCTACGTGATGGAGAGGATGTGGGGTCGGAAGCTCAGCTCTGAGTCAAATAGGATGCCAAGGTTGTGAGGGTGAGGAGTTTGTGGTGGGGGCCGAAAACGATGGCTTTGCTTTTCCCAATGTTCAACTGTTCCCATCAATCTGGAAACTTATCCTTAGAAGGCAAATTTCCTCTTTGCTTTTTGAATATTATTTAAGAACTGCTTTTTAAATGCCACAGCTGACTCTGCCACCTCTTTGCCTCCCTCACTTAACAACTGAGCTGTCAGTTGCGAGCTGGACACAAAAGAGTATCAGAACATCCCTTCCATCTGTGACAGTAAATCTGTCTGGAAAGGCTAGAAGTGTGGCACATGGCAGGGACAAGAGAACCAGCAGTCACAGCCTGAATAATCTGAGATTGGGCCAGGATGGTACTGGAACTCTGTGATTTTACTGAATGTCAGAAAAACTATTCAAATTGAAGTTTGTGTAGATCAATCCTGCTAAAGATGTGAAGTCAAAAGCAAATGAGAAAGGTTTAAGTGGTAACTTTGTGAGGCTCTGCCGGTGGGTAAAAATGGGGCTATAACAATATAGTTCTTATTCTTCAATCTACACTTGTTAGTCAGTGATGGAGCCTGGCAAAATTACCATTATGATGGTTAGGGACTGCAGTTTTGTTACCTGTGCATCTGGATCAAAAACTACCTACTGTAATTTCTGGTTGTCTTTTGAGGCAGAACAGACTATTACTTTCCCAACCCAGGTGGATTTATCTAGATGCAGACTGCTATTTACATACCCATTCAGTATTTAGATTGTACTTTTCTCTCTGCGTGGGGCATTAATTTAAATTTTGATTTGACACATCATCCTTTTCTCTCCGTTGTGCAGAATTTGTTCCAAACTACAATGGAGGGATTTGAAAGTATGAATGGGGAGCTGTCCTCTGGGAACGGTCACATAATTTGGAACAAATTGCTGAAGCTCTTGGTGTATACTCAGATGAAAATCTAACACTCAACTTCACTGGGTCCATCTGTGCTGAAAAACTCAGCAAGTTAACCATGGCAACTACCACTGTCTTGGCAACCAGCTACAGTACATGATCAAAGCATTACAGCACATTTAGAGTGAAATGCAAAGACAGCTCCCTTAAGGCACGCAGGATACGGCTGTAGGCAGCCTTCTCTTGCTGAAAGCTTCTTTACTCTGTCCAGGTAATAACCATGGATATAACTCTCAGACACAAACAGGTCTGTCCTGAGCATATACAACTTACCTGGGAAGCAACATTTTTGTTTTAATACTTAAATTTGGCAAAAAAATCCACAAAGAGGTGGCAACAATGCCATATCTTTTAAACTGGAATACAACGAAACCCTGTTTAGCCAAACCAGAGAAAACAAAACTCTCCGTTAACTGAATGAAAAACACGTCCCCAGGTCTTTCCATTGTTTTATTGCAGGACGTTTAATATATCCTCATAAATAGGAAATAAACTTAACACAAAATTAATAAAAGTTTTTTGGCATCTTAATCAATGCATTGATTAATTCAACATAGTACTATTAACAGAAGATTTAAACAATTTAACTTTTTATTCTGTTCTTTGGCCACTGGCTATTGCAGCATGGGGTCTCCCACAGGTGGTGGCCACATCATTGTAAACCTGCTGGGTTATTTTTGACTGGCAGCCAGGAGTCCCATTTTTCAGTGCATTCTCCTGGCTGTCACCGGGCTTACTGGGGCTAAAAAATGGGCAGCTGCAGTGGCAACTGCACGTTTCAGTGATGATATCATGATGGTGCATCATAATGTTATCGTGTATGAACATCTCCATTTTTTCTTTTGTGACATTATGGTGCAAATACATGACGTTTATACTCCACACAAGTGCACTGGTCAAAATATCAGACACCGCATGTTTTGGAGTCCCACAGTGCAGCTGGCTATACGTTACAAAATTAAATGGGAAGAAGTTGCCCTGTTGAGATCTGGTTTGCAACATAAGGCAGCTTTTGATGAGTTTCATCCAAGACTGTGATCATGGCTAAGTGAAAGCATTTATTGCTGGAACTTTGCAGAACCTGCAATACCTCGGACAGAAGTTGGTAGACTCATGCAGCAATTGGGCATTATGAATGCTACAGTTCGAGATACTAATAAGGTGAAGGGTAAGTTGTACACCGTTGCCATTTCAATGGACTGTAGCCATGGTTCTGATATGCTGAAGAAATGCAGATATGCTGAGATTAACCTCTAAACAAAACTATTTACATGTAAATATGCCACTTTCAGGAACCATCTTAAAGCAGAATGTGCTGCAATTCCATCAGTAATTGAAACATAAACTGTTATTGAAAAGTTATTCTCTCCTCAGGTACCGTTCTCCTCCTTCAGCCCAACCCACTTCGACCCCACCTCAGTTCTTCTGCCACTGAAAGTCTCATCCATGCCTTAGTCACCTCTAGACTCACCTATTCCAATGCTCTTGTGGCCAGTTTCCTACCCTCTACAAATGGCTCAATGTCCATTTATTTTCCTTACGCTGCTGTGAAGTGCCATTGGGCATTTTCTCCAACTCCAAAAGGCTAGACATTTCAGCACTCCGGTACGAAGGCGTACCCTTTTTAATGCAGCCAATATGGTTCGCAACTATGTTTTTAACACTGTCCCAAGCAATCTAACAAGTAATAATTTGCATGGACTTGCTTGCAATTAATCAAATATCCACAATTCATCCTAAAGATGCCATCCTTTCTCCAACAAGGACACACTTTGCACATTGCCGTAAAAGCTGCACCAGGAAATTAATGAATTTCCTAATTCATTGGGCATAATACTGAACGTTTGCTTAAAGTAAAAGAGTTTTCCACTATAATCATGATAATTATGTAAAACAGAATAATTACCATCTTCATCCGTCTGGATTACAACCTCTTCACTCTCCTTTCTTCCTTCTGGATTTGTCAGAATCATTTTGATACTGATGTTTGTGTAAGGTGGCAGTTGTTGAATGATGTGCTGGGGTGCTTTTTGGTCCATTTCCATGCAGTCAGCTTTGCTTTCATTGTGACCAACGAAGTAGTGGTAGCACACAGTGACATTGAACGTGTGACAGCGTGTTACATTGTAGCCCAGAGACTCCAATTCAACAGCAAGATGTCTAGCATATATCTCTGCAATTTTTAGGCTTTTTGGTGACCTCATGGGTTCTATTCAGGGGAAAAAACACAAATTTAAATATTGTAAGCAGATATAAATTAAAATATTTTCAATATTATAAGATTTTCTTAATTAAAAAAAATACCGTTCATCTGGCAAACTTTAAAACATGTTAACCCTAGAATGCTTGCTAAAGAAAGTCAATAGAAAATATTTAAGAGACTTGTTTCCTGACGTCGATAAAAATCTCAGCAGCTAAACCTTACCCATATACTGAAAGAGGAAAAATGAAAGAAAGCAATTTAACCATAGGGAAATGTGTAAATCATAGACACGATTCTTCAATCGGGTACTCCCAGCACAGAATCCTGTAATCACGTAGCCTGATTTTCAGAGATGTGCTCCCTGTGAATGTCACGTCCAACTGCAGCGTGAATCACTATTGGTGTATTCAAATATCCCATTAACAGACTGCAGTGATTTTATAATCTGGAATGTTACAGGTGCAACAGGACAGGATGGAACCAAGAATCAAACTAGAAATTTACTTCAATCCTTGCTCATTGTAGAAGTGGCATTTTTGAGCTAATGAGGTACACTCGTCACAACAAGACATAACTATTGTATTTCTTTACAATAAAATACATTCCTGATTTTTTATTAATGAGGGTAAAACGGCCTCTATTTATCTCCCCTTTCTGATCTCCTTGCATCATGCAACAATTGCAGTGAACCTCAGGGCTACATTAAGAGCTCTTGGGGCCCTATGAACCAAGAACATCCAGGTCACACCCCCCTTCACACATACAACCTTCCTATCCATTAAAATGCAAACATGTAATAAAATGCATATAGAAATAGGTCTCCAGAATGTTTACACACTGCATTAATAATAAAGCAAATCATATCGCAAGATACTATGTTTAAATGAAATTGTTTAATTTTATCTCACAAAAAAATAAAAAATAACTATGTTCACTTCGGCAAAAAATGGTCACCAAATCAGTATGTGAAATTTAAAGCAGTAAAATTAATATAAAAATCTTGCTTTTGTTAATTTCTTTACTGCGCTTGTTCGAAGGGGCGGTTTGTGTTATTTGAGCACAGCTGCTGTCCCACGTGCTGCTTTTATTTTCTCTCCACTGGTATTATTTTGTGCTTTATTATTTCAGTTTGCATCGAGATCCATTCAATATCGCTGGTAAAAGTGCTTTACCATGTGGGTATTTCTCATTAAGAGCGTGATCCTGACCTTACTTGGCATGTTCCACTGACCTACCTGTTCTGCTGACAGCCTCAAGCTTCTTCTTTGACCATCTTCCCGCCACTGGGACGACATGCAGCGCAGGAAGCTACAGTCCAGCCAGTTAAGCCTCCTCCCCCTCACAGGCAGGAGGCCTCAGAGCTTCAATTCCAGTCACTGCCTATTTGGCCAGGGCCCCCGGACACTGGCACCATAGGCCCGTGTGTTAATGCGGCCCTGGCAAACCTACTCCCAGACCTTTACTCACAACTGTTTCACATTCAATAAAGTGGCCGGTAGATGACTTTCTAGACAATCATTCATCCCTCCTAATGGGAAGGTAGTGACCTCTGCCGAGTGCTTTCCCCACAGAAGGTAGCGGAGGCTCGGAGCTCAGCAGCAAGGGAATCGAACTTGCTGTTACAGTTCATGCATCCTCCCTCAAAGCCTTTTCCTTGTGTAAATGGCTTGATTACAGTTTCCGTAAGTAAACAGATTCTCTTGTGAACTGAAACCAGCATCTTTATTCGCTGCTGTATATGGTTTGGTGTAGTCCAGGCTTAACAATTAACTCGATCATGGTAAATTGCTTACTGGCAAAGATGTAGGATACCCACCACATTCTACTATCACCTCAGATGCTGGAAAATCCCACATCACTAGACTTTTATGGACAGGCTATAATTCATGTCCAGATTTATTTATAGATAAAATGAAATGCAGAAATGAAAATCAGTATACTTGTAATACATACAACTAGCTTGACTGTTTAAAAATACGGGTCTGAAATTTTTTAAGTTGCTCTCAAAGAAAAACCACCTGGTGGTACACATGCAAGGTCGTTACTTATGGAGCTCTGTCAATCCCATAACGTATACAGGGTCCCTTTAATGTCGAAGCAGTCTTTTTGAAGTCTTTTTTTTGAAGATAGTATCTGAGCAGACTAACATTTCAGTAAACATGGGATGATGGCAGTCATGGAAAACTGCACAGCCTTGGCCACCTTTTAAGTTAATTTATCTCAAGTTTCAAAGTGTTTTTATAATATTTCTCTAGCATACTAATGCATAAACCAACAGGATTCATTAGGCCTTAAGGGGAAAAAAAAAATCTAGATTAAGCACCCCATCAATGTTAAACATTTTGAAACTGTGCTGACAGATGCCAAAGACCTAGCATGTGGCCACCACAGCTGTTGCATGTGAAATGTTCAAAGCTGCTAAATTAGCCTATACATCATACTAGAAGAGAGTCAACAAAATCTGGATCGTGATCTATCATGCCAGCTAACCATACTGGGTACTAATTACACTAATTGTGCAACTTAACTGCCACTTATAAAACTGATGCAAATTATTAATTATTGTTTATCATTTTCATTACACTGCTATTCTTCTCCATAAAAGCTCTAACGTATGCAGTACCACTTTGCCATATTTGCATTAAAAAGTCATCAGTTTTGCCTACGATTATAGGCAGATACAGATCTTAGCTGACATCTGGCCATCACCATGCTAGCAGGATGCTACTGTGTTTACATGCATCTCAATTCAGCTGGCACACAACAGCACACACATGGATTACTCCCAGACCTGCTGCCAATCTTTTGAATGATATGCATCTTCATTTAAGCAAGACTATTTCTTGCAGCCTGACTTGATCAGAAGTCTCATACCCCTTAAAGCATATATCCATACTGAATATGCTGATGGGCTGAATGAAAACTGAAAAGTATAACCCACACACTTCTTAATTCTGACAATCAATAATATAGAAAAATAAATGTGCTGGCCCATTTCAACTTTTGATAGGTCACTAATCTAAAAAGTAGCTTGAAATCAGTATTTCCTTTAAGTTTCTAACATTATGAATAAAGACATATAAAATAGTCTTGCATTTGACAGTCTCAGGATACTCAGCAACATATAAAACACTATAATTGACAATATAAAATGTGTGGACAAGTGTATCCCGGCATGGACCTGTTGGGCCAAATGGCCTGTTTCTGTGCCGTAGTTTCTATGTAATATGTTCTGTTACTTATTCAATATTGTTAGTTTTCCACCTGTCATTCCACGATGTATACACAAATGGTGCTCTCAACTGGAATCAACACTTAAAGGGAGCACATCTTGGGAAATTGAGGGAGTGCAGCCTGAGCTTTTACAGCCATGGACAGAGAATCATGTGCATATCTGCGGTTTCCCAAGATGCATTCCCTGCAAGTGCCGCTCCACACTGGGAGCGCTGGATTCACACCTAATATGTTGTCCCTTTCTTGGAAGGAAGGAGGTACGAAGAATGCATAATGTAAATACAAGAAGGTTATTTAGCTTGGCATGCAAGGACATGGACAACAGCATTTTAAATGAGCTGATGTAAAGCTTGTTGGGGGTTATGTGAGGAAGGCTGGCTCGGAAAGCACGAGAGAAGCTGTGCCTCAAGGTGATAAAACATACTAGGGTTTCAGCTTGGTCAGGGGTGGGGGGGGGGGGGGGGATGGGGAGAGAATTAAAATGTAAGGGTTTTGGGCACTGTTGCAGAGCTGGGAGAAAGCAGTCCTGACGATGTGGTGGAAGAAGGTGATCTTGGGCAGTATGCTATGGTTCTGCAATTCCTAACAGGCTGAGGTGGCAGACTGGGAGGTTTACAGAGTCACAGCCACAGACAAGTTAGCACTGGCAGGATGGCTTCAGGTTTGACAACGTTAAGATGGGAGAACCTTTGTTGGATGGGTAGTTGGAGAATGTAGCAACAGCTCTTCAATTGGTAGAGGAGGCAAAGAGGTGGAACAGGGTGGCAGCAGCAGATATGTGGAAACTGACCCCATGCTTCCTGACAATGTTACCAAAATAAAAGATGTTTGCCACTATATTACAAGTCTGTCACAAATGGAGGAATTCTAATAACTTTATAAACTAAAAGCAAAAGCATTGACAGGTTTACACTCATTAGAACCACGGTCAGGTATTTTATAATAGTTTCAAGTCATTAGAGTCTTGCATTATCGCTTGCAAGATTTTTGTTGTCTCCACCATTATGAGCAGCCAGATTTCACAGTGCCATATCACACAGGGAGGGAGTTTTTCTGTGACATACACACAGAACAGGAAGAGAAAGATTTACAAACAAAAATCCATCAATATTCTTCACTGAGATAGATAACATTCTGGGGTAAAGTTTCTGCTTTGGGCACAATTGGGAAATTGTGCCCGAAATTGGGCTGGTTAAGTTACAGTTTAAGTTTCCAATAAAATTAATTTGCATAATCACAAACATAAAATCTTCCATGATCCAGTGCAATCAGACAGCATAATAAAACACTATTGTTTCTTTTTTTTCTTTCTTTCCAGAAAGTATTCTTTGATGTATTTAAGAGTGGTAACCTGGTGCAGTTTTATTAATACAACTGAAAATGGATTCATCACTAAAAATAAGTATTTTTAATAAGGGTGTTCAGTCCTCCGCCTGTGAGCGACCTGATTTAAAATCACTGAAAATGACTTAGAAAAAACAATATTGAACCATTTAAAACTTTCACTGGTGTACACTACTCAGTTTCTTAGTAAATTAAATATTTTTTGAAGAAAAAACTTTTAAAACGTGCCGACTCGTGCCTCTGCGCCTCAGAAAATGAACACAATCTGAAGAACCTTCCTGAACCAGCGCAATCTCGCAATTTCGGCCTGGAGGCGTGGCCAGTGTTGTGGGTGGGGCCTGATTTGGGTGAATTGAATCTTAAACCGGTGTAAAAGATCACAGAAAACACGAATACAAGTGGTTTTGGGCGTATCTTACGTTTAAAATTCCCCGATCTTTTGCATGGTTCGGCCAATTCCGCTCGAATTTCGCTGATATTACTGGCGTAAATGAGTGGAAACTCGACCCCAATGTATGTATCTATCTATAATAGATTATAATTTGAGCTTTCCTGTTGTCATGGTTTAGTAATGCTTTTTGTAACATTGTTAACAGCTTGAGGTAATATCTAAAGTGTATCAGTATTGTCTGCTTCTATTACTTTTACTGGTAACACTTAATTCTTCCACCACCAGTGATGAGTCACCCAGCTCCATTCACCTCCCCGCACCACACCCCGTTTCTCAAGTAGCGAAAGTTAAAGTTTAAATTGAATATTTTTCATAATTTTTTCCTCCCCCATTTTCTCATGGGCTCCAGCCTGACTTGCTGCCTCCAGCTTTCTTTCTTCCTCCCCCCACCCTTTCTTCTCTCTCTCTCCTCCTGACTCCACTCTCACTTTGGTCCGAAAGATTTTATGCCTCCGGTCCCCAATCTACACTGCCACTTCCTGCTCTCTTCTGCTTCACAACCGAGCCGTCACAGTCCACTACCACTTCTGCTCTGCCAGTTGGCTCACACCGCTCTCACAGCCCATCCTCCTCTGCAAATTTTTTTGGCCTTTCTCGTCCCCACTTCGGCAATCCGAGGCTTACAAATGTTTCTTCCCCCATTGGTTCTCCCTTCAGCCCTCCCAGTGGCTGCAAACCTGTTCAGTTGCCATGGCATCCTTGTGATGTAGAATACAGCTACAAGCTGCCACACCCTTCTCGGACTGTAATTCCAATGAGGTTATGCTGACGCATTCTTAGCTTGCACCCTCCTATGCTTTGATGGACCTGCAGGAAAGAGGAGGAACATGACAATGCTGATGGGGAGGAGCAGGAGAGAAAGGGGAAGGCCAGATGCCTGGCATGTGTTGCTATTTTGAGAAATTGTAAACAATTTTACAACACCAAGTTATAGTCCAGCAATTTTATTTTAAATTCACAAGCTTTCGGAGGCTTCCTCCTTCGTCAGGTGAACGATGTGACATCGTTCACCTGACGAAGGAGGAAGCCTCCGAAAGCTTGTGAATTTAAAATAAAATTGCTGGACTATAACTTGGTGTTGTAAAATTGTTTACAATTGTCAACCCCAGTCCATCACCGGCATCTCCACATCATTTTGAGAAATGGCAGTCATAAACACGGTGCCTCGGACTTCCACAAATCCCCTGGGTCCTGTGTCCCCACTGATCAGCAGGATAGCTGGTCTAATAGAAGCTATTAGATCCTGAAAGCCGTGAAAAATAACAGCCCGCATCCTGGCTCCGAGGGTGCTGTCTAATCTTTCCCTTACCAACACCAGAGCTGCAGTCTGTGCTTCTGTGAATGAACTCAGCTCAGTCCGTTCACGTTCCTTTGGTGCATCTCCTGCAGTTAGACCCTCAAGACTTCAATCAAAAGCAGTAGCACTATCCAAATGTCTCCATCACTGTGAACAATTAGTTAACTGTTCTGTCATCACTAACTTACTTTTTTTTAAAATGGCAAGTGATCGCCCTTTCATTATTGCTATTTTATCTAATGACAGTAACATAGCTTTGCGTCAGCCAATTCTTGTTCTAATTTGTCCTTTAAACTCTTTAGCACCTGCTGCCTCACCAGATTTTCCCAGCCAAATGCCAAGCTCCTTGGGCTTTTTGAGCTTTATTGTGCCAGTCGCCTAGTTAAGGGAAGGGACTGCTATCAGAAAATTCAGCACAGTCCACTCAAGTTGCCAGAACAGGCAAGCCTGCACCTGAGCCAACTCAAGCTCATTTCTGGTTCAAATCTTAACTTTTATTATGTACCAAACTATTAATTGTATTTGAGATAAGCAATAATGTACTTCTTTCATTCAAAGCATAAGCAAGGACAAATTAAAACAAAAACTGGTTGATGCAAAGCTTTGTTACTGGTCATTAGGTAAAAGACCTAAAAAGGTCTATTGCTTGCACATGGGTGAGTTTATTGAATAAACAGGAGAGGACTGTGGGCTGTTATCTTAATGACTTGTTCCACTGTTGCAAAACTACTTGTTGGAGAAACTTAATTGCTTTTAATTAAACAATATTACAGTGGAATTTGTTTCTCCAGATTTCGATAGCATAACTGGATGATATATACTTGATATACATGGAAACCAATCAGATTGTTAAAATGACTTGAAAACAAATCTCCATACTAGTCTAATGTTTCTAGCATTACCTGCAGTGCAGCAGGAGCCCAACTACACAGACCCATTTTTTGTCAGATCCGTTTGGTATTTTTAAGTGCATGGGGGTAATTTTAATCTAACCCATCCGGCAGAAAACTGACAGGATCTGACTTCAATGGAAAGTAAAATCGGACAGGTTGTAAAACCATGGTCAGTTTTCCATCAGGCGTGTTGGGTTAAATTTACCCCCCATATGTGTGGATGCCTTGACATTATGGGTGTATTGTTCTGCCAACAAATGATTTTTACTGAATTACTTTCATTCTTCGTAACATTCCAAAACCATCCAATTTTGTAAAACATGCATCAAAGAAATCTCTAACACTACCATCAAAACATACTAAAGACTAACTATATTTACCAATTAAAATCAGAGCAATAAATACTCTAAATGTGGCCATGCATCATATCATCTGCATCCACCTTCAATTTTATATTCCCTTTCTCCGAGAAAAAATATTTAAGTATCATTATAGTATGAATGAAACACACAGTATTAAGCATTGGATATGATATTTATTCAGTGGGCAGACCCAATGTATGCACATGCTATTGATTTAAGATTGCCTTGACAGAACTATTGTTTCAAATTGGACCCCAATCAGTATCTTTTATTTATAGAATTTTTTTTGGAACTGGTCTGATTTGAAAAAACTTCAATAAACTAGGCTACACAGCCACACATCTAGTATGCAAAAATCCAATATGTCTATCGCAAAGGTCACATTTTAATTAGTCTACATGTCGTCGCAAAATGCCACAAACATTGCTACGCAAAGCTATAAACAAGGTAGCAATATGTCCAAGCAAGTAACTGTAGAAAAATGGCCTGTTTCTGTGCTGTACATTCTAAGTAATTCTATCTAAGAGCGAGCAAAATTCTAAACAGCTCAGGATGGAATTTAATAACCTGTAGGCTATATTTTTTTAACAAGTTAAATTGATTATGCGAGAATGGGTGGGGGAAGCAGAGACAAGTTATCAAATTACTTGGATCTGTGACTTTGAATCATACAGCCAGAATCAAAAGCAAATGGACATTTAAAATCCCACTTATCCAATCGGGCAGTCTGTTGGTTTCCCCACAAAATAAATAAAATTGTCCAAACAATTAGTTACAGAGCATTAATGTATGCTTTCATTAGCAGAGGAAAAATATATTCCAGACAGTTCCAGAAACTCATTTTACATAAAGTGCAAACTATTTTCAAACTGCCACAGCAATGATACTTTTTTTTTGCTAATAAACAGTTCCTGTAATAGTGTATGGAATTAGGGTTGCAGTAGCCCATGACAGTGTTGTATTTGCAAGTATTATTAAAAAAACTCATACTTCCAAATATGATTCTGTTTGTAGAAATGTAATTTTATAAACTGGCAATTAAACTTTGCAGTGACATAGTTTAACATTGCTACTGAGCTCTACTCTTTGGCCCTAGTTCTAGCTAATTAGAGAGACAGAAACCAGCGGTGAATAGCAAGAAATCAATGCCTGCAGTAAAAATACGTGGCTGGAGAATTTGATCTCCATTAGAATCATTTAAATATCTGAGCTTGAAACCCAAGTTTTTAAGTAACATGTTTTAACTTAAAGCTTTTAAAAATATGTACGTGATTTTAAAAATAGGATATATATTAGCACATCTTAAACTTCGTAAAGGTCTAACCAGTTGTAAAAAATTCACAACATCCTTGAGGCAAAAATAATTGATGCGACGATACTATGATGATAAGACATACTTCATTAATTCAGGTAACTAGATGTTGATACTTTTATCACAGATATGTTAATGTTCACCATAAAACTGTCAAACTGTAGGTTGTTTAGTTGGTGTAGTGGCAAGATACTAATCAGCAGCCTAGAGATAGAATTACCTTTGCAGTCTTTAGCCACTGTACAGTATTATTTATTGTGTTTAGTCTGTGCTGGATTAACAGTTTCTGTGCCTTTCACATATAATCAATAGCTGTGAAGGCCAGCATTACCGTCGCAGATTAGACAGAGGGATTCCTCTATAATAAATTCTATTGATTTAAAAAGCTTAGTGCCTAAAACCCCTGAAGCATTTATCAGAGTTTAAATTAAAATGAGATATATGGCCTACAAGGAGAAGAAGTAGCAGAGAGATTATGTGGAATGACCGCTTTAAACTTCTGCCTCCAGATGAATGAAACCCATGCTCAGATTTCAAAACATAAATTGATGTGTCAAGCCTCATCTTACAATAAAAAAAGCCAGGCAAGTCAGCAGTGACAAAAAGAATGAAAAGGAACTGGCACACTAAGTAGCACAATCTCCCAAAAGAGACAATGCAGTAGTCATAGGTTAAACTGCAGTCTATGAGGAATAAAGTAGACCAAAGGTACTTTCCACCAACCACCGCCCCCCCTCCCAAGCCCCCTTGCCTCTGTGACCCACAATGTGTCACTTTTGACACCTTCGTTAACAGTCATAAACACACCAAAATACATTTTAGTCACAAACTGTAACACTTGCTGCCAATAAGTAAGCAAGGTGATATTTTAAGTAAATCATTGAGCACTGAAATCCAGCTTTCAGTCAGCTGATTATGTTAAATCAAAACTTTGTTCTGGAAGTTTATTTAAATAATTACCCATGCCCAAAATTTGTATGGATTTTCATGTATTTTTGCATAATTGTTGCAAGAAAAAGTAAAATGTGAAGTAGTTAGTAAACAAAAGATAAATGCATGGATGAAAAAAAAGGCCAATAATTGCAGTTGTCTGTAACACTGCACTACTACAACAATGATTAAACCTCAGGAGATACCATAATTCGATGCACACAACTCTCCAAATGCCCTCTAGTACTTTCTAATTATTCTTATGTGCACCTGGATGGTTAATATTGGCACAATATTTGATCATATGGGCGGGGGGAATGGATTACATCGGCACCTAATCCTGTCTTCATCAGATATCCACAAATTTGCACTTCCAGCAGGAATGGCATGATCGTTGTTGGAGCTGGAACCTCTTCCACCTTTCGCATCCATACCAGGATACTGAGAAGTACTGTAATGCCCCTGCCACTTCTCCAGCTAAAACTAACTAACACAACAGACCCAGGATTGAACCTACATCTTAATCTGATCTGTACAGATCAGCTACTTATTGGGTAAACTCACAGACATCAAGGCAGCTGTTTCCTTATACAAACATTTGCAATTATACAGTGTTCCTCATCATTTCTAATGTGGAAGGACCATCTTACTACAAAATGTTGCCTGTGTCTGTTAAATATTTGGCTACTCTAATGCCACTGGCATATGATACTGCACAATTGTTTAAAGTCTTTTCCTGAGTCACAGCTGATGGATGCCACTGAGGACTGTGCCGAAAACAGGCCAAACAACTGGTGGAAGTCTCATTCACAGCACTGGGGTATTCCACTTCAGGAGAATAAACTGATGCATGTTTTGACTGTGCCAGTAATACTTGGAATTTATTTTATTTTCTTTTATTGGAGAATGAGGGGAAGCAAGAAAACACTTTGAAGGCAGGGTTATCCCAGCATCCATAGCAGTAGTGAAGTCTAACAAAACAAAAAGGTTCTATAGGTTTTAATAGACGCTGTTCACGACTGCTGTGGATGCTGGATAGCCCTTTCTCCAGGTTGTCTTTCCACAAATTCCACAGCCATGAGACCGTGAAGAAAGAATGCAAAATACAGAAAAGTGAGACAAACAAACAAGGCAGGGAAGAGAGGATGAAAGAGAAGAATACATTAATGTCACTTGGCAGTCCCTTGGGGCCCATGTGACAGACACAGTTTTAAACCACATTTAATGTTTTTGGTGTGAGTGCATACCTCAGATGTACAGTTAACTGAAAATCTCACACCTAGGATTTGTCCAATGTTGTCTCAACTCTTATCAGCCAACGTTGACAGCTCTAGTCAGATATATGAGCTTGTAGAACTGCAGATGATATCTGGCAGACATGGCCAGTATACCAGTGGTCAATCCTTGATAGCCTAATCTGTTAAACATTTTGTTAACATACCATTTACACATGCATATCCTCCAAAGATAGCTGCTCACATATCTGTAGAACACCTGCACTCACATAAGCATGAACAAAACCACAGTCAGCACATTCAGGGGAGGAGAGTGAACCTATAAATTAGCATTTGAAGTGGAGATGAACAAACAGGCTGCCATTTAGAGATTTAATTTGATCCCTTGCAGTTTTTCACGGCTGAACTAACCAATGAAGCCCATCCTCCAGCCATCTGCACTCATTTTAATTCCTGACAGTATTTCCTTAATTTCCTGCTGCAAATGAAACACTGGCACTCAGTTTAATCTTGCTGCTCAACAACATTGCATTTGGAGAAAGAACCATTAGAGATATTTCCGATTACACACCCACTACAATTATCATCACTGTTATTTCACACTGGAAAAAAAATAACATTATTGGTACAGCCATCTCTGCTCATTGATTGCAGTTTATTCCCCACATAGTTTAGGCAGTGGTACTCAAAATACAGCCTATGGGTAACTTTCACTCGTCATCTCTGCACCCACTCACAGGCTCTCCAGCTGTCAGATGTTTCTAGAATTTAGTTCTTTGCTTTACCCTGCGTGCAAAAACAACCATAGCGTAAGTGAAGAGCTTTCTTAAAACTATGCCAAATTATTGCCTGCTGTAACTTTTTTAAAAAAAGGTGAGAGGCTAAGAAAGGTTGGTATTCAGAGGGATTTGCGTATCCTTATACATGAATCACAGAAAGTTACCATGCAGCTACAGCAAGCAATTAGGAAGGCAAATAGTATGTCAGCCTTTGTTGCAATGGGGTTTAATACAAGAGTAAGGAGGTCTTGCTGCAATTATATTGGGCTCTGGTGAGACCACACCTGGAGTACCGTATAGTTTTGGTCTCCTTACCTAAGGAAGGATATACTTGCCTTGGAGGGGGTGCAACGGAGGTTCACTAGATTGATTCCTGGGATGAGAGGGTTGACCTATGAGGAGAGATTGAGTAGAATGGGCCTATATTCTCTGGGGTTTAGAAGAATGAGAGGTGATACCACTGAAACATATAAAATTCTTCGAGGGCTTGACAGGGTAGATGCTGAGAGGCTGTTTCTCCTGGTTGGAGAGTCTAGAACTAGGGGTCATGGTCTCATGATAAGAAATTGGCTATTTAGGACTGAGAGGAGGAAAAATTTCTTCACTCAAATGGTTGTGAATCTTCGGCATTCTCTATCCCAGAGGGCTGTGGATGCTGAGTCGTCGAGTATATTCAAGATTGAGATCGATAGTTTTTTGGACACCAGGGGAATCAAGGGATATAGGGATAGGGCAGGAAAATGGAGTTGAGGTAGATGATCAGCCATGACCTTACTGATTGCAGATCAGGCTTGAGGGGCTATATGACCTGCTCCTATTTCTTACGCTTTTAACCAATTGGGTATAATCCTTTACAAGTTAGATTTCACTTGGTGAGTTTGGGGGGGGGGGGGGGGGGGAGGAGCAAATGACACGAAGCCAATTTTAATTCTGCGCAGTTTTGAAACTCAGTGCTTCAGCTGACATGTTGCCCCAAAACAAGAATTAAACAAGTGCTCACCAACTCAAATGGTGCTTCCAGCTCATTCATATATGTTAGCCAGAACAGAGACATCACCCAATGACTGAAGAACCTATTTGGAAACAGAAGAACAACCGCAGTTCAACCCTGAGGTGCCAGAGTCACCATCCTCCCGAGAAAAGTGTTGGTCAGAAAAGAAATTACAAAAAAGTCTGAGCTGACACTTGTGCCTTACTTTGAAGCAGATTATCTGTCAAAGCATAATCTGGATCCTGCCAATACTGAGATTTTAGGGCAGAAGCAACTGCTGGGTTGCTAAAGAGCGCTAACATTTCTTCCCAAATTCCTACCTTAACCAATGTTCTTGAAAAGGATTAAGTTTGTGACCAATTATAACACACTGGATCTGTATTTTCAGTGACTTGGGATTCTAGAATTGGAGAATGCCACTCAGCCCATGATTCTGTTCTGTTCTTTTGTTAGCAATGGGCACTCCCTTTCTTTAATCCCAATTTCCTGCTCTCTCTTCCTTTCACTTAATAGCCTTACTTCTCAATTATCTAACTCGCTTTTTAATACCTCAATTGATCTTGCAACTGTGACCTTTTGGGTAGTGCATTTATAATTCTGAATTTCTCCCCCCGATTCACTGGTTTAGTTATAATTTTATGTCACTTGTTTTAGATCTCCCTACCAGAAGGGTCAATCCTAATTACTTTACCATTTCCTTTCACTAGTTTAAATGTACATCAGATCACTCCTTAAGCCTCCACATCTCTAGAGAATAACATAGATGTACCCAGTTTCATATTTAGTTAATTCCCTTCATCCCAGGTATCATCCTTCAAGGCCAGTACATCCTTTCGAAACTAAACGCAAGACTCCAAATAAGGTCTGAACAGCTAAGTCAGTATATAACTGCAGATTAATTCCTTTCATTTACATTCGATATATCTTTTGATGAATCTCGGCATCCCATTAGTCTTTTTGATTACATTTTGCATCTGCAAGTTGGCTTTTAATGACTTATGCAACCAGGCCACTAACTCCCTTTTCATCTACATTGACCAAATTCTAAACACTGATCTCTGGTGAGTAAAGACACATTTAGCAGTCTTCAAGGAGAAAACTCCACATTATATATAATCATGGAATTTTACAGCACAGGAGATGGCCATTTGGCCCAACGTGCCTGCAAAGAGTGTCTGAAAGAGCTATCCATTTACCTCAGACAGTTTTACATTTTCTTTTTCAAATATTTATTTACATCCCTTTGGAAAGCTACTTTAGATCTGCTTCCACTACTGTTTCTGGTAGAGCATTCCATATTCTAACAACCCTATGCATATAAAAAAAATCCTAATCTATCCTTTGTTCTTATGATGATCTTACATTTATGCCTTTTAATTACTGACTCAACGACCAGTGGAAATAGTTTCTGCTTTTCTCGTCAAACATTTTCATAATTCTGATATCATCTTAACCTTCTCTGGTCCAGTGGAAAGAACCAAAGTTTATCAGGTCTCTCCTCATAACAAAAGTAACCCATTCCTGGTAAACCTTCCTGTATGCTTGCCATGTTCTTTATATACCTCCTAAAGCGAGGAGCCCAAAAAAAAGGCCACAGTAGCCTAACTGCAGCCTAACAATAACTACTTGCATTTATATAGCACCTTTAGCATAGTAAAACTTCCCAAGGCACTTCACAGGAGCATTATCAAACAAAATTTGACACCAAGCCACATAAGGAGATATTAGGACAGGAAAGAGATAAATTTTAAGACGTGTCTTAAAGGCGGTAGAGGGGCGGAGAGGTTTAGGGAGGGAATTCCAGAGCTTAAGGCCTAGGCAGCTAAAGGAACGGCCACCAATGGTGGAGCGATGAAAATTGGGGTGTGTAAGAGGTCAGAATTGGAGGAGCGCAGAGGTCTCGGAGGGTTGTAGGAGGTTACAGAGATAGAGAGGGGCAAGGCCAAGGAGGGATTTGATTTGAAAACCAAGGATGAGAACTTTTTAAAAATATATTTATACATGGCGATTGAATAAGGCACACTGTGTTTTTAATCACAAAGCATTGTGGAAGTGTCAGTAATATACTATTATATGCATACTTACTTATAAACCTGTAAATCAAACGGCATAATTATATAATTGATTTCATCTTACTTTCTGTTTAAAGCCCAGGAGACACAGGGAGATCGTAGAGAAGATAGTGCAGGCTGTAAGTAGGTATGAGGTAGGTTGTAAGAATTACATATACCAGTGATGGGGGCGTGAGGGTACGTAGTGTTTGGAGGGTGGAATTTGTAGCAGGACTCATAGGGTGAGGGAATACTGAGGGTACAAGGATCTGTAAGAATGAGGAGAGGACTGCAGGATGTGGGAGCATTTGTAAGGGTGGCTGAAGTGTTTGGGAGCACTGGGAATGGGATACAAAGTCTGGAAGGAGAGGGAAAGGGATACCAGGGATAGGCAAAGCTGGACTTGAAATGTGGTAGAGATGGTGGTGGCAGGGTGTGGGACCAATCAGGAGGTGGAAGCAGTGGAAGGAAGGTTGCTGACAAAAGTGCAATGATCAGGGACGCGGATCTGTGGTGGGAGAGATTAAATAGGTGCTTGTGGGAAAGCAAGGAAAAGTGTCAGGAAGAAACTGATTGGGGGGGGGGGGGGAGGAATAGGATGGGGGAGTGGAAAACACAATATGGGGCAAACATGGCGACCAGACTCTCAGAGCCTGGGTGCGTTCTTACCAGAACAAAAAAAGGACTGAAAACTCCACATTTTAAATCCTTTTCCACTTTGAAGACAGCACTCTCAATCGTTCATGATTAAAAGAAAACTGACAATTCTTGTAGATGAGAAAACAAAATGTTAACAGTCTCTGCACTTTGCCAAACAAAGAGATACCAGCTTGTGATTGCTGGCTTCCTCATACATATAACCTATTTATCTGACAGTAACTGCAAATTATTTTCAACATCAAAAGGAATCCTTTATCACCTGTCTGCTTCATGCAGATGGAAAGTTTCTGCCTTCCATTTTTATCTAGCAGAGAGGGGCACTTCCATTTTAACTGTAGCTACTTGAAATTATTTAAAACGCAAGAAAAAGGAGGGAATTTTAACCCCCCCCCCCACCCCCTGAAAACTGGGGGCAAGGGGGCAATTAAAATGAAGCAGGGAACATACCCACTGCCTTCCTGCCCCAAAGTAACCGAGTGCAATTTTAAATTGCCGGTGGCAAAGACACGTGCCTGAAGTTGGTGGGGTTCTTCTTTAAATATGCAAATTGGGCTCCGATGACGTAGTCAGGGTCTGACTGCAATATTAACCTGAGGTCTGAGTAGTGGCTACCCCGGCAGGCAAAACTTGTGGGGAGCTAGTTTGAAGGCCAGAAGACGCCCAGTAAAAAAAATGTAATTCCTTAAAGGTTTCTTAGGAGGCCAGGAGTGCTCCTCTGGGCCCCACAGGTGAACCTTGGGCCTCACTTGTGTCGTGTCTCTCGTGCACCCTCATCGAATGCGATTTCAACCCAACCCTCCCCCATCTACTTACCTGACTGCTGGGGACCGTTCCATCAGGCCCCCAGTGGCAGCCTCCTGCAGCTTGAATTCTCACTCTCGCCCACTGGCCAGACAGTGATTCCATCAGGGTTCAGGTGGGAGGTCGATCGTAGTTATAGAAATGATGTCCTGGAGCTAAAAATCAATCTAGGCCTCATGTGGCATCGTCGTGCAAGCTTACCGCTCGTCCCCATACCTCTGGTTAAAATCGACCCCATACATTCGTATTTGTATAATATGGCATAATACCACACCATGCAGTCTGGTTACTCACTGAGAATTGAGAGTTTGGCCAAAGTTCCATTCCTGATTGCTATCCAGTGAGAGTGGCTGGAAAATTCACGTGTGCATGTCAGGTGAGGACAGGATCAGTTTTAGCTGTGTTGCCCACCATGCTTGAATGATCTGCTAACATTTACTGTTGAAGCTCACACACGACGAGTGGCCACTTAGGCAAAGTAATAGAGGGCTGCTAGTGGCTGTGGAACAGTACCCCAGCAAGATTCAGCATCTTCGCAGAGACAGGAAGAAAATAAGAATCCGCTCTACAGGGTAGCTTGGTACCACAGAAAATAGGTGAGAGTGGCAATTACTGTCAATGTGAGATTCTATGTTGCGATAGGATTGTGGTCAGAAATCATGATTTTACACATCAATCAGTTACTAATTTCCACCAAACACCAGGTCCTCTCTCATAGGAAATGAGAGAAAACCAGAGGATTATTTTTGCTCACCACCTACCAGCCAAATACAGAATGGCATTGAGACACCTGGGAGGACATTTATGCACTCACAAGGAAAGGGAATGTTCTGGTCAGCAAATAATATGAGACAAAGGAGATTTGGTGGGCGGGGGGAGCAATACAAAACAATTCCCCTCTTCCCTCCCTCTCCCCACCACAAGAGGATTATGCTAGGATGTATTAAGCTTTGTGCCTCCATAATTTATTACTCAACCAAAAAAGTCAAAATTTGACCTGTTGCCCTAACAATATTATCAGGTTAAACTTTAAAATCTATATCCAGTATTGTTTTTCCATGTTTTTCTGTCCTACCATGTTGCTGGTAATAATACACAATTCTATCACCCTTTAACTAAAAAATAAGGTTGCCTAAATTTCTTATTTTTTTCTGACATCCTAAACTTAAAACTAATTCCCTAGCCTCAAATCCTGTGACTGACAAAACAACTTTCCTGAATCCAATCTCTCCATACCCACAGAAAGCTTAAAAGGCCTTTATCAAGTCTCCTGTCATCCTTTTCTTCTCCAGAGAATGAAGTCTCAGAGGATCCTTCCTCACCACTCAGCCTTTTAAGTTCAGAAATCTATCTCGTAGCCCTTTCTCTGGACTGTGTGCAGTAATGCTGCATGTTTCCTCTAATATGGAGACCAAACCTGAACACAATTCTCCAGATGTAGCTTCACCAAAGCCTGATACAACTTCAATATCCTCTCCTCAGACATTTAAGCATTTAAAAAATATAATTTATTAACCAAAAGTCATGAATGCCATACTCTGACGATGGTGTATTATTCTCTTTATCCTCAACATCTCTTCGATACAGTCAATCACACCATCCTGCGCTAACACCTCTCCCCCAACCTGGTGGGACTGCCCTCACTTGGTTCCACTCTCACCAATCCAAACATAGCCAAAGCGACTCTAGTGATGGTTTCTTTTCACACCCCCATACAATTACCTTGGGAATACTGGAGGATCCATCCATGGCCCTCATCTGTATTCTGCTCCTTGGCGATATCATCTGCAGACATGCGGTCAACTTTCAGATATATGCTGATGACAAGTAGCTCTATGTTTCTCACCCTCCACAGCCTCTGTGCAGTCAGACTGCTTGTCCAACATCCAGAAAATGAAGTCCCCAGTTAGAGAACCCTTTCTCATAACTCAGCCTTCTAAGTTCAGGAATCAGTCTTGTAGCCCTTGCTCTGGACTGCGTCCAATAACGCTACTGTGATGAGTTATAAGTTCCTCCAGCCAAACATTGGGAGGACTGAAGCCATTCACTTTGGCCCAACTACACACTCCTTGCCCTCACCATCAACTCCATCTTCCTCCCTGGCCACTGTCTCGAGCTGAGTTTTTGGTCATCCCTCCTAATCTTTATACCTCGGTGAAATGTTTTGCTATGTTAAAGGTCCTGACAACGTTTTGGCAGCAATAACTAACCGCAGGAATTGTTCATAAGAACGTAAGAAATAGGAGCAGGCCATACAGCCCCTCGTGCCTGCTCCACCATTCAATAAGATAATGGCTGAAGTTCTACCTCAACTCCACTTTCCCACACATCCCTTGATTCCCTTAGTGTCCAAATATCCATTGATCAGTCTTGAATATATTCAACAACTGAGCATCCACAGCCCTCAGGGGCAGAGAATTCCAAAGATGAAGACATTTTTCCTCATCTCAGTCCTAAAGGGCTACCCCTTATTTTGAGACTATTACCCCTAGTTCTCGACTCTCCAGCCAGGGGAAACAGCCTCTCAGTATCTACCCCGTCAAGACCGCAAAGAATTTTACACGTTTCAATGAGATCATCTCTCATTCTTCTGAACTCCAGAGAATATAGGCTCATTCTACTCAATCTCTCTTCATAGGACGACCCTCTCATCCCAGGAATTAATCTAGTGAACCTTTGTTACACCACCTCCAAGGCAAGTATATTCTTCCTTAGGTAAGGAGACCAAAACGATACACGGTACCCCAGGTGCAGTCTCACCAAAACCCTGTACAATTGTAGTAAGGCTTCCTTATTCTTGTACTCCAACTCCCTTGCAATAAAGGCCAACATGCCATTTGCTTTCCTAATTACTTGGTGTACATGCATGCTAACTTTCCATGATTTGTGTACAAGGACACCCAAATCCCTCTGACTACAAATATTTCTTATTCTCTCACCTTCTAAAAAAATATTCTGCTTTTCTATTCCTCCTACCAAAGTGGATAATTTCACATTTCCCCACATTATACTCAATCTGCCACCTTCTCGCCCACTCACTTAACCTGTCCATATCCCTTTGCAGCCTCTTTGTGTCCTCCTCACAGCTTGCTTTCCCACCTAGCTTTGTATCGTCAGCAAACTTGAATGCATTACACTCGGTCCCCTCATCTAAGTCATTGATATATACTGTAAACAGCTGAGGCCCAAGCACTGATACATGCGGCACCCCACTAGTTACAACCTGCCAAACCAAAAATCACCCGTTTATTCCTACGCTCTGTTTTCTGTCCATTAACCAATCTTCAATCCATGCTAATGTATTACCCCCAATTCCATGAGCCCTAATCTTATGCAACAACCTCATCGAATACCTTTTGAAAATCCAAATATACTACATCCACTGGTTCCCCTCCATCTGTCCTGGTAGTTACACCCTCAAAAAACTCGAATATATTTGTCAAACATGATTTCCCTTTCATAAAACCATGTTGACTCTGCCTAATCATACTATGATTCTCTAAGTGCCCTGTTGCCACGTACTTAATAACAGATTCTAGCACTTTCCCTACTACTGATGTCAGGCTAACTGACCTATACTTCCTTGTTTTCTCTCTTCCTCCTTTCTTGAATAGCAGGGTAACATTTGCTACCTTCCAATCCACAGGGACCGTTCTAGAATCTAGGGAATTCCTGAAAATCAAAACCAATGCATCCACTATCTTTGCAGCCACCTCTTTTAGAACACTAGGATGTAGGCCATCAGGTTGAGGGGATTTGTCGGCTTTAAGTCCCATTAATTTCTCTAGTACTTATACTTCACTAATCTTAACTACTTTAAGTTCCTCACTCTCATTAGACCCTTGATTCCCCACCATTTTCGGTATGTTTTTTGTGTCTTCTACTGTGAAGACAGATACAAAATATTTGTTTAACGTCTCTGCCATTTCCTTATTCCCCATTATAATTTCTCCTCTCCCTGCCTCTAAGGAACCCACATTTACTTTTGCTACTCTCTTCCTTTTTACACACTTGTAGAAGCTCTCTCAATCTGTTTTTATATTTCTTGCTAGTTTGCTCTCAGTCAACTTTCTCCCTCTTTATCAATTTCTTGGTCATCCTTTGCTGGTTTCTAAAATGCTCACAATTCTCAGACTTGCAAATCTTTTTGGCAACATTGTAAGCCTTTTCTTTTAATTTAATACTATCCTTAACTTCTCTAGTTAGTCATGGTTGGATCACTTTTCCCTTGAAGTTTTTATTCCTCATGGGAATGTATATGAGTTGAGAATTATGAATTATTTCTTTGTATGTTCGCCATTGCTTATCTACTGTCATACCTTTTAATCTAATTTCCCAATCTACCGTAGCCAACTCGCCCCTCATACTTACGTTATTGGTTTTGTTTAAATTTAAGACCCTAGTTTCGGATTTAACTACATCACTCTCAAATTCAATATGAAATTCTATCGTATTATGATCACTCTTCTCCAAAGGATCCTTAACTATAAGATTACTAATTAACCCTGTCTCGTTACACAATAGCAGATCGAAAATAGCCAGTTTCCTCGTTGGTTCCTCGACACATTGTTCTAGAAAACTGTCTCGAATGCATTCCCTGAACTCTACCTCTAAACTACTTTTGCCAATTTGGTTTGCCTAGTCTATATGAAGATTAAAATCCCCCACGATTATTGCATTACCCTTGTTACAAGCTCCTCTAATTTCCTGATTTACACTGTCCAACTCTATAAATACTGCTCGGGGGCCTATGAACTACTCCGACCAGTGTTTTCTGCCCCTGGTTATTTCTTAGCTCCACCCACACTGATTCTACATCCTGATTTTCTGAGCTAAGATCCTTTCTCACTACTGCCTTTCAGCAGTTCAGTAGTTAAGCTAATGGAAATGCAAGTTATTATACATATTAGGAAGATGCTTCAATCCCAGAATACACAATGCTAAATAGCATTGTTTTTAAGGCTCCAAAACAGTTTAAACTTGGGCAGTACTGGAGACGATCTTTGAAAACATTCGTATCTGTATTTCGGAGCCTGATTGCTAATGGATTCTCTACAGATATAGAAACTTTGTTGTAAACAAAACATTAGCCACAGTAGGCTCAAAATAGGAAGAAATCACTGAAAGCAATCCAATACTTGTGGCATTTAAAATTTTAGACATCACATCAATTAGATATGTAATTGTTTCCTCTTCAAGATAAACTAAAATTGCTGGAAATGCAGAACAAGTCTGTGAGCATCTGTTAAAAAGTCGGTTAATGTTTCAGGAGTACCCCTTCTTTCAGGGCTGAAAACAAAGAAAAGCAAGTCCCTTTCTGGTATGAGGGTGGGGGGGGGGGGGGGGGAGAGAAACAGAGGTGGAAAAGAGACAAAAGATACTCCCATCATCAAGAAGTTAATGGGTTGAAATACCTGCAAACTGCTTAATACAGAAGCAGGAACCTGTTGAATGATATAAAAGTTCCTTTGAGTGTGACAAAGAAAAGACAGTAGAACAAATGAGAAATGTAGACCAAAGGCATATGATCTGAAATACTGGAAACACAGGTTTACCAGAAAGGTGGGTGAAGAACAGATACTCTTACACTAATCAAGGTGAGAAAAGAAGAAAAAAAGGCCAACATCCTGGCCACAAAACCCTCGACCAGCCAACCCGTGTTCTGATGAAGAGTCTACACCCACAGTGTCAACTGACAACCACTCTCTTCCAGTTAGATTCACTCCACATCCCCAGCTGAAATGAAAATGGAAAACATAGCGACGGTCTTACTGAAGTTAGTATTCAGACATGTGAGCTGTAGAATGCCCAAGGAAAAGATGAGATAATAGTCCTGAAGCTTGCAATGAGCTTGGTCGCAGCAGTATAGGGCAGAGAGTTCAGATTGGGAATTGGAATGAGCCCCGCAGGGCATTGCCACAGACAGAACGGAGATATTCAGTAAAGTGATCACCTAATCTGCATTTCATTTCCCCACATTTGAGGAGACTGCACTATGTATTGTAGATTGGTGGAAGTACACACAGATTACTAATTTTCCTCCCCAGCTACTGATACTGGCTCCAAGCGGAACATTAATTCCCGATTGCTAAAATTGTAGATTGCAAATTTAATTAGAAAAACTTAAATGCAGAGAAATTGACTTATGGATTTTAAATTGCATTTAATATTGCTATTTTCCTTTTTGGTCTCTTATGCCACACACAGCTGACCGATTTTTTTTGGTCAGCTGGCTGCCTGGCATGCACAGAAACCGAACAACATTTTAAGAGGTTCCAAGCCAAGCTGCTGAGAAATCCACCTGAGTAGAGTTTCTGTTTACCCAACATGAATTGCGCACACACTCCCCATAAGAACGCACCTGACTTCCTGAAATCTAGCAAACCTAGGAGCAGCTCGGCAGAGCTTACAGACCTCAACGTCACACGGAGTACTGCTAAATTTAAACAGCTAAAACTGAGCAGCCTACCAGCAAAACCTTATTGATAATTTTGTTCTGTAACGATCTTTTTTTTTTCCGATTGACATCGAAAATTTGAGAATGAAAATTTTACAACCATTAGTTATCCAGCCGAAATCAAAGAAAAGCAATACTCTAGATTATTTAAGTCTGGCATTTGCACTTCACATCAGCACAGAGAACTACAAATTGCTATTCCCATATCCTGCAGCTGCACCCGCTTTCTCTGGCATGCATCACAGAAAACGGAGATTTTTGATGTTGGTAATGATGGAAGCTAGCATGATGAACAGAATATAGAACATATAGTATACAATTTTCAAAGTAATTAAATATAAACAAAATGCTGCCTAACCAATTTGATTTAAATTAATACACAAAACATGTGTGTTTAATCCAGTGAAAACCAATCTTCAGAATATAATAGATACTGTAGTCAAAATTTCCCCAAAGCACACATTATTATGTGTTTAAAAAAAACCTGATGCTTTATTCCATGAATGAACCTGCAGTACAAGCTAAACATGCACACTCCATTTGTGAAACACAACGTGCAAAGCTTACAAATGATCTAAAGCTACTAAAAGCAGCGTGATCTGGTTACTAATGGTCATGGGGGAGTAACGCAATGGATTTATATGGGTGTTGAGTCACTACTAAACATCCCATCATACTGTGCAATCATCTATCAAATACTTGTGCTTCACAAAATGTAATGCAACACACCCTACGGGCCACCAATTATTTATTTCAAGCCAAACACAAATCTGTCCCTTATACATAATGCCCAAATTCAACGACCAGACCCAAGAAACTCAGACTTAATAGGTGTTTGAAATAAAAATCAGGCAGTTAATCCAATTGAGAACAAATGCTTCAAAGTGAATTTTCTGCTGGTGCTGTCACTACCACCTGTTGGATTCGAGCATTCTGGGAAACTCTGTGGTTGGCGAACTAGATTGGTCTCCACTGAAAATGGTAATATTTACAGTATTAATATTTTAACGATTTTCAGCTAATGTTTAATATTCTTAAATGTTTATGTAATCAAAGTAGCACCTGAATTATCATTAGCAATATCACAAAAACCAGCAGAGCAGAAAATCTTACCAGGTGTGCTGCAGAACAGGGCGATCCTTAATGAAGACAGGGTCTGTGAAGCACCTCCCACAACGCCAATTTTCATACTATGTAAGTTTACACCACTCATGTAATTGAAAGTTACACCAAATGCATTGCCTCATGCTGCAGGGTGCGTCAAAAACACCTCAAATATATATTTCATATTTTAGGTCAACAAGGTGAAATGAGACATGTCAAGAAAATCTGACGGTAAGATATCCAGATTTGCCACATCTACCATAATGGTACACCAAGCTAGCAAAGGGCATGGTGAATTGGCTCCACAGGGCTGGCTGCAGGTTGGAAGGGAAAGAAGCTGTGAATAGGGAGGGAGGGTAGGAGGGGAGGGAGGGTAGGAGGGGAGGGAGGGTAGGAGGGGAGGGAGGGAGGGAGGGAGGGAGGGAGGGAGGGAGGGAAGGGGAGGGAGGGGAGGGAGGGGAGGGGAGGGGAGGGGAGGGGAGGGGAGGGGGGGAGGGGAGGGGGAGGGGGGGAGGAGGGGAGGGGGGCAGGAACATAGAGATCGTGGGCCGTGGAAGAAATCAGAGGGCTGACAGGCCTTGGAGAAGATCGGGGTGTCCAGCATTGGGGTTGGGGGGTTGGGGTGGGGGTGGTGGGGAGGGCAGCCTGTCCAACATTGGGGTTTGTGGTGGGGGGGGGGGGTCCGATCACACCAGGTGAGCTTGCTGGGCCTGGATGAAGTACTCCTGCTTCTCCGGGCCCACAAGCACTGCAATAAAAACAAACACTCACCTCACGGATCCGGATCTTCCCACCTACTTTCGCCTGATGTGAATCAGAAGCGCTGGGAAACCCTAACAGGTAAGGTTAAATTTGTTTGACATTTCTAATACATAAAAAATGATGTTCCTCAACTATCGCAATGAGGTACATTGCCCCTTTAAGTATCGGCCTGCTGGCTTTAAGTGGGGATAGGGCTTCCGGGTTTCTGTTGTGCACGCACATCCGAACACGCCTGGGTTAAACCTGGAAGTGGGCGCATTGGAGCCGGGATGAGGACCCACTCCAAAAATCATCTATTTTTACTGCCCACCTGCCCCAACCCACCCGTTCCTGGGGATTAAAATTGCCCCCAAGGTTTCTGCAAATCCTACAAATATAACTGTTTAGATGTTTAAATTTGCTTATGCCTTTTCTGCAACGTCTAGCCGCCATGATGCCCATTTTATACAGATGAGAACATAAACTAATGCAAAAATGACAGAACATGTGACATATGATGTCACCACTTCATTTACACATGCCCACCCAAAAAAAAGAGGCCAGGCTACCAGAAACAATGGCTGAAAATGAGGTGGGCAGTAAAGTAGACAGAGTTCTGGTAGAACTCTACTCTAGCCCATTTTCTGAACTGGCCCAAGAGACTTATGCCAGTAATATGGGCTGCCAATGAGAAAATTCAAGCCACCTGCTCTTCCCTTTTACTCACTTCAACACTGGAGCATGCTGCACAATGGTCCTTGAAAGTATTGGACAATTCAGGGTTTTTTTAAATGCGATATTATGAATTATCAGGAGTAGACTGCAATAGATATAAACACATGTGGGATATGGGAAGAGACCCTGTAACTTGAGTTATCTGATGTTCTGAAGTACTTTTTTTCTGCACATTAGTCTTTTTGACGTAATACTGGATACAAAATCTGATTTCTAACTATCAACTCTTCGAGTCAAGAACATTCTTTGTATATTTAAAAATATGCACGTTTTCAAACATCCACAAGAAAACATTCAACATTACACATCACATTTCTATTAGTTAAAAATTCAGTAATCATAGGATCATAGAAAGATTACAGCACGGAAGGAGGTTATTCGGCCCATCGAGTCTGAGCCCGCTCTATGCGAGAGCAACCCAGCTAGTCCCACTCCCCCGCCCTTTCCCCGTAGCCCTGCAAATTTTGTCCTTTCAAGTACGTATCCAGTTTCCTTTTGAAACGATTGGATCTACCTCCACCATCCCTCAGGCAATGCATTCCAGATCATAACCACTTGTTGTGTTAGAAAGTTTTTCCTCATGTCACCTTTGGTTCGGTTCTTTTGCCAATCACCTTAAATCATATGCCCTTTGGTTCTTGACGCTTCCACCAATGGGAACAGGTTCTCTATCTACTTTGTCTAGACCCTTCATGACTTTGAATACCTCTATCAAATCTCCTTGTGACTCCAAGGAGAACAACCCCAGCTTTTCCACGTGACTAAAGTCCCTCATCCCTGGAGTCATTCTAGTAAATCTCTTCTGCACCCTCTCTAATGCCTTCACATCTTTCCTGAAGTGCGGTGCCCAGAACTGGACACAATACTCCAGTTGTGGCAGAACCAGTGTTTTATAAAGGTTCATCATGACTTTGTACTCTATGCCTCTATTTATAAAGCCCAGGATCCCGTATGCTTTTTTAACCATTTTCTCAACCTGAACTGCCACCTTCAACTGTGGCCATGCAATTAACAGTATATTTAAGAAAACAAACATATTTGTAATCATTATATTCTGATACAGAAAAACAACTGCATCTCAAAGAAATCTATTTCTATAGCAGAAATCAATCTCCTAACATTAGCAAGATTCAAATGTTTGGGGTGGGTAGAAAATGAGTAGTAGACCAAAGTTGATTTTGCATGCTCAGATGCAGGCTTGCAGAATACAGCAGTGGTAGGATGGAGTGAACCCATGAAAGGAGTTGAAGATGAAGATGAAGATTTTTAAGTCATCGAGCTAGGGACAGGGAGCTACTGTAAATCAGCAATGATCATATGATGGATTTTGTGGTACTATTTATTAATGGACTAACACTAATCGTTTTGCTGCTTTGGACAACACATGCCAGCAGTTTTTTCTATGCCAGCAGTTTTTTCTTTGCCAACCTGCAACAATCAGAATGCAAATAGCCCCAGGACAAACACATTCTCATGAGATCAAGATCATGTGATACATCAAAAAATATATTCTGCAAGCCCACAGGAAAGAAGCACTGGGCACTGTCTCATTTGTAAGTCCACTAGTTATAATTCATGTAGAATTCATTCACTGATTTGCCATCATGTTGGAAAATTTAGGGAATCTATACAAAACGACGACTAAAATTCTCGCCCATAACCAATTTAGTAAAACAGAACGTCATGCAAATTGGGTCCTTAGGCTCTTTATTAATCTTTCATATTAAATATCATTTCTTCCTTCTTGAGAAATAAGGTACAGATGGATCTGATTAAATGGAACCGAGATCAGAACCAATAAATCCTCATTAAATGGATATATTGTTCCAACAGCCTTTTTAAGCCCAGGCTATCAATTCTCAGAGCATAAAGACATCTTTCTTCATTCCACATAAGTAATAAACACCTGTAAAGCAATTATGTTTGCCAAATATTGGCAGAATTTTTGCATATATAATATTAGTTGCCATCTGTTAATTATTATTTTGCAATTTTTGTTAGATTTTTTTGTATACAACTATAAAATCTTAGTAGCACAAAACATTATCATTCTCATTTAATGATACATAACGTTTTCCCCTTATTTATACAAATTTCAAGGACACGTTCTATGAAATTCATGATGAAAGATGTTATAATGAGAACTGAAGAAAATTTATGCTATTAAGGGCATCATAAGCATTTGCAAATGTTTCTAAAACAATTGTAATTTTTAGTATAAATTAAAATTTCCTAGGCATAGGGCAAGCAATTAGGATTTTTCAGAAGCTCATTCTTGAACATGATTTTTATTTCTTTGCTCTTTAGGATTTAGAAACCAGCTAAAATTACACCCTATTAAACAATAGGAAATGGGGAGAATTAAAAAGGAAAATCATGAATGCTGAAAATCTGAAATGAAAACAAATGTTTTCATTTCAGGTCCATCAACATCAGAAAGAAAAGGTTAATGTTTTAGATGTGACAATTCACCAGAACACTGGCGTCAAGAGTTGACTGCACAGTAATGAAGTAAAAGCATCTTAAACCCACTGGAACACCTTTGGGCTATTCATGACATCTCATGCAGCTTCCTCCCACTATGTGGTATCACAACACCATCTTCTAAGGCTCGCTTTGACTACAGTGTATTCTAATACTCAATTGTTCAAAACTTCAAGACGAAAATGTGCCAACATTAAATCAACTTAACCCACAAGCACTGAACATTAATTGGTCAGGAACAAATATCATACTATTTTATTATAAATGAATGACAGGTCTTGCTGCCAATTCAAGCATGAGAAGGTGTTTTTTTTTCCCCAAGTTGAGGTACCGAAATGAAGAGCCCAGACATGTAGGACACTACCAAGTAAATCTGGAAATAGTGATTAGGTGAAGCCAATTCTGGGTTTTAAAAATCTGAAAATTGTAGAAGACTGAGGGAGGCATGCGGTTTCATAGTTTTGAGGCCCTAGGAAAGACTGAGCTAGAGTAAGTAGACTGTGATGAGTCTTGGTTTCAACACAGTGAAGGTGCAGGGAGGAGGGGTGGACATATGAGGAGAGGTTGAGTAGATTGGGACTCTACTCATTGGAGTTCAGAAGAATGAGAGGCGATCTTATTGAAACATATCAGATTGTGAAGGGGCTTGATCGGGTGGATGCGGTAAGGATGTTCCCAAGGATGGGTGAAACTAGAACTAGGGGGCATAATCTTAGAATAAGGGGCTGCTCTTTCAAAACTGAGATGAGGAGAAACTTCTTCACTCAGAGGGTAGTAGGTCTGTGGAATTTGCTGCCCCAGGAAGCTACATCATTAAATAAATTTAAAACAGAAAGAGACAGTTTCCTTGAAGTAAAGGGAATTAGGGGTTACGGGGAGCGGGCAGGAAATTGGACATGAAGCTGAGTTTGGATCGGTCAAGGCCCTGTGGGTGGCAGAGTGGGCCCAGGGGCTGAGTGGCCGGGTCCTGCTCCTACTTCTTGTGTTCTTTAGATTTGAGGTTAGGATCAGATCAGCCATGATCTTATTGAATGGCGGAGCAGGCTCGAGGGGCCGATTGGCCTACTCCTGCTCCTATTTCATATGTTCTTATGTTCTTATAATGTGTCGGACATTTTATTTGCACTTTAGAAGGAAAAGAAAGAGTAAAGTTTAGAGGACCATGACTACAGTAGTATCAATAGAAAGAAAGGCACACCGTGAGAGAGGAAGGAGAAAGAGGAAAAAGGAAAGAGGTTGGAGGTTAGAGAGGAATTACCTGTCAGGTGTCAAGCTTCCTCTTGTTACCTTTGGGTATTATAGGGCATGGAGGAAGTCATGATGTAAGTAATTCAGCCTTTGGAATGTGATTTGAATAGGAGGATAAGTGGATGGGGTTTTTGTTGGAGGATAAGTGGATAGGGTTTTTGAATGGGAGAGAACACAGTTGAAAGGATAAGAGGGATAATCTTCCTAAAGGACAGGATGAACACAAGCAAATTTCCAGGCAGAAGGAAAGGTGCACTGGCAAAGGAGTGAAAACAATGAGGGAATACTTGCATTTATATCACACTTCATAACATCACCAACAGCACTTCAAGCAAAGAATTAAGTACTGTGGCTGTTGTTATCTTGGCACATAAGGCAACTATTTTACACCAACACCATTCAATAAACAGCACTGAATTGAATGAATGACTGGTTTATTGTTTTTTTTTATCACCATGGCTGGGAGAGGAATGTTCGCTGGGACATCAGGAGAACGCCCTTCCAAAGATGCCATGGGATCTTTAATGTCAATTAGAACCGACAGACGAAGAGTAAGAGAGACTGAAGAGGGGACACTGAGCAGGGTCAGTTTGGAGGCAAACATCTAAAGATGTTAGAAGGCTCAGAGTTGCAGTCTAGAGAGTGGAGGATCTGAACAAATGTGGCAGAGATAAAATCTGCTGTCAGTCATAGTGGTAGAAAAGAATAGAGCAATGAAGGAGCTTTCTTCTTCAAAACAGATTAGGAAAAATACCAGGGTCTGCCTACTTTACTTCTATCCCTCCGCCCCATTCCCACCTCCCACAAATGTCATGAATCCATTTTATTTTGTTGTCAACCAAGCCACAGATACACATTATAGATTTGTACTAAAATAAACAAAAATCTATAAATTGAGATGGATAACTACGATAAACATGATACACACTCCTGCCATAATAAAGTTCTTTGAACTTCCCCTGTATTGGGTGATTGTTGGTAGCTCTTATTGGATCACAGCTGCACCCAGACTGATGCAAATACAGTAATAAATTTTCAGCATATAGGTGCTGAATCCAAAGTAGCATCTATTCTATTAACTTCAAAACTCAGCCAAAATGACTTTCATCATTTCACTGACACACACTGTGCATAAATCAATGCATGTCATATCACCATAACATGCTTTATGTTGGAAAGCTGTATTGGATCTTACAATATAAGGTTAATTTCATCAAATTTTTAAAAAAATCATTCATGAGATCTGAACATCACTAATTGCCTTTGAGAGGTGGTGGTGAGCTACCTTCTTGTACCATACCAAAGTCAACATTTATACATATGTCCAATGCAATGGGCTGATTAACAATATATCAGTAGGTATAAAGTGTGTATGGCCACCTTGCACTGGCTGCATAAACTAACTGCTTTTGATTCCACTGAAATGAGGAGCGCCACTGCATATACACAATACATACATACCTGAGCGCACACAGTGACACTCCTATTTTCAGAGGAAATTAAAGCAATTAGTTGTATGTGGCATGCATAACCTGGTCAACACAATGAGGTAATATTACTTTATGCATCGCACTAAAACTGGCAGCTAAGGTACAAGGCTATTAATGTCACCCGTCGAGCAGGGTAGGGTAAATTATATTTGAAAGCTACCTCAAACTTATTTGAGGCACCGCCCAAGTAAAGGGTAATTTTCTGAGTATACATTGGTGGGAGGGAGCCGTTCCTGCTAACAGCACTTACTGGAAAATCAGAGACAGGGCACCCACAATTTTCCAACATGCACTGTTGGCGGACGAAAGGCTATGTTACCAGGACATGATCAGAAAATTGGTCCCCTAGTCTACTTGGCACCAAACCCCTCCAACATCTTGGTGTAAACAGATTTTCTGAAGGGTTTAACATTGAGGTTTACTAACTATCCTCAGAATAGTACATGCTTTATGTTGGAAAGCTGTATTGGATCTTACAATATAAGGTTAATTTCATCAAATTTTTTAAAAAATCATTCATGAGATCTGAACATCACTAATTGCCTTTGAGAGGTGGTGGTGAGCTACCTTCTTGTACCATTCCTGTCCGCATGGTGAAGATTCACCCATAATGCTGTTAGATAGGGAACTCCAGGATTTTGACCCAGCGATGATGAAGGAACGGCGATATATTTCCAAGTCGGGATGGTGTAAGACTTGGAGGGGAACGTGCAAATGGTGGTGTTCCCATGTGCCTGCTGCCCTTGTCCTTCTAAACAATTTTACAACACCAAGTTATAGTCCAGCAATTTTATTTTAAATTCACAAGCTTTCGGAGATTTTCTCCTTCCTCAGGCAAATGTTTCAAGATCTCCTTGAAGCCTACGCATTTATACATATTGAACAATACATGGTGTTTACAGACTGCCCCTGCAACTGCCCGTTGCCAAGGCAATCACCGTGTTCAGACAGAGAGGTGTTACCTGCAGAACCTCCGAATACACATTCAACAAAAAAACAAACAGGGAAAAAAAACAGAGAAAAAAAAACAGAGAGAGGCAGAAACATCCGGAAGGCAGAGAGAGCCAGCAAATGACCCATTATATTAAAAACAGATAACATTTGTTCGCTGGTGGGGTAACGTGTAGCGTGACATGAACCCAAGATCCCGGTTGAGGCCGTCCTCATGGGTGCGGAACTTGGCTATCAATTTCTGCTCGACGATTTTGCGTTGTCGTGTGTCTCGAAGGCCGCCTTGGAGTACGCTTACCCGAAGGTCGGTGGATGAATGTCCATGACTGCTGCAGTCATGGACATTCATCCACCGACCTTCGGGTAAGCGTACTCCAAGGCGGCCTTCGAGACACACGACAACGCAAAATCGTCGAGCAGAAATTGATAGCCAAGTTCCGCACCCATGAGGACGGCCTCAACCGGGATCTTGGGTTCATGTCACGCTACACGTTACCCCACCAGCGAACAAATGTTATCTGTTTTTAATATAATGGGTCATTTGCTGGCTCTCTCTGCCTTCCGGATGTTTCTGCCTCTCTCTGTGTTTTTTTTTCTCTGTTTTTTTTCCCTGTTTGTTTTTTTGTTGAATGTGTATTCGGAGGTTCTGCAGGTAACACCTCTCTGTCTGAACACGGTGATTGCCTTGGCAACGGGCAGTTGCAGGGGCAGTCTGTAAACACCATGTATTGTTCAATATGTATAAATGCGTAGGCTTCAAGGAGATCTTGAAACATTTGCCTGAGGAAGGAGAAAATCTCCGAAAGCTTGTGAATTTAAAATAAAATTGCTGGACTATAACTTGGTGTTGTAAAATTGTTTACAATTGTCAACCCCAGTCCATCACCGGCATCTCCACATCTTGTCCTTCTAGGTGGTGGAGGTCACGGGTTTGGGAGGTGCTGTCGAAGAAGCCTTGGTGCGTTGCTGCAGTGCATCTTGTAGATGGTACACACTGCAGCCAAGGTGCGCCGGTGGTAGAGGGAATGAATGTTTAGAGTGGTGGATGGGGTGCGAATCAAGCAGGCTGCTTTGTCCTGGATGGTATTGAGCTTCGAGCGTTGTTGGAGCTGCACTCATCCAGGAAAGTGGATAGTTTTCCATCACACTCCTGACTTGTGCTTTGTAGATAGTGGAAAGGCTTTGGGGAGTCAGGAGGTGAGTCACTCACTGCAGAATACCCAGCCTCTGACCTGCTCTTGTAACCACATTATTTATGTGGCTGCTCCAGTTTAGTTTCTGTTCAATGGTGACCCCCAGGATGTTGATTGTGGGGGATTTGGTGATGGTAATGCCGTAGAATGTCAAGGGGAGGTGGTTAGACTCTCTCTTGTTGGAGATGGTCATTGCCTGCCACTTGTCTGGCGCGAATGTTACTTGCCACTTATCGGCCCAAGCCTGGATGTTGTCCAGGTCTTGCTGCATGCGGGCACGGACTGCTTCATTATCTGAGGGCTTGCGAATGGAACTGAACACTGTGCAATCATGAGCGAACATCCCCATTTCTGACCTTATGGTGGAGGGAAGGTCATTGATGAAGCATTGGTGAGCACATTATTGGTGAGTAAGTGTCGCTTGATATCACTGTCAACGACACCTTCCATCACTTTGCTGATAATTGAAAGTAGACTGATGGGGCAGTAATTGGCCGGATTGGATTTGTCCTGCTTTTTGTAATAGGACATACCTGGGCAATTTTCCACATTGTCGGGTAGATGCCAGTGTGGTAGTTGTACTGGAACAGCTTGGCTAGTTCTGGAGCACAAGTCAAAAATTAATATCCTAGCATAATGGGGACAGAGAAACAAAGAAGTTTGTTGAGAGGTTGAAGTACTTCAACAGCAGATGGCTTAAAAATGTAAATGTGTTAAACGAATCAAATGTAGCCTGTTACACAGTTTAAAGTACACTTTGTTTATGAGGAGGCAATCATCAATGAGGTGCCATCAAACTGTTGCCACACTTAATGGAGTTCTGAGATTTTAGTGATCTAGACAGATATAAATTCCAACAGTGATGTTGCACTGACAAATAAACTGCCTGAAGCGTTCTTTGATCTTGGGCTACTTTTTCCTCTATAAAGAGAATATTTGAAGAAGTTTCAGATCATTTCAGAAAGAGGTTCGACAGAAGTTAGAAATTGCTTGAGCTGCAGAAAGGTTATCTAGAGTATTAGAAGTGCTTATACAGTATAAATGCATCATGTAAAATGTAATCCAACAGTCAATTCAGTAACGCAAATTTGCAGAACGAAAACAGGCCGCATCGTGCTGGAAAAATAGCAGCGTGTTAATGACACACACCGTTATTAATGCGTAAATCAGCCAGCAAGTTCAGGGGACTAAGACACACGGCGAGAGCTGCAAATCTCCAGGACTTGGTCAATTTATATCGCTTCGTTGTTTGCTTCACACAAACGGTATCGTGCCCTTAGTCTCCCTGTAATTTTTTAAGAACTTGCTGGATTTGCATGTTAATTGCCCATTAAACTCACCACAGAAAATTAAGTCTGGTAATTAACAACTTGCATTTATGTAGTGCCTTTAACGTAGTAAAACATCCGAAGGTGCTTCACAGGACTGATCAAAAAAAAATTGACACCACCACATACGGAGATATTAGGACAGGTGAGGTCAAAGAGGTAGGTTTTAAGGAGCATCTTAAAAGGTAAAGAAAGAGGTAGAGGGGTTTATGGAGGGAATTCCGGAGCTTAGGCCTAGGCAGCTGAAGGCACAGCTGCCAACGGTGGAGCGATTAAAATCAGGGATGAGCAAGAGGCAAGAATTGGAGGAGTGCAGAGATCTGAGGGCTGTAGGGGGTTACAGCAATAGGGAGGGGCGAGGCCATGGAGAGATTTGAAAACAAGGATGTGAATTTTAAAATTGAGGCGTTCCCGGAACAGGAGCCAGTGTAGGTCAGCGAGCACAAGGGTGACAGGAGAACGGGAGCTGATGCGAGTTAGGATACGGGCAGCAGAGATTTGGGTGATCTCAAGTTTATGGAGGGTAGAAGATGGGAGGCCGGCCAGGAGAGCATTGGAATAGTCAAGTCTAGAGGTAACAAAGGCATGGATGAGGGTTTCAGCAGCAGATGAGCTGAGGCAGGGGCAGAGATGGGCGACGTTACGGAGGTGAAAGTAGGCGGTCTTATTGATGGAGTGGATATGTGGTCGGAAGTTCATCTCAGGGTTAAATAAGATACGGTTGCGAATGGTCTGGTTCAGCCTCCGGCAGTGGTCAGGGAGAGGGATGTAGTCGGTGGCTAAGGAACGGAGTTTGTGCTGGGAACCGAAGACAATGGCTTTGATCTCACCAATATTTAATTGGAGGAAATTTTTGCTCAACCAGTACTGGATGTTGGACAAGCAGTGCGACAATCAGAGACAGTGGAGGGGTCGAGAGAGGAGGTGTTCAGTTACAGCTGGGTGTCGTCAGCATACATGCGGTACCTGATGTTGCGTTTTCAGATTATGTCGCCGAGGAGCAACGTGGAGATGAGAAATAGGAGGGGGCCAAGGATAGATCCTATGGGACTCCAGAGGTAATGGTGCGGGAGCAGGAATAGAAGCCATTGCATGTGATCCTCTGGCCAAGACTGGATAGATAAGAATGGAACCAGGCGAGTGCAGTCCTACCCAGCTGGACGACAGAGGAGAGGTGTTGGAGGAGGATGGTGTGGTCAGTCATGTCAAAGGCTGCAGACTGGTGAAGAAGAATATGGAGGGATAGTTCATCATGGTCACAGTCACATAGGATGTCATTTGTGACTTTGATAAGGGCCAATTCAGTACTGTGGCGGGGCGAAAACCTGATTGGATGGATTCAAACATGGATTTGGGAGGTGACAACACATTCAAGGACTTGAGAGGAAAGGGAAGGTTGGAAATGGGGGTGATAGTTTGCAAAGACAGAGGGGTCAAGTGTGGATTTTCTGAGGAAGGGGGTGATGATGGCAGATTTGAAGGGGGAGGGGGACAGTACCTGAGGAGAGCGAACTGTTAACAATACCAGCTAACATGGGAGCCAGGAAGGGAAGTTGGATGGTCAGCAGTTTGGTGGGAATAGGGTCGAGGGAGCAGGAGGTGGGTCTCACGGTCAAGGATGAGCTTGGAGAGAGCATGAGGGGAGATAGGAGAGAAAGATGAGAGTTCAGGGCTAGGGGAGGGGGGGGAGCCATAGGGGAAGTTTGGTTTGGTGGGCTAGGGGAAGGGTGGGAAGCGGTAGAGGCAGCTGAATGGATGGTCTCAATCTTAGTGACAAAGTAGTCCATGTGCTCCTCGCACTTTTTGTTGGAGGCGAGGAAGGAGTAGGCTGGGGAAAGGGGTTTATAAAGATGGTTTGTAGTGAAGAGAAGCCGGGAGTTATCTTTGCATTCCAGGATGATCCTGGAATAGTGAGCAGTTCTGGCAGAGGAGAGCAGGACCCGATAGTGCATAATGTGGTCCAGCCAGATATGGCGATGAATGGCTAAACCGGTTGTCCGCCATAAACATTCAAATCTGCGTCCCTTGGACTTAAGGGAGCGGAGATGAGGGCCATACCAGGGGGAATGACCAGGGTGAGAGAGAGTAATAGTTTTAATGGAGACAAGGGCATCAAAAGGTGGAGGTGAGGATGTGATTGAGCAGATCGGTAGCTGCAGAAATATTGTGGTGAATGGAGGGCCAAAGGCTAGACAGTTGGGAATATGAAAGTGCCGTTATAAGAGTTTTTTCCAGGGGTGATCACAGAAGGAAGTAGGGTTGGGAGGGGTCAGCAGGATTTTGGGTGGAGTGGGATACAAAGATGTGATCAGAGATGGCCTTATCTGTGATTGACACGAAGAGAATAGAGGCCACGTGAGATGACAAGGTTGAGGGGGTGGCCGTGAATATGGGTAGGGGAGTTATATGGAGGGAGAGATTAAGGGAGGATAGGACAGCAGTAAACTCAGAGAGAGAAAGCCATGATGAGTTGTGATGGAGGTTGAAATCACCGAGGGTGAGAGATCACTTGGTTCAGAGGTTAAGGGAGGAAACAGTGAAGATATCTCAGGGAGAAACTTAGCATGGTACTTGAGTAGGCGGTAGAGAATGAGGATTTTAAAGGATAGGTGAGAGGGGTGGAACAAGGTGAGATGCTCAAAGGAGGAGAAGGTGCCTGAGGAATAGGGGGATGGACCAAGGTGTGATTTGGTGATAAGGGCCACACCGCCATCACGGCGGGAGAACCTTCACCACACGGACTGCAGCAGTTCAAGAAGGGGGCTCACCACCACCTTCTCAATTGCAATTAGAGATGGGCAATAAATGCTGGCTATGCCAGCGATGCCCACATGCCATGAATGAATAAAATAAGTCTGGGCAGGGCAAGAGGTGCAAGGTCTAGCCAGATGGGAGGCTTCATTAAGGGGGAAGGTGTTATCGCCCGACAGCCAGGTTTTCATCAAGGCCATGATATCGATGCATGCATCCACAAGAAGCTCACGGATGGCAAGGGCTTTGTTCACAAGTGAACAGACTTTCTGGAGGGAGATGTGGAGAGGAGCAGTGACAGCTGATAGTGCTTTAAGAGCGTATGTAAGTACACTTTTGAAGACATGATAATTGTGAATGCAATGCCAATGAACCTCTCTGGCCCAGAAAGTTAACCAGATGCAATCTCAATCATCAGCAAAGTGATGGAATGTGTTGTCAACAGTGCTATCAAGCAGCACTTACTCACCAATAACCTGCTCACTGATGCTCAGTTTGGGTTCCGCCAGAACCACTTGGCTCCAGACCTCATTACAGCCTGGGTCCAAAAATGGACAAAAGGGTTGAATTCCAGGTGTGAGGTGAGAATGACTGCCCTTGACATCAAGGCAACATTTGTCTGAGTGTGGCATCAAGGAGCCCGAGTAAAATTGAAGTCAATTGGAATCAGGAGAAAACTCTCCAGTGGCTGGAGTCATACCTAGCTCAAAGGAAGATGGTAGTGGTTGTTGGAAGCCAATCACCTCAGCCCCAGGACATGGCTGCAGGAGTTCCTCAGGGCAGTGTCCTAGGCCCATCTTCAGCTGCTTCATCAATGACCTTCCCTCCATCATAAGGTCAGAGGTGGGGTTGATCGCTGATGATTGCGCAGTGTTCAGTTCCATTCGGAACCCCTCAGATAATGAAGCAGTCCGAGCCCGCATGCAGCAAGACCTGGACAACATCCAGGTTTGGGCTGTTAAGTGGCAAGTAACATTCGCACCACACAAGTGCCTTGCAATGACCATCTCCAACCAGAGTCTAACCACCTCCCCATGACATTCAATGATATTACCATCACCGAATCCCCTACCATCGACATCCTGGGAGTCACCAATGACCAGAAACTAAACTGGACCAGCCACATAAATACTGTGACGACAAGAGCCGGTCAGAGGCTGGGTATTCTGCGGCGAGTGACTCACCTCCTGACTCATAGAATCATAGAATCATAGAAGTTACAACATGGAAACAGGCCCTTCGGCCCAACATGTCCATGTCGCCCAGTTTCTACCACTAAGCTAGTCCCAATTGCCTGCACTTGGCCCATATCCCTCTATACCCATCTTACCCATGTAACTGTCCAAATGCTTTTTAAAAGACAAAATTGTACCCGCCTCTACTACTGCCTCTGGCAGCTCGTTCCAGACACTCACCACCCTTTGAGTGAAAAAATTGCCCCTCTGGACCCTTTTGTATCTCTCCCCTCTCACCTTAAATCTATGCCCCCTCGTTATAGACTCCCCTACCTTTGGGAAAAGATTTTGACTATCGACCTTATCTATGCCCCTCATTATTTTATAGACTTCTATAAGATCACCCCTTAACCTCCTACTCTCCAGGGAAAAAAGTCCCAGTCTGTCTAACCTCTCCCTGTAAGTCAAACCATCAAGTCCCGGTAGCATCCTAGTAAATCTTTTCTGCACTCTTTCTAGTTTAATAATATCCTTTCTATAATAGGGTGACCAGAACTGTACACAGTACTCCAAGTGTGGCCTCACCAATGCCCTGTACAACTTCAACAAGACATCCCAACTCCTGCATTCAATGTTCTGACCAATGAAACCAAGCATGCCGAATGCCTTCTTCACCACCCTATCCACCTGTGACTCCACTTTCAAGGAGCTATGAATCTGTACTCCTAGATCTCTTTGTTCTATAACTCTCCCCAACGCCCTACCATTAACGGAGTAGGTCCTGGCCCGATTCGATCTACCAAAATGCATCACCTCACATTTATCTAAATTAAACTCCATCTGCCATTCATCGGCCCACTGGCCCAATTGATCAAGATCCCGTTGCAATCCCAGATAACCTTCTTCACTGTCCACAATGCCACCAATCTTGGTGTCATCTGCAAACTTACTAACCATGCCTCCTAAATTCTCATCCAAATCATTAATATAAATAACAAATAACAGCGGACCCAGCACCGATCCCTGAGGCACACCGCTGGACACAGGCATCCAGTTTGAAAAACAACCCTCTACAACCACCCTCTGTCTTCTGTCGTCAAGCCAATTTTGTATCCAATTGGCTACCTCACCTTGGATCCCATGAGATTTAACCTTATGTAACAACCTACCATGCGGTACCTTGTCAAATGCTTTGCTGAAGTCCATGTAGACCACGTCGACTGCACAGCCCTCATCTATCTTCTTGGTTACCCCTTCAAAAAACTCAATCAAATTCGTGAGACATGATTTTCCTCTCACAAAACCATGCTGACTGTTCCTAATTAGTCCCTGCCTCTCCAAATGCCGGTAGATCCTGTCCCTCAGAATACCCTCTAACAACTTACCCACTACAGATGTCAGGCTCACTGGTCTGTAGTTCCCAGGCTTTTCCCTGCCGCCCTTCTTAAACAAAGGCACAACATTTGCTACCAAAGACTCCCCAAAGACTTTCCACCATCTACAAGGCACAAGTCAGGAGTGTGACGCAATACTCTCCACTTGCCTGGATGAGTGCAGCTCCAACACTCAAGAAGCTCGATACCATCCAGGACAAAGCAGCCCACTTGATTGGCACCCCATCCACCACCTTAAACACTCACTCCCTCCACCCACCACTGGCACATCGTGGCTACAGTGTGTACCATCTACAAGATGCACTGCAGCAACTTGCCAAGGCTTCTTTGACAGCACCTCCCAAACCCGCGACCTCTACCACCTAGAAGGACAAGAGCAGCGGGCACATGGGAACACCACCACCTGCACGTTCCCCTCCAAGTCACACACCATCCTGACTGGAAATCTATCAATGTTCCTTCATCGTCGCTGGGTCAAAATCCTGGAACTCCCTTCCTAACAGCGCTGTGGGAGAACCTTCACCACACGAATAGCAGTGGTTCAAGGCGGCGGCTCACCACCACCTTCTCAAGGGCAATTAGGGATGGGCAATAAATGCCGGCCTCGCCAGCGATACCCACATCCCATGAATGAATAAAACAAAATTTAAATGGCTCAATCTCATTCCTGCATGTAGACAATTGTTAGAGATTTTAAAAATGTCAAATTTAAGATTTAATTTTTTTTTCTTACTTTTCCTTTGTCTCTTTTTTCTCTCTCTTAATCTAATCTTTATTTCTCTTTCTGTACTTGATTTGACTCTCATTCACCCTATTTCCTTCCTCTATTTCCCAATCCTTAAATCTCATTGGTGAAGGAGACAGACTGTTGGTCCCGCCGTTCACTAAGGACCCAGATGCCCCGTTGCCCTCGCTACGCCATTATCAGTTCACACTTCCAGCAAGTTACCGTGCAAATACTTTTTGTGCTGAAGGGTGCAGGAAAATGTCGAATGTCAGCAAGATCTGGCCCAATATATTGTCACAGTTTAAGTACATGCAAGGGGGTTATCTAGAACACAGTTTTCCAAACTGGAAGGTGCAAGGAGTTCGACCATTATTTACCCGGACAGCTGCCAGCTCCTGTCCATCCTGCCCCCCCATCCCCCAGACTAAGGTTGTCGGCCAAATTACATTTGGTGCTCATTGGGCTTTCGGTCACTTTTTCCATCTTTTTGAGCGGTTTCATGCCTGTTTCCATGGAGCTGGGACTGAGACAGTCTCCAGGAGCGGGGCTTTCACTGCGACGGCAGTCCGCTATCGATGCCATGGACGTGGGCAGTGAGTGTGACGGGTCCCAGGGCGACTATGTCTTACAAACAAGTCAGAAGGACCTCGGTGCTTTCCTCTTTTGAGATAATGTAGTATAATATCTGATAAGAGCGAAGTGTCACGGTCCACTCGATCCACCTCCTTCACTGTTCACCATGCCACATGGGATAAATCAGTGGCATATAAGTAAAGTACTTCACAGCAAAAGCTAGTGCAAGACAATTAGAATGGAGAAACATATTCAATGCAGGCGATGAAGTCTAACATGATTTTATTAATTTTAGTCCAATATGGGCTCAATAATGCTCTACAATAGCAAGCTGTTTTATGACTATAAAATAGAGTAAAAGACTTGCTACCACTTCGATCAGTGCATTTTATTTTAGGGATATTGAAATACTACTAAAAGCCTGATTTAATCCAGTGTGGAATGGTCAGTTTCTCTCAAGATCTAATTTTTATGCAATTCAATTATAAACTTGTTGAAGCCTGGAAAGACACCCAGAGGGCTTGGAAGCCAGTTGAATGTAAAGGCTGATTTATGGTTGAAGCTCTCCGAAATCAAACCGAGATTCCACAAATTCTGCGCCAGCAGCAAACAGGCTCATCCTACTCACTGAGATAAGGGGCATCATAAAGTGTTCTTTTATGTTCAAGTTGATTCAGTGGTGTGGTACTGATACTGTAGTATTTTATATTGCTTTCTGTCTTAAACAGGATGATATGTTAGCCTAGAAAATAAAATCCTCTTGTTCGATGCAAAATATTTTATTGGAAAGGTGGGGGTCGTGCATGGGACATGAATCTCCGAAGGGGGGGGGCATCAGCCAAAACAATTTGGGAACCTCTGATCTAGAAGAGAGGGAAAGAACAAAACTATCAAGGAACTAAGAACAAGGGAGACTACAGAAGAGTCACCAAAAATATGGACTCACCAGGATCTGTAGAGGATGATTGAATGGTTAAAGTTGAACTGATAGTTAAAGAAGGTTAGCCCTTAATCTAACCTTTCAATCTAATAACCACAAGCAGGAAGTGCAAAATTGCTACCTATTATGCATCTATATGAACTGATGCATACTAACTTCATACAGTGCATTAAGTAATCCAAAAAACTGAACTAAATTTACTCTTAAACTGAGGCCAGCTGAGGCTGTGCTACTGTAATTTTAAAACTATGTTGTTGCACTGCTTGTGGTGATTATGTTTACAATCATATTGGGAGTGATTTTAAACCCCAAGAACGGGTAGGTTGGGGGCAGGTGGGAGTTGTAAATAGTTGTTTTTTGGGACACGACCGCAACCCGGCTTTATTTCTGGGTTTAATATCGGCGTGTAAAAGTACAGGCTTCCCACTGGGAACGCAAAGTCCGAAAATTTTGCGGTTGCAACCCTAAAAAAATAATTTTCAACTCCCACCCGCCCCCACCCCACCCGTGCTTGGGGTTTAAAATCACCCCCATTATTCTTATTTGCGAGAAGTAGCGAAATAAAATAGCTGGTATTACGTAACTGTATCCAGGGAGTCTTTGATAACTGAGGAAAGCTAAGAGCTAAATGGTGACTGGTATTGTATTGCATTCCTGCTGATTGCTGAACATTGGCTGAATCTTATTTTAAATAGAGTTGGTTTATGCACGATAACTCAAAGCCAAATTAGAAATCATAAATTAAATTCCATACACAGAGAGTTTTTTCCTACATTTAAAATAACTGCAGTTTTTTTGGGAGGGGAGTGGGGAGTAATTTCAATGACAAATGCTCCCCCTTGCCCATACAAGACACAGTGTGCCTGTCCAAATTAAGAAACACCTATAGTTGTTTCTTTATGTTGCTACTCAGCATATACATAAGTTATCCCTTCTGGGGACTGGAAAGCTCAAATTTACCTGAAATGAATTATGCAAATGTTTTCACATAAATTAAAACTCAATGGTAAATAAACTCCCCATTTATGATTTTTTTTGCAATGTGGTAACAGGTTATTTTCTCTTAACTGGAAAAATAAGAGCTGAAGAGATTGATTTGGCTTCTCAATTTCAGCTGGCTTAGGGAAGATCTGAAAACAAAGAATTCTTTCAGATTTATGGAGCCAATTTGAAACTTCAGCATTCAAACTGCTAAGAGAGATAGTTTACTACAGGTCATGCAGCTGATGACTAAATAAGGGTAGGGGCAGAAACCATTATTTGGCTGGACTAGAGAAATTTCTAACTATGTATTCCAATATATATTCCAATTCCTTCTCTTTCCTGGCAGCCTCATTTAGTCTGTGTCTCTGATGTCTCTAATAACCACCGACACAATAAGATGACCACAGCACCAGGTACAACGGGGCTTCACAGGATTGAAAGTACGTTAATCCTATGAAATTAATATTCTTTGAATTCCCTCTTGAAGGATAATGATCGGTAACAATTTAGAGATGGCGGCCAGAGTTTTTAGCTTTGTATTGGCCAGACTGCGATTTTCCTCCCATTCACTAGCAGATAGAATATCACAGGCTGGCCAGCACAGAAATCTCCAGCCATCAATTGCAATGTTATACTCCTTGAAGAAATTATCTGAATACTTCTGCAGTGGCAAGCAAAAACTGGTGCAGAACAGAACTTGCCACTTGATGTTGTTAGTTTCCTTACTGAATGCTGTAACTGGATCCTTTTCAAATCAACTTACAAACATAAGAACATAAGAAATAGGAGCAGGAGTCGTTCCATATGGTCCTTCGAGCCTACTCCGCCATTCAATAAGATCATGGCTGATCTTCGACCTCAACTCCTCTTTCCTGCCCGATCTCCATATCCCATGATTCCTCAAGTCTAAAAATCTATCTGCCTTGAACATACTGAACAATTCAGCATTCAAAACCCTCTGGGGTAGAGAATTCCAAAGGTTCACAGTCCTCTAAGTGAAGAAATTCCTTATCTCAGTCTTAAATGGCTGACGCCTTATCCTGAGACTATGCCTCCTCGCTCCAGACGCTCCAGCCAGGGGAAACAACCTCTCAACATCATGACAATTGATTGATTCCACTTGTCTTTTATCAAACATCTGCATAAGATACTGATGGTTAAAAATAAGTATGCTGATTAGACCGTACATTAGGAGATAGGATTAACTCCAAAATTACCTGCAATCTGACCTTAAATGTGCAATATATCCCACCTGAATCAAAGTACCAAACTGTGGTGATGTAATTCAATTTACCTTGAGTTGGTTTCACTCCAGCTCAAACTGAAATGCACATTTAGTGTACCTGGTATAACTAAAGCAATTGCATTGCTGCATACTTACCATTTGCATAAACTGAGCAGACTACATGCAGCAGGTCTCAGTGTAATTTAGATGCAAATCTAATAATTCTACTTTTCCAATGCTAACGGATTCAAAATGATAAAGATCCTTTTCACAAGTTATAAAGGCTTTATTCACACAGTAACTAGATTATTGTGGTATGGGAAAACAAAGAATTTCATACATAATTATCATGGCCTTAGTTAAGGGTGCTGATCTCGTGGGAAATGGCAGAACGGATCTTGTCTGTGAAATTTTACCTTAATATGAATGGATTTTTCAATGTCAGACAAGACTTCATATTTTACAATCCCATTTTACAAGGTCTTCATATTATTCAGTTTTAATCTTCTCAGCACCCACCTGAAATATCAACCTAGAAATTGCTGTCAGTGTAGAGCATTATTCCAGCAGCAATTTTGGAACACTGACCAGCACGTTGAGAAGTTTTGGAGTTCCTGATCGCAAACATCTGCCGTGAGATTACAATAGGGCTTTTGAGCACGTGATGCTCTATGCACATAGACTGTGTGTTCGGCTTGTTCTTCATGTAAATTGAGGGATTATTGATTGTTAAGGGTGAATCCACAATATTGGTGTCTTCACGCACTATACTTGTGAAGAATTATTCTTGTTCATATGAAATGGGTATTAAGAGCTCAAGGGAGGTTTTCAAATGTTAGGAATCAGAAAGCAGCTGTGGCAACATCAGCATTTTGTGCAGTCAGAAAGTTCACAATATTGAGGATTGGTTTCACTGCTCCCCGATCACTGGATTTAGTGGAGGACAATAATGTTCAAGAGCGGAGAAGGGCTGCCAGAGATGTTAGATGGCACCAGAGTGGTACTCTTTGTACCCACTACTATGCCACTCATCAGAATTAGTTTGGGGGGGGGGGGGGTAGGAGGTGAAAGTACACACTAATTCAAAAAGTGTGATAAATAGACCAACAGGACATATAGGCAGGGTGGGGAAAGTTACCCAGATAAGATTTCTGTTTATGAATGCACAAAGCATAAGAAATAAAACAAGTGAGTTAGAAGCACAAATTCAACTTAAAGGCCATTACAGTGGCCCATCTACAGCCTGAGCATAACTGGGAGCCAAATATTCCAGGCTATAGGATCTTTAGAAAAGACAAGACAATTGGGAAAGAAGAGGGCGTAGCAATAATGCTAAAAATTAGCACAGTAGAAAGAAGGTATTTCAGTAAGGGTGACCAGTCAGTGGAATTAAAGAAACAAGGAAGAATGCCAATTTCACAAATTTCAACCTCTCAATTACAGTGAAAACAAGCTGCAATTTATACAACTAGATTTTGGACAATTTACAATTTTAGAATAACCTATTTTAGAAAAGTGGAAATTTAACTTCCCCTCTCGCCCCAATTTATGATTTGACATTTCTATCTCAATCAAGAGAAGTCTAGAATTAACAAAATGTTAATTGGATTTTAAATGTAATGTGTTAACATAGTTGAAAAACATTTAGTAATATATATGTTGAAATGTGCTTAAGTGATTCATTTGCTCTTGGGTCTTATTTGAAATATCAAAGCTCAGAGTGCAGTCAAAAAGAACTCCTAAGATGAAAATAGTTTTTCAGGTGTTTGCCTTATTCAGGTTTTGGCTCCTATAAGAATTTTAGGAAAATTTCTGCTGATACTGGGAACATATGTGTTGAAAAGGTTTGTAATATCAGCATTTGTAGTTAATTTGGCAGTATATCTACTCCACTTTTAAAAACATCCAATTTAAAAATGCTTTCCAATACATGAATATGCTATAGTAGACTTTCAGACTAAAATTAATGTATTTTATTTCACAGCAGCTGAAGATTACATAACAGAAAATGTCAACAGTGGTTTGAGTTTTGTAAGCTTATTCTTTCAGTAGGATAAACATGGTTTACACTTCATTTTACAATTCACTGGGGGTTTTCAGCCTACAAACTTGTCATTTTTCATTCTCATGTACTAGTACAAGTAATACATCAATTTGTCAACTTTCAAGGGCTTTAGAACACAGCTTTTCTGCCAGTTTTAGTTGAGTTTAACATGCATCATATCTTTTTCATTAACTTATACATAGGAGTTGTTTTCCTATAAATAAGCCAAGATGGAACAATTATAATACAAACTGTGTTGTTGTTCACAGTACAGTTCTTAGATCCAGAATTTTTTCCACCATATCTTGTTAAACACTCTAGTACAATCCTTATAATTATAATAAATCTAAAATTTTCAAAAATCATGGGAAACCCATTTAAGGGCTTCCAGTTTCGATTTAATTTTTATGTAATAATTGTTTTAATAACTACATACATTTAAACACAATGAAACTACTGTCCTCATATATATTTATTGTAAGCTCAATTGCAGTGAAACTCATTTTAAAAGAGAAAAAAAAATCACCAATTTTTGCTGGGATTTTGCACAAAAAGGTATTTTTGCCACTGCTCCTTTACTTGGGGGTTCCTCATGCCACAAAGAAAAGGGCAGCTTATCTGAACCACTATGGTGTTCTTAAATGGGCTGCAAGAAAGTGCACAAGTAGCAACCTTGACTTGGCTTCAGTTTTTTTTTCACTCTCTGACAAGGGCTTAGCCTTTGGATTTTTGATCTCTATTCTTCCCCTGCATTGCCTCAGCCAAGACTGAAAATTTGCCAAATGGCAAACTGCAAATGTGGATCATCATCCCACTATTTATGTACACTAACACTTTATGCCACAGACCTGCCTTGTAGGTTTCCAAATCCAAGAGTGAAAATTTGCTGCACCAAAACAAATTTTGTCACACAAAGGACCTACTGAATCTGGATTACTGGTAGCAAAGCAGTGAGTCAACAAAACAAAATTAAAAATCAACCATTATAATATTATTTCACTGGTAGGTGTCCACCTTGCAAGCGTCACATCACCATTCTGTGAGGGCGATATTCCTGCCTTAGTTGTTAAAAAAAAAACTGAAACACAGTATTCCTCCCCCCCAAAAATGGATTAATGACTATTAGCAAAAAGTGATGGCAACAAAAGCTCGATTTTGCTGGTATGGCCATTAAATGTAGAGCATTCCAAAGCTGCACAGTAAAGTCGAAAAAGGACTATCATACTCCAAGTCAGACCTGGAGTTAGTGAGTTTAACAAACAGGAAACCTATGAAGTACCACCACAGTGGTGACAGAGTGAATAGTACACAGAGGCTTTGTCAGAGCATAGATGCAGCGGCCATGGGCGGTTTTTACAGTGACATAGGCAGAGAAGAAGATGGCCCAGGATGCATAGAGAGCATAAGAAGCACAAGACCAGCAGCAAGTACTACTCCAGATAGAAAGTGTACCAGAAAATAACCCACTACCTGGGTGTAGTGAATATGCAATGCTTGAGGAGACTCTGGCCCACATGGAGGCTGTAATGAAGTATGCTACTTAATGCATGAAGACTTGCAGTGATAGTTAACTATCTCTACTGCACTAGCACTACACCAGTGAAGATCATTACTGCCCTCAATTTTACTGCTAAAGGGCCTCTCCAGACACCCACATCTCAACAGTCAGCCACTTTGTTTGGATTTGGACAAGTGGCGGTTTCTCTTCTGCAAAAGGAAATAACAGAATGCAAGATATATTTAAAGGGAATCAATTTAAAAAGCATTGGAGTGCTTATGGTTTACATGTTTAATGGGAGTCATGCATTTTTTTTCATGTTGGTTGTTTATGTGCACTGCGACTAAGTATTTCTCTTGTATATTCAGAAATTACACATTTCTAAAACATGCGTTCCCACAATTCCATTAGTGATCCATTAACCTCAATTTTAAAAAAAAGTTTCTCCCATTTTACATCAAGTATAGGAATTCTGGGCTCTAATGTTTGCTTGAATTTGACCTTCAAGGGTAAATGAGTGTTTAATCTATATACCCCTTTCCCAATTTAAAATGTTAATTCAGAACAATACTTCAAAATCTTGGAGTTAAAAATAAAACCCCAAACATTCAGTCCTATCATGACAATTCATCTAATGGCAGAAGGAAGTCATTCATTTATCAGGGAGTTTAAAATGGTAAATCAGAGTAATTTTAAAACTACTCTAATTAGTACTTTTGAGGCTCAGTGGTAACTGATAATTCTTAAGCATCCCATTCCACTTGCTCTTTGAATAGGCCCAAAAGGAGTAGAATGATCTCAAAAAGATTAACATAATATGTGACAATTAAGACATTAGTTCCCATCTTCCTGACCATGGCCTAACACAATCAGAGGTAATAAGAACATAATCTAACAACCAAGCAATATAGATGCTTTCCAACGAATACCAACAGATAAACAATGTTGCTAACCCCGCCTTCTGCTCTTTCACAAAGAAATACATGACCACTGCCTATCTAAATAAGCTAAACCAAATCCTCCAGCACAGATAATACAGATCTTGTAAATCCTTACTTTACTGTGTAAAGTCTCACAGAAACCCAATTCACTTCTCTGCTAGGTACAATATTCAATGCATTGGGCCAGAATTTACTGTAGCCAGTGAACAAATGGTGCCCTTGCCTGTTTAATTTCCATGAGACTTTGCACTGGAAATTCCTTTAGATGGGAGGTGGAAACAGCGCATCACACTCTACGGGGCATCTGGGACCTCTGTGAACAACTATGTATTTCCTTAATCAATCAGGTTGAAAGATTGTGAAATGAACAGCGCAGTCTGAACCAGGAAGTGTAAGTTAGAATAGTGAATACAATGTCAAATCAGGTACAGTAGAAAAATAAAGAGAAGGAAAGAAAGATTGGATTGAGAGGAAAAAAAGAGACACAAAGAAAAAGTTAAAGAAATTGAAATTAATTTTTAAAAAATCTCCAACAACAATTAAAACAAGAAAGAATGAGACTCCACACTTGTAAAAGTTAATTTTCAGTGCCAAAAAATTGTTAAGTCTTATCCCGCCATTAAAAAAGGTACTTAGTCTGAAAAGGACAAGCCCTGACTTTCTGTGTTGAGTTTAGTTCATATTTACCATCCAAATTTGACTTGCACCCGAAACAGGCACAAAGTCAGTGGACATCCCACTTGAAGGTTCAGGCAGCCTCGCTAAAATTTTGATGATGCCTCCATTTCAATATAGTAATCTGCCATGGTAGATGAATGCATCAATGGCTCATGCACAAATTGCACTCTGCTGTGGGGATTTAAATGTGGGCCTGCTGACATTCCTAGTGTCCAATGATGCCAAGGAAGTGGCAGAAGTGATAATGGAAAAAGCAGTGCACAAAAAGATGGCCAGGATCTGTTGTAATGGGCACCAACCCATTTTCCTCACCTGCCCACTCTAGTACCATCAGAAACCTGACATAAATTGTACAAAAAATACTTACCTAAGGATTATAACATAAAAAGGACATTTAAAAGTTACATTTCAAAATAACATGATTAACCTCAGCTATATGCCCGAGTACTTTTTAAAAATTCGTTCACGGGATCTGGGCGTCGCTGGCATTTATTGCCCATCCCTAATTGCCCTCAAGAAGGTGGTGGTGAGCCGCCTTCTTGAACTGCTGCAGTCTGTGTGGTGACTGTTCTCCCACAGTGCTGTTAGGAAGGGAGTTCCAGGATTTTGACCCAGCGACGATGAAGGAACAGCGATATATTTCCAAGTCGGGATGGTGTGTGACTTGGAGGGGGACGTGCAGGTGGTGTTGTTCCCATGTGCTTGCTGCTCTTGTCCTTCTAGGTGGTAGAGGTCGCGAGTTTGAGAGGTGCTGTCGAAGAAGCCTTGGCGAGTTGCTGCAGTGCATCCTGTGGATGGTACACACTGCAGCCACAGTGCGCCGGTGCTGAAGGGAGTGAATGTTTAGGGTGGTGGATGGGGTGCCAATCGAGCGGGCTGCTTTATCTTGGATGGTGTCGAGCTTCTTGAGTGTTGTTGGAGCTGCACTCATCCAAGCAAATGGATTTTTACTTGAGGACCTCTCTAAGCATGGCCGTGACCTTGATATATTTGCTCTGAACTATGATTTGTTAGTTGAAAGTATGACAAATAAAACTTTTCTTTTGAAATTTTGCTTATTTATTTTGTAGTATGTTGAGTGCTGGGGGCAGTTGAATCACTTTTATCTTTGTGTATCTCAGAGATTATGCAATAACAGCAGCAGAAAAAGGATTAACATAAAGGAGGGAAACCCTAGAAATACTGCACCATCATTCAAATTTTTGAAAAATCCTGCACTTGGTAACAATAAGTTCTGTTGCAGTGATGTTTGGTGAAGAATGAAAGTTGTAAGTCTGTTTCATATATTTTGTTTTGGGCTATTGATTCTCAGTATAAAAATCCACCCCCTAGAATAATGATATAGTTTGCTTATTCGATAATTGTAGGTGAGGCTTAAATTTCTCTCTCTCTCTCTCTAAAAAGTAATATAATTTGTATTCATTTTTCTCATAACACCGCACTCCTAAACATGTAGAAAGCTTGAAAGATTAATTGATATGTGAGAAAATGTCCATTTTCTAACAGTCTGCTGATTTGGTGCTTAAGAGGCAAATTAAAGTTGCTATATTACAATAATCAAGACTACTCATTCAGAACGTTCATAGATAATTCAATCCTCAAATCACCGATTAACATCCAGGAATACCATGCAAAAAAAAATGTAATTTGACTTATTCAGTGGCATTGATTGCGCATTATACATTACATGGCGTAACACCTTCATCACGATAAAACAGCATATCCTCCGATTCAATCTGAGCAACACCATGGGAGATTCACTAATGTATTAAAAAAAAGCTTTGCAATCTGTTTATGCAAACAGGTAGTATAGGTGAAGCTAAAGGCAGAATGGTGGGGAATAAAAGCACAACGTGTGCACGGACCCAATGAAACTTCCTTCACTAGAACAGATGTTAGGGACTGCATACTAAACATCAATAAATATCAATTGTGTGCAATGATAATGGTGCCACAAAACCAAACTTAAAAAAAGGTTAAAATGTGATTGCTTTTGAGACTTTTATAGAAGATACCACGATAGAACCCAGCATGGCAATGATAAACCAGTCCATCTGATATAATCCACATTGCTTATAGTTTTCCTTCTGATGCAGCAAACTTACAAAATATCAGGTGTCAGATAGTAGATGTAATATATTCGGATTTCCAAAAGGCCTTTGATAAGGTACCACATTGTAGACACATAACTAAGGTCAGAGCATGTGGATTCAGGGGACAAGTAGCAGAATGGATAACAAGCTGGTTACAAAACAGAAAACAGTATGCGTTAAGGGCAGTTACTCAGACTGGCAAAAGGTGGGAAGTAGTGTTCCAGAAGGATCGATGCTGGGACCACTGTTGTTCACCATTTACATAAACGATTTGGACTCGGGAATCAGAAGCACAATTTCAAAATTTGCAGACGACACCAATTTTTTTTTGGGGGGGGGGGGGGGGGGGAGTTACAGTTAATACAAAAAGGAAGAATGCGTCAAAATGCAAGAAGGCATCAATAAATTTGCAGAATGGGTGTGTAATTGGCAAATGAATTTCATATTTGGATAAGCGTGAGGTGGTGCATTTTAATAGGAAGAATAAGGACTGTTGGATAATAAGTCTAAATAGTAAACAATTTTACAACACCAAGTTATAGTCCAGCAATTTTATTTTAAATTCACAAGCTTTCGGAGGCTTCCTCCTTCCTCAGGTAAATGTTCAGGAGCTCCTCGAAGCCTACGCATTTATACATATAGAACAATACATGGTGTTTACAGAATGCCCCTGCAACTGCCCGTTGCCAAGGCAATCACCGTGTTCAGACAGAGAGGTGTCACCTGCAGAACCCCCGAATACACATTCAACAAAAAAACAAACAGGAAAAAAAACAGAGAGAGGCAGAAACATCCGGAAGGCAGAGAAAGCCAGCAAATGACCCATTATATTAAAAACAGATAACATTTGTTCGCTGGTGGGGTAACGTGTAGCGTGACATGAACCCAAGATCCCGGTTGAGGCCGTCCTCATGGGTGCGGAACTTGGCTATCAATTTCTGCTCGACGATTTTGCGTTGTCGTATGTCTCGAAGGCCGCCTTGGATACGCTTACCCGAAGGTCGGTGGATGAATGTCCATGACTGCTGAAGTGTTCCCCGACTGGGAGGGAACCCTCCTGTTTGGCGATTGTTGCGCGGTGTCCGTTCATCCGTTGTCGCAGCGTCTGCATGGTCTCGCCAATGTACCATGCTCCGGGGCATCCTTTCCTGCAACGTATGAGGTAGACAACGTTGGCCGAGTCACAGGAGTATGAACCATGCACCTGGTGGGTGGTGTCCTCTCGTGTGATGGTGGTATCTGTGTCGATGATCTGGCATGTCTTGCAGAGGTTACCGTGGCAGGGTTGTGTGGTGTCGTGGACACTGTTCTCTTGAAAGCTAGGTAATTTGCTGCGAACGATGGTCTGTTTGAGGTTGGGTGGCTGTTTAAAGGCGAGTAGTGGAGGTGTGGGGATGGCCATAGCCAACACACCCGGACGTCCCATCGTATCAGGCAACGGAACCCTGTGTGAGAACCTCTCTGGATACATCGAGGGCATCCTGAAACCCATCGTACAGGGAACCCCCAGCTTCTGTCGCGACACTACAGACTTCCTACAAAAACTCAGTACCCACGGACCAGTTGAACCAGGAACACTTCTCACCACGATGGACGTCTCGGCACTATACACCAGTATCCCCCACGATGACGGCATCGCTGCGACAGCATCAATACTCAACACCAACAACAGCCAATCTCCGGAAGCCATCCTACAACTCATCCGCTTCATCCTGGATCACAATGTCTTCACCTTCGATAACCAGTTCTTTACCCAAACACACGGAACAGCCATGGGGACCAAATTCGCACCCCAATACGCCAACATTTTCATGCACAAGTTCGAGCACGACTTCTTCACTGCACAAGACCTCCAACCAACACTATACACCAGATACATCGACGACATTTTCTTTCTATGGACCCACGGCAAGGAATCACTAAAGAGACTACACGATAACATCAACAAGTTCCATCCCACCATCAAGCTCACCATGGACTACTCCTCAGAATCAGTTTCTTTCTTGGACACACAAATCTCCATCAAAGACGGGCACCTCAGCACCTCACTCTACCGCAAGCCCACGGACAACCTCACGATGCTCCACTTTTCCAGCTTGCACCCTAACCACGTCAAAGAGGCCATCCCCTATGGACAGGCCCTGCGAATACACAGGGTCTGCTCAGACGAGGAGGAACGCGATGGACACCTACAGACGCTGAAAGACGCCCTAGTAAGAACGGGATATGACGCTCGACTCATCGATCGATAGTTCCGACGGGCCACAGCAAAAAATCGCATAGACCTCCTCAGGAGACTAACACGGGACGCAACCAACAGAGTACCCTTTGTCGTCCAGTACTTCCCCAGAGCGGAGAAACTACGCCATGTTCTCCGCAGCCTTCAACATGTCATCAATGAGGACAAACACCTCGCTATGGCCATCCCCACACCTCCACTACTCGCCTTTAAACAGCCACCCAACCTCAAACAGACCATCGTTCGCAGCAAATTACCTAGCTTTCAAGAGAACAGCGTCCACGACACCACACAACCCTGCCACGGTAACCTCTGCAAGACATGCCAGATCATCGACACAGATACCACCATCACACGAGAGGACACCACCCACCAGGTGCATGGTTCATACTCCTGTGACTCGGCCAACGTTGTCTACCTCATACGTTGCAGGAAAGGATGCCCCAGAGCATGGTACATTGGCGAGACCATGCAGACGCTGTGACAACGGATGAACGGACACCGCGCAACAATCGCCAAACAGGAGGGTTCCCTCCCAGTCGGGGAACACTTCAGCAGTCATGGACATTCATCCACCGACCTTCGGGTAAGCGTACTCCAAGGCGGCCTTCGAGACACACGACAACGCAAAATCGTCGAGCAGAAATTGATAGCCAAGTTCCGCACCCATGAGGACGGCCTCAACCGGGATCTTGGGTTCATGTCACGCTACACGTTACCCCACCAGCGAACAAATGTTATCTGTTTTTAATATAATGGGTCATTTGCTGGCTTTCTCTGCCTTCCGGATGTTTCTGCCTCTCTCTATTTTTTTTCCTGTTTGTTTTTTTGTTGAATGTGTATTCGGGGGTTCTGCAGGTGACACCTCTCTGTCTGAACACGGTGATTGCCTTGGCAACGGGCAGTTGCAGGGGCATTCTGTAAACACCATGTATTGTTCTATATGTATAAATGCGTAGGCTTCGAGGAGCTCCTGAACATTTACCTGAGGAAGGAGGAAGCCTCCGAAAGCTTGTGAATTTAAAATAAAATTGCTGGACTATAACTTGGTGTTGTAAAATTGTTTACAAGTGTCAACCCCAGTCCATCACCGGCATCTCCACATCAAGTCTAAATAGGGTAGAGGAGAAAAGGGATTACAAATCACTAAAAGTAGTGACGCAGGTTAATAAGGCCATAAAAAAGGCAAGCCAAGCACTGGGGTTCAATTCTAGAGGTACAGAATTAAAAAGCAAAGAAGTTATGTTAAATTTGTTAGGAACCTTAGTTAGACCGCACTTGGAGTACTGTGCACAGTTCTGGTCTCATATTATAAAAAGGATATAGAGGCATCGGAGAAGGTGCAAAAAAGATTCACAAGGGTGATACCAGAACTGAGAGGATATACTTATCAGGAAAGGCTGAACAGGCTGGGGCTCTTTTCTCTAGAAAAGAGAAGGCTGAGGGGTGATCTGGTAGAGGTCGTTGAGATAATGAAAGGTTTTGATAGGGTAGACGTAGAGAAAATGTTTCCACTTGTGGGGGGTGGGGGGTCCAAAACTAGAGGTCATAAATATAAGATAGTCACTAATAAATCCAATAGGGAATTCAGGAGAAACTTCTTTACCCAAAGTGTGGAACAAGCAGTAATTGAGGCAAATAGCACAGATGCATTTAAGAGGAAGCCAGATAAGCACACGAGAGAGATAAAAAGAGAAGGGTATCCTGATAGGGTTAGATGAAGTAGGGAGGGAGGAGGCTTGTATGGAGCATTATCGCTGGCATGGACCAGTTAGGCCGAATGGCCTGTTTCTGTACTGTAGACTCAATGTAATATCTGACTAAGGTTCTTTTCTAGAATAAAATAGATCAAGTTTGCAGAGATGTTTTTGCTGATAGATTGTACCTGTACATAGAAATGCATTAAATTATGTACCACTGCAGTATTAATGCTAATCTGGAATGGTTCAGATTCCACCTGTGAACAGAACCTGTAAGTAAAATCACTGAGACTTCATTTCAGCCCTACTGTTATCACGCTGCAGAGCAGAAGGAGCACAGCATGCAACTTCAACAGCTGGTACAAAGCATTCAGCTTCAGTTTTGAAATTCAAATTAAATAGCGTGTGGAGAAGCTGATAAGCAGTGTAGTAAAGTGGAAACAAGAGTCAGCCTACGCCGTACTAACCGGCACAGGTGGACTTTGTGTAATGAAGCAAATAGCATAAGTAATAACATGTAGTACAAATTCATCATACCACACTGGGAAGAAAACAATGCAGTGCATCGGTAGGTTTAAGTGTGAATCAAAAATATAATAAAGGGCGTTCATCGAAGCAAGTGCCTTTCAGGTAAAAAAAATTGCTTTAGCTATAATTTTGCTTACAACAGGTTTAGATCAATGTTCTACCCAATTCCAGTTACTTGTGCAGAACACTTAATCTTGGTCAAGTTTTGTTTTTAGTCCCATACAGATAATTAATGGCAGCTTGAACTCAACATTACTTGCCAAATAAATATATCCTGAATACTTATCATAACTAGCAACACAATCCTACTGACATCAGTTTCAATCATTTAGGTGAGGATCAGAGTTTTACCCCAACTATGCATACCTCAAATCTATACAAATCCCAAATTTAGCAATTTAGTCTTTCCATGTGGTGTACGTGATAATCACTGACTTTAATAACTTCTGCTTTTCCCCCATAACAAGTGGAATTCTGTTAAACCTAATATATGATAAAAAGTTTAGAATATCATAAATCTATGTAAAGTGCTCAGATCTATTTATCACTTAGGAACACAGGAACAGGAGTAGGCCATTCAGCCCCTCGTGCCTGCTCCGCCATTTGATAAGATCTGTGATCTAACTCCATGTACCCGCCTTTGGCCCATATCCCTTAATAACTTTGGTTGCCAAAATACTATCTATCTCAGATTTAAATTTAGCAATTGAGCTAGTATCATTTGCCGTTTGCGGAAGAGAGTTCCAAACTTCTACCATCCTTTGTGTGTAGAAATGTTTCTTAATGCTTATGGAATTTTTAAGAATAAATCAAAATTAATAGGAGACAGAGTATCGTACAATCAAACAGTGCTTAAGGAAGGATGGATAGTTTTCAGGGGGTGGAATTAACAGTGTCATTATATCCCCCAAAGCTTGCATAGTGGATTGTATACCTGCCTGCGTTATATACTACTGTTCTCATGCTAACTTCTGATGTCCTGCCTCATGATGGAGAATCTTCCAGTTACAGGGTATTGAGGGGAAAATATTAACTGATGGTAGTGCTTATTTGAAGGGCTGCAGCAGCTTAACACTTCTTTTGCAGGCACATGTAAAGTTGTACTGTGTCTACAGTTATAATGAAGTGCCATCAAGCCTCAGCTCCCAGATCTATGGATGCAACAATAATAGTTGCTGCTTCAAGATGTAGGGGGGAAAAGGCAGCTTGCCTTATTTGGCAATTCAGAGCACCCTCCCCACAGAAAAGTATTCAATTAAGAGCAAATCTGCAAAAAGTTTCGTACCTTAAGATAATAGCCAGAGTAAGATGTCCCACTACTACTTTACACCAAGTAGATGGGCAAACTGTACATGTCAAAGTTCTTCCTCCCACTTTGTTTCACATTTGGAGCAAAATGCAACTTCAGTAGGGGTGCAAAACAGGATGTAGTGGCTTGGCCACCCGTTATACAAAGTTTTTCCACACCGCCTGAGGAAGGGGAAAGCCCCCGAAAGCTTGTGGGATTAAAAATAAAATCGTTGGACTATAACTTGGTGTTGTAAAATTGTTTACAATTGTTAACCCCAGTCCATCACCGGCATCTCCACATCGAGAAAAAAAATGGCTGACAATTTTTTTTATTTCAGAAAGCATTTTGATTGATTTATGGGCAAAGTTAATAGAGCTCCACATGGTGGTGAGAGGGAGCTGTGACAGGCCACGCTTCAGATTAACATTAGAATTCTTATTAAAGTGCCACCTAGTGGCACGACAGTGAAGCTTGGCAACTATCTGTGGACATTTTCACATTGAAATTCTCAGGGAAAATGTTTACATAGCAGTTTTTAAAATGGAGCAAGAATTTTAATATATTATTAGCTCTTCTCCCATGCCTTTGCACGTGGCAAGTCAAGACCAAGTTGAGTTTTCAAGTAAGGCAGGATTAGAGGGCAAGGATAATTGGACCACAGCAATCAGGCATGATTGTGGGGAACCAAGATCATGGGGAACCATGATCGGGTCCCCCTTGTCCTCACCTACCACCCCACCAGCCTCCACATTCAACAGATTTCAGTCACCTCCAGCACGATGCCACCACCAAACACACCTTCTCCTCCCCTACCCTTTCAACATTCCGAAGGGACCATTCCCTCCATGACACCCTGGTCAACTCTTCCATCGCCTCCAACACCCGCTCTCCTTCCCAAGGCAGCTTCTCCTGCAAGCGCAAGAGATGCAACACCTGCCCTTTCATCTCCCAGATCCCCAAATGCTTCTTCCAGGTGAAACAGCAATTTACTTTTACTTCTTCAATTTAGTATTCTGTATTCGCTGCTCACAATGCGGTCTCCTCTACATTGGGGAGACCAAACGCAGACTGGGTGATCGCTTTCCTGAACACCTCCGCTCAGTCCGCAAGCGTGACCCTGACCTGCCTGTCGCCTGCCATTTTAATTCCCTGTCCCACGCCGACCTCTCTGTCCTCGACCTCTTACACTGTTCCAATGAAGCTCAACGGAAGCTTGAGGAATAGCACCTCATCTTTCAATTAATCACTTTAAAACCTTCTGGATTCAACACTGATTTGAATAACTTCAGATCATAACCACTGCTCCCATTTTTTCAGACGGCAGGTGCTGGTAATGGTTCTGATATTGCCATTTACAGCTCCTCTAGACCCATCTTTTGTTTCTTTACTTGTCCCATTATCACCCTCCTTGCCTTGCACAATCACTAAAATGTTCAATTTTCTGTATTTCTCAATGTTTTATATTTTTCTAATTGAACTTGAAAGGCCAGTCCAGTGATGAAGAAATTAGATTGAAGTAATAAGATTCAATTTCACATTGACTAATCACCACATAACCATGAAAACGTAGGACTTTATAATACTTACAACCCCATAGAATTCAATAACCAAACTATCAAGCAGAATGGTCTATATTTAGTTCATGCAATGCAAAATTTGACCTCAGGACTCCAGTGAATTTTGCATGACATCTTGACCACACTACATCCTAGTGTCTGTACCAGTATAGAGTCTTAAAAGCATTCACAACAGATGCAAATATGAATTTATGGTACCATCTTATTACAAGACAAATCCATAGCCTTTCTAAGAAGGAATAAGAAAACAAGCTATGAACAAATGCTGCAGGGGATAACAAATGGGGAAGGATTGTTGTAAAACTTCACTCCAGCAAACTGCAGCACTAATAACTTATAAATCTTTTATACAGTTTCCATATAGAAGCATTAAAAAGCATTGGAGATTAAAAAAAAAGTCAAGTTCAGAATCTGTCCAGCAAGATTTACAAAGTAATGAATGCTGTAACGCAGTTTGAAACAAAACCCAAGTACCACTTCTGCTATCATCTAGAAATTGTGTTCTGTTTAAAAGCTGCTGTTATATACATTTGCTGTAAAGGGTTCTGGCCAAGACAAAAATCACTGGATGGTAATAGCTGAAATCAGAAAGATTCTCTTGTAATCTGGAAACTTTTCATATTTTCACCTCACAGAGCATAAGCCAGCATTCCAAATGCAGTGTCTTTTTTTTAAACGTTTAAAGCTAAATGAATAAAAAGACAAGACAGAGGATCAAGCAAAAGTATGGCTGCAAAAAACACAGTTCTACAAATCTAGGTATTCCATATCAATTTTGAACCAATGCTAATGGCATTGCAAAAGGAGTATTTATTCATCTGATTTATGTACCCTGCTGGTATCTCAAAGTACAGTGAGTCCAGTCCAACATAATCCACTAACTATTAGTATAAATTAGCCTAACCATAATGTCACCAGACAAAAATAAAGATAGATTCCTCATTGTTCAATTCTCTCTATACCATAAAGTAACATTACAAGCAATTTTTTAAAAAATCCTTCCGACACCCTTCTCCCAAAAAAGATCTGTGATTTTCAAACAATGAAGAGTAGGCAAGATGTGAAGAAATCTAAAATGGAGCATACCAGTTATGCATTTGTACAGTAATTTGGCTGTTTCCATACTAAACTTTGCATGAAAAAGGCTGGGGTAAATTTTAACCTTGAGCCGGGAAGAGGGTGGGAGTGGAAGAATTCCTGACGGGAAACCCGACAAGCCAGCCAGATTGACAGGCTGGTCATCAGTCGGATGGGGGGGGGGGGGAGATCACGGCAGGTAGGCTCGGAGGAGGTGGAGTACAATGCAATAAAGGCACTTACCTGCAGATCCAGGCCTTCTCGGCTCCTCTTGCGTGGCATGAAGCAGAAGGCCTGGGAATCCTGGCGCCCAGGAGTTAAAAATAAAAAAAGCTGTCAAAATAGAGGCCCGCAGCCTCCTTAAAATCTTTCACTGACCGACCCGCCTCCTAAGAGTGGGTTGGTCGCCCGTCCCTTGACTTGCCACCGTCAAAACTGGAAGTGGGCGGGTTGGAGTCGTGTTTTTGGAGGAGGAAAACAAATGGTAGAGCAATTTCCAGATTTCCGCATTTGACTGCGCATGTGAGCTCGCTGGAACTTGCTCTTCCATTTGCCCTGAAATAACATGAGTCCTTTTAGCATCGCTGTTACTTTCTGAGCAATTTCCAGGCCCTTATTACATTTTGAAACCAACCCATTTCATTGTATGTAAATATCCAGTAGTCAAGGATGAATGGATGGAAGAAGAAAGAAAGTTGCCTTCACATAATGCCTGATCATGTCCTCAGGACACCACAAAGCAGTCAATTAATTATTTTTGAAGTGCAGTCACTGTTGTTATGTAAGCAATGCAGCAGCCAATTTCCCTCAGCAAGGAGCCAGAAACAACAAAGGAGATAAGTGAACAGTTAATTTGTTTTTTTGTCATAACGAGGGAAGAAGGTTAACATGGACCCTGGCATTACTTCCTGCTCTTTGAACAATGCCATGGGAATTTTTTTTGCTTCTTTCACCTGAACAGGGAGACGAAGCCTTGGTTCAGCATTACATCTGAAAGGCAGCACCTCTGACATTGCAACGCTGCACTGATATGATATTCACTAGATTATGGTAGGTGCAATCTATCTCTATACAATTACAAGTTCAAAGCAGGATTAATACAAAATCATGGATTCAGTTGCAGAGCTAAGAAACTGGTTTTGTAATTACTTCAAAACAATAGTAGCTCAGCAAAACTCCTGTTTTGATGATCTCAGCATGACACTGGGGCCAGAGTAGCAGTCAGGAATTGGCCTCTTAAATATACTGTACAGGCAAACTTAACATTAATTCAATCAATAAAAAGATTTATCCAAGGACAGGCCATCCTATCCATTATGCTCAGACGGTCACGACTGGATTATGTCACCCTTCTTCACACAAAAAAAAAAGATGCCCATGAATCTTTAGCAATTTAATTCAAATGCAATTGATATTGCAGTTGTGATTCTCGCTGGGATCGATGGTGAGACAATGATAGTACCAGCACCCATGATGTAAACTGCACTAGCTAGCAGGCGTACCACCTCCTGATGGTGAATCTTTTAATTATTTTATCAAAACATCTGATGATTGCCACTCACTCACATATACCCCTTATTATAGTGGGTCTGAAAACGCAGTTGAAATTATACAAAATGTGCCTGGGAAACAAACAGCAAACCCTGTCTGGTAATTGTTTTTAGCAAATGCACATATTTTATGCCTAACATTCAAATATATGAACATATGAAAATACAAAAATGGAAACAGATAACAACCAGCTGGTCTATCGAGCCTGTCCCATAGCGTCACGGTGCAACTGAAAATCATGAGCCTCCTCCAGCAGCCGCACAGGCACGGGATCTAGATCTCCATGACCCTGCATTTGAAAGAAGAATGCTTCCAGAAAATGAAAGATTGCTACTGTCCTTGGTTGATGTGCCCAGCAGCTTCAACATGGCGACAAGTGCAGAGGAATCCACATCTCACATATGTGAGGTTTAAATGAACGGATTTGAAAGCATGCAGACACAGCCTTGGAGCAGGTTGCAGTTCCAGGGCCATCTGCTGTGCATCCTCTCACAACAGAAGCCTGGTTTTCAGTCTTTGGTTCTCTCATGAACGTTTAGACTGCTGCAGTAAAGGGCTTTGGCTACACTGCAAACTCCTCAATGGCCAAGCTCAAAGAAAAGGCGGCTCAAACGGAAATACCACTTGCCTTGCTCAAGATGGCTGTCCTGTCATTGGGTCAGTCAACTCTCAGATCGACAGACATTGTGGCAAAGAGCCCAAAAAAGGGGGCACATTGGAACAGACAGTTAATGTTGGTGCTCTGTCCCCAGATGGTTCCAGTTCCACAGGTAATAATCTCCCACTCAAAAACAGGCAGGGCTTGACTAGTCCCGTGGCAACAGAGGAGCTGCAGCCCAATGCCGGCCAATCTGGTGTGCGAGCCCACAGAGACCAAGAGCCGCTTCAAGTCCTGGAGCCCAACACTGACACACAGCTGCCATCATCCTGCCCTGTTCCTGCTTCAAAGGAACCACTTAGATGGTGAACCAGACTAGGTCTAAGCAGAAAAAATAGCCACTGGTGGAAAGGGAAAGCACCAGGGTGGAAAGAATTAGGTTGACAATAGAAAATTGAAATAAACTGCAATAAACATGATAGCAACTAAATATTCTTTGCACAAAGTTCTTTTGATGTTAACAGTTGAGGTTTTCATAGTAAGTGTTTGGTGGTATGGGACTGTGGATGAATTTTGTGTCAATTTTCAGGGATGTTTTTATTGCAATGGAAAGTCAAGAGGAAGGGATGGAATCCAGGTGTTATATTTGATGACATATTCAGGAGAAAGTTTTACGGAGGAGTTTTTTTCCCCCCCCAGATGATTTGTCCAATAGAAGCCTGACTGCCCTGTGGTCTCTGGAACCTCGTCTTCCTATTCTGGCAGATCCTCCTGCTTCTCCTCTGACTGCTCTATTTCTTGCTCCTTCAGGTGGATGTTGCAGTCAATTGTAAGTGTGTGGAGCACATAGCAGGCCACCATGTTGGACACCTATCCCAGATTATACTGCAGGGTACCCTCTGAATGATCCGGGTATCAAAACCTTTGCTTTAGAATGCCTATGGTGTACTCAATGGTGACTCTAGTGGAAGCATAAGCTTCATTATTTCTCTGCTTTGCTCATTAGACGGAGCCTGCAAGGATGTCATCAACCATGGCAACAGTAGATAGTCAAGGCCTCTTAGCAGCCAGTTGTTTGATATTTGCCCTTTCTCCAAGGTTGGAATGGTGGATTGTCCAAAGATGAAGACATTGTACGAGCTGTTAGGGAACCTGGCATTTACCTGCATAATTCTGTGCTCGTGATTACACACTAGCTGGACACTGATGGAGTAGTACTCCTTTTGATTCATGCAAGGAGCATCTGCAGGATCCCACAGGCCCACATAGGTCATGACAATCACACTTTGTACCTTGGGCAAACCAGTATGACAGTAGAAGGCAAAGGCATGTGTTTGCTGCTCTCTGACATCAATGGAGTTGATGATGAATTGATTTGCCCTGGCAAATAAGGCATGTATCCTATATTGGATGCACCAATGAACTATCAACTGGCTTATGCAAGCTATGTCCCAGGTGGTGCAGCAAATGAGTGCCATGGTTATCTTCACAGGCAGAGTCAGGTGTTTTCTTAACTAAGAGCATTGTTTTATATAGTATTTTCTAAATATTTATTATATATGCAAATGTCACACAATTATGACAGACTGGTCACAAAATCTACATTCGCAAGCTGAAGAATTTGAAGGGCTTGCTACAGAAATTAGGCTTGAACTGCTGCAGAATTATAGGGGTTCAGCACTAAATTGATCAGTCATTACTTCAAGATTTACAGCAAAATTCATAAGTATACTTTAGCCATCAATCGGAAAGATATTAAAACTTGCACATGAACACAAACCTTGCTTGTTTGTCAACCAAATTTATTTTACCAAGAACACAGATAGGACAGTCTGTTCAAATGATTTTAACCCAGACCAAGATTTTATTACCTTTAATGCAACTATCTCATTGTTTACAAGAGGCTACATTTCACTACACCCAAATTCATAATTGACCTGCACATAACCTTAGTGTGACAAACGTAACCTGTTTACAGACAACTTAATCACACTTAAGTCTGCTCCAATGAAACAACCAGAGACAGAATCTCATTAACTTAACCATGTCTCACTTCAGTGCAATTTCAAGGAGTGGAATGGCCCAACAAAGTTGTTCATTCTACAACAAATAAAATTACACTATTTTGGTCACAGATGTGAATGTCACATATTTCACATCTCGGTATTATTTGGTTATCTTTATTGCTAAACCTATACCTAGGGTTTTAAATCTTTCAGGTTTCATGGTTTTAGTTAACCACTATCAAGTTGCATCAAAATCTGGGTTTTGTTGGTGCTTTCCGTTTTTCTGCATATAGTTAAAAATGCAGTCAATTAAAATCTCAGTGTAATTGCTCTAAGTTAGTTTGACAATGTCTCCAATTTAGGTGTCTCCAATTGGAACTACATAGAAGATAGAAATTAGCCTCACAGTGTGCCAATGCAAAACAATGAGGGAAATGGAACCTATGAGCATACATATCATTCTAGGAGACCAACTAAAAACTGACATAGCTCCCAAAAAGCTGACAACTCAACAACAGTCCCAATTATAAGCCTACAACATGGGCTTTGTAGCTTAAACTGGAGGTATACACAACATTCCTTCATTTGTATTGGAGTGAGAAAATAAGTATGAATCCTGAAGGAAGAAATGCAATTGCTGAAGGCACAAATTTGGCAATGCATTTTTAGGGGTGTCCGGGGGGAATGCACCCCCATTAATCTTTGAATGTTTACATTAAAAACAATGCATTTTGGATCATTTTAAGCACTTTTATATTATACAATTAAAATATTTTTAATCTTTAAAAAAAGCAAAACAAAGGGCCATTTGGATTTAACAAAACAATCAGATCACCATATTTGCAAAAGTTACCTAAATGGTCACTCTCACACATCCAACACCACTGCCCCAGTTCACAAAGGCATTTTACCCCATCCAACTCCCCACCCTTTTGCAGAAACACTCCCCTCTCCATCTCCAAGTTTCATGATTTTTGTCAGCTACTTTCCAAGAAAGAGTTGCTACAAGTGGTAAGCATTGTTACGGCATTTTAGATGTTTTATTTGTATCCTTATGTGGTTTTTCCAAATGTTTTGATTGGGGGGGGGTGGGGCAGAGGAAGAAGACACAGTTTTTCAATTGAAATTGGAAGCCATAAACTATGCTGTAGGCACAAAGGATAACAGGTCAAATATATCTATATAGTCTGAAGTGTCCATTTGGCCACAACAGCCCACATAAGCAATTAGCTTTTTGAGTCAAATGGTCAGAAACAAGACTGTTATAAAGAGTAACTTGTTTGAGAATCTCTGTTCTAGAAGTGTACAAACTAGGGGGCGTGCCCTCCCGCTGGGGAGGAGGGAATGGAAAAAATTCTCCGGTGGGGGGGCAACGAGGAGGATAGAGTGGGATAAGAGCCAGTGCCGAAGTCCACACACTCCACCTCCCCCAGTAGCACATCCCCAATGTGCTTCCTCTAATCAATGCTGCGAGCAGCCAGTTCAAAGAGAAGCAACTTTATCAGCAGAGAAACTTCTGGATAAGATGTTGCGGTTAGAAATTCTTGTTTGTTAAACCAATGTTGTGCATTTTACTTCAAACATAAACTTGAACCAGTATGGAGATTAGTGGCTTGAGCATTTGAACCCTCCTAGTTTTCAGTTTACTTCCATGGAGAGATTGCTGGAAGATAATATTTTAAAATAGCTTTCAGATTCTGTGTGAGTTCTTTGGCATGACAGACTAGATTTTAATTGATACTCTGAAAGCCAATCAAAACCATAATAGTTGGGACAACAGATATGGTTGTACACAAAGGGCTACAGTATTTTTTTAAAGGAAACTAAAAGTGTTTACGAAATGACATGCCAGTAAATGAAACTGAAGAACTTATTTTGGGTCTGTGTTTAAACAGCCTGGATTTTCTGATTTATGTTATTTTAACGCTGGAAGTTTACACTGATGTTAAAATAACAGTCGCAAAGTCCAGGATAACACATCGACATCAGGATTAATTTTAAAACTTCATTACAAGTAACTGGAGTTATCATTAACATCTTTGTTTTGTTCTGTCCTATCCTTTTAAAAAATATTTAACAAAATGGTCTTAAATGTTAGCCATAATGTTAATCATTTAACTGCTTGATTTTAAAGTGGGGTTCTTATGACGAGACCTTTTTTGATATAGCTGTGGATAAGACTTCACAAGATACAAACTAAGTGTACTCTATGTCTGCAACACCTGACTTCCAAAACACAAAGTGCATAGTGATCTGATATATGATAAAACAATGCCTCCCCTACCTGTGACTGATTTTCATACTCTCCACTTTTAATTCATACTTTTTTTAAATATTCCTGATTTTCTCTATTTTCCCATGGTTGTCTCCTTTTTGTGCCATTATTTTCTTTTGTTTCTATGTCCCTCTTCGTTCCTTCTGCTATGCAACTATTAAATGTCTTGTACAACACTGTTTAAACAGACCACAGCCTCCAGTGCAGATTTTGGTAATTTAATGAGGTCAATAGCTTGTGTCGTGCAGTCCCAGTTCCAACTAAAATTTAATCTGTTCTGCCAAATAACTCTCACAAAATCTAAAAGTTAATTTAAAATATTGTTTGCCAGCAATGTGGGAAACTATCCACTGAAGCCAACGTTAACTTAACTGAATTCTGATTTCACACTGATTTCAACAGTCCTTTGCAACAGTATGCAACCGCAGGGTTAAAATTCAATGGAAAAATTATGGAGAAAATTTTTTTAAAACGTCGCTAAATGGTGGCGAGAAACTTCTGGATGGGTGGAAGTAGGTATGCTTAATGGAGCAAGTTAGTAAAAGAAATTGCAAAAAGGTTCGATGCTCAGGTTTAACTGGGCCATTTGACTGACCTATTTGCCAAGCTCAACGAACTTAAACCTTTCTTTGCAAGGTAAGAAATATAAAATTTTTAATACGCACGAGAAAGTATACAGCTTTGCAAAAAAAAGACACTGTAATTACGTTCTCGACATTATGTTCTGTCATTGTGGACTGTGAAATTTCGGTTCTTGAAGTTAACGATGTAATTCTGGAGCATTTTTCTCAGCTTTGCACAAAATTCACACAAATATTCTTTCCCCCAAGAGAGGGGGACAAATCATTTCCTCTGGGTTCGAAATCCGTTTTCAGAGGGCTTGGTAGTAAAGGCCAAGATTGCCATGAGCCTAAAAGAGAATTAGATCAATGTTGCTGGTGTCCCTGTTTAGAGAGATAATTTTAAAAAGTCGTGCCCCTTAATTAGTTTTAGCTCTCAATTCGAAAAGAGTTCCCTGAATTGTCCCAAAGAGTCGTTGAAAAACTTTTCAATTTGCCCCCATGTATCTGTGTGAAGTGGGTTTTGCTTCACTAACTTACATCAAAACGAGTATAGAAGCTGCTTGAATGTAGAAACTAATTTTTGGTTGAAACTCTCTGAAATCAAACAGAGATTCCACAAGTTATGCACTAGCAGCAAACAGTCTCATCCACCTCATTGAGACAATGGTGAGGCATCAAGTGTTCCTTTATGTTCAAGTTCATTCAGTACTATAGAGCTGGTACTGTGTTATTAGTGCTGCGTTCTGTCTTAAGCAAGATGTTATCCGAGAAAATAAAATCCTCTTCTTTACAAAAATACTGATTCTGGGACATGAATCTCCGAAGGGGACTCAGCAAAAAAAAAAGGTTTGGTAACCTCTGATCTAGAAGAAATTAGGTTAGCAAGTGTCCTGCATGCCATGTGGGAGTTTTCATTCTATATAATAGCAGTCAGCTATCCACAGACAAAAATACATAATTAAATTGTTACATTTCCCTTAATTTACAATACATAGATTATAAAACTATTTGGTCCTAGTAAGAAATATGGATGAGTTTTGTGTAAATTAATAGGTATATTTCTGTCAAATAATACAGGTTAATATTATTCCTTCTCTGCACAGAGCACAAGAGTGCCAAGATACAGTACTCTACTAATTTTTGTTTTAAATATGTACATATAGACACAGTCTGTAGTGCATTATGAGGAAGTAACAAATTGAGGATTGAAAGGGCATCTTGAATTACTACAGAAAAGGTCAAATTATTTACTAATTTATTACATTTCAAACCAGAGATAAACTACTACTCCTTTGATCCATTTGTCAGTTTTGTGTTTTTTGCTGGCTCTCAAATGAATATTTCACTCCATTCTGCAAGGCAATATCATAGCATGCATTTAGCACACAGTACATGCAAGCTATGATATTTCATTACACAGAGTGAAATAAACGTCTGATCAAATAATTTGATTCGATAGGTGAAGCCATCCATCTGTCAATACCCCTGCTCAAAAACAACCCCAGAAAACCTAGATAAGTAACTTTAAGTTTTATTATTTTATAAAAACCACAGAGTCTCGAATGTATTCTAAGATAGCAACACATCTCAGGATTACTCTCGCCATACATATTATTTCAACTACCTTGTAAATTCACTGCAGACAACGCAAGATATTTCTGTGCACCATCAAGTTAAACATAATTCCAATATCACTTATTAACACCCTTACAACACAAAAAATTCACCCTGAGGCAGTATCATGCTAGCTATTATATCTGATACTGAAATAAGTAAATTATACAATTCAAAAATGTTTTGACTCAAAAATTGTAATTTTAGAAGTGATAATTTAAAATAAATACAAATAAGTGAAATTAGGTTCTATTTTGCACCATGAAAGCAACAAAGGTGATTCTACTGGCAAACATGGTGCTTTACACAGAAAGGAACTGCAGAATTGTTTATCTGGCAGATATCTCTCGTGGTGGCTTGGAAGGAATCTGTTGCATTGTAGCTTAATGTCATAGTGGCCTCAGCAGCTATGGGAAGCTGTCTGTAAATCATCCTAGAGCAGGTGCAAAGCTAAGTCATCATCTCTGCAGTGAAATAAAGTCATTGAGATCAGTTACAAAACATATCCATTGTAAACAATTTTACAACACCAAGTTATAGTCCAGCAATTTTATTTTAAATTCACAAGCTTTCGGAGGCTTCCTCCTTCGTCAGGTAAACATTTACCTGACGAAGGAGGAAGCCTCCGAAAGCTTGTGAATTTAAAATAAAATTGCTGGACTATAACTTGGTGTTGTAAAATTGTTTACAATTGTCAACCCCAGTCCATCACCGGCATCTCCACATCAAAACATATCCAAGGTAGGAGTGGCATGGTCTGTAAATGAGTACTTTGGTACTGAAGGCAGCAAACAAACCCCTTGGACCTGAACATACTGTGCCTCATGAATTGGTCCTCCTCATCCAAATCATGCAGTACATGGGAACAGCCAAAGGGATTTCCACCCTCCCAACTTTGTTAGCCACAACTTTTACTACAGTATAAGTATTCCGACATTACAACAGTCCTTCATTGGTTGTAAAGTGCTTTGGAACGTCCTAAGGTCATGAAAGGCGCTACATAAATACACGTCTTTCTTTTTCTTTCTTTCCATTAATTGCCAAGGTTCCAGGAAAGTGGGATTGATTTTCCTCCACCTTCGACTGCCCAGTGTAAGTTGGGAAGTGCGTATTTTACAAACTGCCAAATTGACCTCCACTTAACCAGGCTGTTTTTGCAAGTTCAACTAATTTACATGTAATGGGTAAGCACTTGGCAGAATAACAGCTTTGAATTAAACACTCACTCAAAATAGGGGTGGGACGTTGCGTGGTGCTGCAGACCTTAAGTGGATGATCCATCAAGTGGATGATCCATCTCAGCCTCCTCCCAATATCCCCACCATCACAGAAGCCAGTCTTCAGTCAATTCGATTCAATCCACGTGATATCAAGAAACGGCTGAGTGCACTGGATACAGCAAAGGCTATGGGCCCCGACAACATCCCGGCTGTAGTGCTGAAGACTTGTGCTCCAGAACGAGCTGCGCCTCTAGCCAAGCTGTTCCAGTACAGCGACAACACTGGCATTTACCCGACTATGTGGAAAATAACCCAGGTATGTCCTGGCCACAAAATGCAGGACAAATCCAATCCGGCCAATTACCGCCCCCATCAGTCTACTCTCAATCATCAGCAAAGTGATGAAGGTGTCGTCGACAATATTATTAAGCAGCACTTACTCACCAATAACCTGCTCACCGATGCTCAGTTTGGGTTCCGCCAGGACCACTCGGCTCCAGACCTCATTACAGCCTTGGTCCAAATATGGACAAAAGAGCTGAATTCCAAAGGTGAGGCGAGAGTGACTGCCCTTGACATCAAGGCAGCATTTGGCCGAGCGTGGCACCAAGGAGCCCTAGTAAAATTGAAGTCAATGGGAATCAGGGGGAAAACTCTCCAGTGGCTGGAGTCATAACTAGCACAAAGGAAGATGGTAGTGGTTGTTGGAGGCCAATCATCTCAGCCCCAGGGCATTGCTGCAGAAGTTCCTCAGGGCAGTGTCCTAGGCCCAACTATCTTCAGCTGCTTCATCAATGACCTTCCCTCCATCATAAGGTCAGAAATGGGGATGTTCGCTGATGATTGCACAGTGTTCAGTTCCATTTGCAATCCCTCAGATAATGAAGCAGTCCGAGCCAGCATGCAGCAAGACCTGGACAACATCCAGGCTTGGGCTCATAAGCAGCAAGTAACATTGCGCCAGACAAGTGCCAGGCAATGACCATCTCCAACAAGAGAGTGTCTAACCACCTCCCCTTGATATTCAACGGCATTACCATTGCCGAATCCCCCACCACCAACATCCTGGGGGTCACCATTGACCAGCCATATAAATATTGTGGCTACAAGAGCAGGTCAGAGGCTGGGTATTCTGCGGCGAGTGACTCACCTCCTCACTCCCCAAAGCCTTTCCATCATCTACAAGGCACAAGTCAGGAGTGTGATGGAATACTCTCCACTTGCCTGGATGAGTGCAGCTCCAACAACACTCAAGAAGCTCGATACCATCCAGGACTGCAGCGGCTCACCACCACCTTCTCAAGGACAATTTGGGATGGGCAATAAACGCTGGCCTCGCCAGCAATGCCCCCATCCCATGAACAAATTTTAAAAATCACGTGCAAAATGAGTGGTGATCCAGTGTAATGAACCTCTTCCCCCCTCTTTCCTGTTGGTGACACTCTGGGAACTGGCGTGCACAGGGAAACACGGACAGAAACATTGGCCCCGGTGTTTTAGCAAACTGAAGAGTTACACAAAATGATGTTCAATGCACCAGTCGAGAAATACTTACTGTAAAAAAAAGATTTCATAGTTCAATAAAAAAACAACAATCCCACTTTACGAGAAATTCCAAAGCAGCCCAGTTTTCCTGTCATATGCCCATTTTATATGGGTGGGAGCAGAGCCTTGCCTCAAGTCATCAATTCAGCATGGGATTTGATTTCTATTGATTTCCGATTGAAATAGGCTTGTTCACGCATGCAACACAGCCTCCTTGTTTGTGCCAAAATTGCACCTCAGAAATTTAGACACTTTTGCAAGTTGGGCATGCAAGTTTGGGGCCCAATTTTCCGACCCCTCATCCCCTGGAAGAGCAGAGTAAAGGAAGAATTAAATGTCTGACACTTCCTCCAATCTCGTACTGTTGAACTATGCATGGTAATGTAATCACCGAAATTAATAAAGTCAAATATTTACCTGTATGTTCATTAAGCATTCTGGAACACCCAACTTCCCATCTTGGTTCCCATGTTAGCTGATATTGTGAAACATTACCTCCCTTTAAAATCTGCCGTCATCACACCCCTCAAAAATCCCACCCTTGATCCCTCTGTCCTCTCAAACTACTGCCCATCTCCAACCTTTCTTTCCTCTTAAAAGTCCTTGAAGGCGTTGTTGCTCCCAAATCCGTGCCCATCTTTCCTGCAACTCCATGTTTGAAACTCTCCAATCAGGTTTCAGACCCTGCCACAGCACCGAAATGGCCCTAATCAAAGTCATGAATGACATTCTCTGTGACCATAACTGTGGTACACAATTCCTTTTCATCCTTATCGACCTGCCTGCAGCCACTGACACACCTGACCACACCACCCTCCTCCAACGCCTCTCCTACGTTGTCCAGCTAAGTTGGACTACCTCGCTTGATTCCACTCTTACCTATCCAGTTATAGCTAGAGAATCTCCTGCAACATCTTCGCTTACTGACCCTGCACAGCTACCTCTGGAGTCCCCCTATGATCCATCCTAATTCTCATCTACATTCTTCCCCACAGCAACATCATCTTAAGACACGACATTAGGTTCTACATGTACGCGGACAACACCAAGCTCAACCTGCTAACGTTGTACCATTGTTTAAAAAGGGAGAAGGGGATAGACCGAGTAATTACAAGCCAGTCAGCCTCACCTCGGTGGCGCGCAAATTATTGGAAATAATTCTGAGGGACAATTTCCAGCTCTTGGTCCGTAGCCTTGTAGGTTACAGCACTTCAAGTGCACATCCAAGTACTTTTTAAATGTGATGAGGGTTTCTACCTCTCCCACCCTTTCAGCCAGTGAATTCCAGACCCCCACCATCCTCTGTGAAAAAATTTCTCCTCAACTCCCCTCTAACCTTTCCACCAAATAATTTAAATCTGTGCCCCCTGGTTATTGACCTCTCTGCTAAGAGAAATAGGTCTTTCCTATCCACCCTATCTCAGCCCCTCATAATTTTATACACCTCAATTAAATTTCCCCTCAGCCCTACTCTGTTCCAAAGAAAACAACCTCAGACTATCCAATCTGTCAACATAGCTAAAATTCTCCAAGCCTGGCAACATCCTCGTAAATCACCTCTGCATCCTCTCTAGTGCAATCACATCCTTCCTGTAATGTGGTGACTAGGACTGTACACAGTACTCGAGTTGTGGCCTAACTAGTGTTTTATACAGTTCTAGCATAACCTCCCTGCTCTTATATTCTATGCCTCGACTAATAAAAGGAAAGTATCTTAACCACCTTATCTACCTTTCCTGCTACCTTTAGGGATCTGTGGACATGCACTCTAAGGTCCCTCTGTTTCTCTATACTTCTCAGTATCCTCCTATTTATTGTGTATTCCCTTGTCTTGTTTGCCCTCCCCAAATGCATTGCCTCACACTTCTCCAGATTGAATTCCATTTGCCACTTTTCTGCCCACCTGACCAGTCCATTGATATCTTCCTGCAGTCTACAGCTTTCCTCCTCGCTATCAACCACACAGCCAATTTTTGTATCATCTGCAAACTTCTTAATCATGCCCCCTACATTTATGTCGAAAACACTGATATATAGCAAGAAACCCATTGGAAATAGCTTTCCAGTCACAAAAACACCCGTTGACCATTACCCTTTGCTTCCTGCCACTGAGCTGATTTTGGATCCAACTTGCCACTTTCCAATGGATCTCATGGGCTTTTACTTTGCTGACAAAGTCTGCCATGTGGGACTTTGTTGAAAGCCTTGCTAAAAATCCATGTAGACTACATCAAATACGCTACCCTCATCGACCCTCCTTGTTACCTCCTCAAAGAATTCAAATCAGATTAGTCAGACACGATCTTCCCTTAACAAATCCATGCTGACTGTCCTTGATTCCGATAATTTGCCCACCACTGGGGTTAGGCTAACTGACCTGAAATTACTCAGTCTATCCCTTTCTTCCTTTTTAAACAGTACAACATTAGCAGTCCTCCAGTACCATGCCTGTAGCCAGACAGAATCGGATTATGATGGTCAGAGCCTTGGTTATTTCCTCCCTTGCTTCTCAACAGCCTGGGATACATTTCATCTGGGCCTGGCAATTTATCTACTTTCAAAGATACTCAAATCAGTGAAAGATGTATGTTTTGAAGTAATGTAGTTTATCACATGCCCTACCATGCTGAGTTGGGAGGTGGTGCATTGTATACAGTTGGCTGGGACTATGACAAAACTCAGGAAGATCTTATTCTAACCATATTTCAGTACCTACCAGCTTTTATATCGAAAAGATGTACCTGTGTTAACAATGAACCAGTCTGCACTGGCTATATCAACAGCCTTTGAATACTGTGTTCTATTGAACTCCAGTAATAACTATCATTACACAATGGACTATCGCCTGCTGTACTGATGTAATCATGCACCGGGTAATCCAATCATGATTTAGTGCCAATTTCTGGGCTGATTTGTGCTGGGAGACTGCAGCCACTGGAAACTGGGTTAAAACTGGCCAAACTCGTTTCAACCAGGACCCTTATTCAGCTATCATTCTTGGCTGAATTCAAACACAGGTCCAAGAAGTTTAAAGCCAACGTGGCAACCCACTGCACCACCCACTTACCTTTCTCTGCCTGGAACGCTCGCAGAATGTCTTTTTTTTAAAGAATAAAAAGTAGAAGAAGTCAAAGAAATTGATTTTCACCACAGCATCAGTATTTCACAGGTTAATTAACACCTATTTAAGCTAAGCAAGGAATTAGAAGAGGCAAATGCAGTTCGGGAACTTCAGTAAGAGTCATATAAACTACTATATTATACATTAGGAAAACGTATGTTTGCAGTATTAATAACTAATGAAATGCCAAGCATATCGACTTTAATTAAAAAAAACAAAACACTTTTGTTGTGATACCTTCATGAATTCATGAGATGACTTGGGAAAAGTACATATTTCAAGTAACCCTGTATGAATCATCAATGCATATTCTGGTAGCTTTTGTATGATTTATCTTCATCAGCTGGAATTGAAATTACCAGACTCCAATTACACTGCAATACATGTTCAGAAGAACAATGTCAGTTTCACCACTAGAGAAGGCTTAAAATGCCTGGGGTAAAGAAAGTAATCTACCGTTCGCTGACATTCACTGCTGGAAAGTCATTTGTTTTAACGACGATTGAAAGTTGTTTAGTTCAAACCCCATAACTGCTATTTGCCCCTTGTCAGAAGTATTATCTTCAATTCAAATTTAAACTTTATCAAATTAGAAAATATATGAAATCTAAAAAGAGACCTGACAAGAGTATATCAGTCCTTAAGAACAAGTTGTTGCAGATTTCATCATGTCAGAAGTGAAGGAAACAGGAATTTTAATTTTCACCGGTTAAGCCATGGCTTTCAACAGCTTATGTAGATGGCTTCAAGGCAACAACACAGCCAATGACTATATGTCACAATAGGGAGAGCAAAAGTAGTTGAGAGAGAGAGAGAGAGAGAAAGACACACACAGAATGAAACACAATGTAAGAATTAATTTGGAATCAAGGTCAAATATTGCCATTTGACTTTTGGTCACTTTATATTGAGACTTAATACAAGGCAGCAATGAAGCAATAATTACTGTCTCATAACTCAATTTAGCCCAAGGCTACTCTACAGCAGGGCTTTTTAAGGTCATACCACAGTAAAGTAATAAAGTGCACTTAAATATTGTACACAGCAATTTAATATAAAACCATGCAGAACTACAGTGTGAACTGCATTATACAAAAAGAAGCTTTATTCATTCCAATTGCATGTTCTTGTGTTTTGTTTCCTCTCTATGCAGTGAGCACACATTTGAGATATCGAATGAATTGCCTTATTTTCACTACTGAAGGAAATTACATGACAACAAAATAAATCAATTTCATGCAGAACCCTTGAGGTGTTTTCTATCTTAGGCTAATTTTCTCTGAACGTGTTGAATTCTGCCTCCTCACCTCCTGAGAAATGGATATCCTAGTTTGCCTACACCACTTTTGAACTGTTAGAAGCTAATCCTGCATCAACGAGTCTTCAGGCAGCCCCTGAAAAAAGGAAAATGTTGATGTGTCAGGCATAGCTCTTCATCGGAACACACCCTTCATGCCTGAAACGTCAACATATTTCCTTTCTTTACAGAGGCTGCCTGACATGCTGAGTGTTTACACCATTTCCTGTTTTTGTTTCAGATTTCCAGCATCTACGATATTTTATTTTTAGTTCTATTTGCAGGACTTTTAAGACCATAAGAAGCTATAGTTGAGCTTTCATATTTCTAAGAGTACTGCAAGCAGCCATGTTAGTTTATTGAGGTTTTTTTTGTTGGTAACAATGCAAACAGGGCTAGTACTAGTTTCTGTTGGCTGTGTCTGCAAAGTATAAGAACACACATTTTAGTCCAGCGGGCTAAAATCAATTTTGGTTTCTGTCAAACAAAGGGGGGTTTAATATGCTGATGTGGAGAGAACAGAAAAGTTAAAATTTCAGTACAGACCCTTTCTCAAAACTGAAAAATAAGAGCATAAAGGCGTATCAATGCAGACTTATTGGAGTCATCTGTCGAATTGTGCTTTTGAAAGCAGGGTGGATAACATGTTAATTGTCAGCCATCACAATTATTCAAAATATTTGGCCCAGATCAATTAATTAAGTTATTCCATTCAATTCCAAACATCCGATGTAATAGATGAAGAACGACTGACTGACCATTTAACATAGGTAAGTGAAATGCAGTTTTTATTTTTAAAAAAGGGCTTTTTCTCAGTGCACCTTCTGTGGCTGAATTTGCTTCAGAAGTAAGTCAACAGAGAGACGACACTAAGTCAGTGACTAATGATAATGTTCCACTATGAAAGAAATTAACATTTATTTTCAAGGTTGCATATATGTTAATCAAATGTTCAGGAGAAGATCTCCATTGTTATATCTCTCAAGATTTAGGGGTCCATGTACCTAGATCATTAAAATGTCACGGACAGATACAGAAAACAATGAAAGTGACTAATGGAATGCTGGCCTTTATATCTAGAGGACTAGAATACAATAGGGTAGAAGTTATGCTACAGCTATACAAACCCCTGGTTAGACCACACCTGGAATACTGTGTTCAGTTTTGGACACTGCACCTTAGGCAGGATATATTGGCCTTGGAGGGAGTGCAGCGTAGATTTGCTAGAATGATACCTGGACTCCAAGGGTTAAATTACAAGGAGAGATTACACAAACTAGGGTTGTAATCCCTGGAATTTAGAAGATTAAGGGGTGATTTAATTGAAGTTTTTAAGATATTAAGGGGAACTGATGGGGTCTATAGAGAGAAACTATTTCTGCTGGTTGGGGAGTCTAGGATTAGGGGACATAGCCTAAATTAGAGCCAGGACTTTCAGGAGTGAAGTTAGGAAACACTTCTACACGCGAAGGGTGGTAGAAATTTGGAACTCACTTTCGCAGACGGCAGTTGATGCAAACTCATTTGTTAATTTTAAATCTGAGATGGATAGATTCTTTTAGCCAAAGGTATTAAGGGATATTGGGCTAAGGCAGTATCGGGAGTTAGGTCACAGATCAGCCATGATCTCATTAAATGCAGGCTCAAGGGGTTAAATGGCCCACTCCTGTTCCTATGAAAGTGGTGAAGTTTGTAATGACTAACATATACTCTTTAGCACAGAATAATGCTTATTACCCTACATTATTTAAATAAATTGTTTATTGGTTTATAGCTTGAGCCATGGTCTGATACAATGTATATTCCATCTGCCTTCTGAAGGCAGGGAGAATCACATGGCGTCACTTGGGACATTACAGTAAGCCGGCATACGGTGACCAAGGTTCTCTGTTCAATGGTTTGAGCTTGGTATTGGTTACCTGGATATTGGGCAGGTAAAAGCATATCCGTTGCGTGGAAGACTTCAGGTCTGCTTACAGGAGTGGCTGGTGATGCCATACCCAAGTAGAACATAAATCCGAAAACCATAACAGCACTCACCAATGGACAGCCTCACATGGCCATTCTAGTATGTGACCATGTACGATCTCATATATTGGCCACATACAGACAGCATTCTCTCTAACATAAAAAGCAAACAATTGGATGGAAGCACAGGTAGGCCCAGCTCGCTGCACCAGCTCCTTTTTAGGATGTGAGCCTGGCTGCATTCCTGTGCTTGCTTAGTTTTGTTTAGATCCAATACATTGCTAAAATTGACATTTCTACCACTAATACTACTAACTTGGCACTAACTTCCCTGATAGTAAGTTCTCAAGCCCATGCCATGAAGGGGAAGTGCTAAACTTAGGCCAGGCAATTCCCCATTGGGAGAAAGAAGAAAATGAGAATCATTCCTGAACACATAGTTGAAAGACTGGTGTGGGAAGGAGGGTTTCCATTTAATGGGACAATGGCTCCTGTACTAGGAAAAGAAGGAGTTGTACTGTTGGGACAGACTCCACCTGAACCAGAATGGGACCAGTATCCTAGCAGAAAGGATAAATAGGGCTGTTGATAGGACTTCATACTTGTAAGACAGGAGGAGGGATCTGGGAAGATAATGTAAGTCTGAAGAAAAAAAAAGGAAATGAGTGTAAAGATCAGACCAAGTTAAGGAATAAGGGTAACATGAATGGACAGGGAACAAATACAATTATAGAACATAAGTGCAAAATGACTGTTAAAAACAAAAAGGAGTTGAACAATTACTAAAAACAAATTAAATTGCCTGTACAGCAATGTGCACAGCATCCAAAACAAAACAGGGGAACTGGAGGCAATAATTCATAGCGAGGAGTCAGATGTGATAGGGATAACTTAAACATGGCTACATAAGGAACAGGACTGGCAGGATATAATGTATTTCAATAGGATAGGGAAGAAGGGCGTGGGGTAGCTGTACTAATTAGAGACAATATAATGACAATAGAAAAAAGGGACATAAGTAACATCAGGATAGAAACAGAATCCATATGGATTGAGACAAAGGATAAGGAGGGATTGATCAGGTTAATAGGTATATTCTACAGACCACCTAATCATGGAAGGGAAGTGGAGGATGAAATATCAAGATAAATCTATGAAATGAGTAATAAACATCGAATAATAATTATGGGAGATTTCAATTACCCCCAAATAAACAGGCAAGAGGTAAGGAAAGGAGAAGAAGGAATGGAATTTTTGCATGACTCCTTTTTTACCCAGTATGTGAGAAGCCCAACAACAGAGGAATCACTGCTGGGCCTAGTAATGGGAAATGCACCAGAACAGATAAGAGAAGTAAGTGCAGGGGACCATCTAGGCAATAGCGATCATAACATAATAAGATTTAAAATAATGATTGTCTTATTATGTCTTTCTCAAAGACCAAAGAAATAGATTGGAAATAAGCTATTTTTGAGGGGATGAGAATGGAACCAGGACAGGTAAACTAGAAAAAAAATTTGGCAAACAAAGAAATAGAATTGCAGTGGATATTATTTAAAACGATGATCAATGGAGTGCAGGAGAAATATATTTCTCTAAAAAGCAAGAACAAACTAACCAATAATGAAACACCATGGATGAATATAGAGATACAGGTAAAATTGAAACTGAAGATAAAGGCACATTCTAAGAACACAGACAATAAAGGAGGATGACAAAAGGGAAGAGGTTAGGAAAGTAGTAAAAAAAAAAATTAGGAAAGCAAAGAGGAACTACGAGATTAAATTATCAAGGACTATAAAAAAAATACTAAAGTATTCTACAGGCACATAAATAACAAAAGAAAAATCAGAATAGGGATAGGGCACTAAGGGATGAACAAGATAAACTCACTGGTAACAACAGTGAAATGGCAGGAATATTGAATAGTTACTTTGCCTTCGTATTTACCAGGGAGACGAACATGGTGGGCAGGACATTAGAAGAAGAGATTGAAAAAGACATTAAAACATTTAAGACAAAAGGGGGGAGAAGATAATTGGTAAACAAATCAAACTAAGGGAGGATAACACCCCTGGTCCGGATGGAGTGCATCTGCAAATATTGAAAGAAGTTAGAGAGGAGATAGCACAGGCACTATTATATATCTATAAAAAATCAACTAGAAAAGAGAATAGTGCTAGGGGACTGGAGGCTAATGTTATTCCTATATTTAAAAAGGGAGATATAACAAGTCCAGGGAACTATAGACCAATTAGCTTAACGTCAGTGGTAGGAAAGATAATAGAATATTTACACAAAGATGTAAAAGAAAGACATCTAGAGAATGAAAATATAATAAAGAAATGTCAGCACTGATTTCAGAAGGCAAAGTCATACTTGACCAATCTTACTGAATTCTTTGAAGAAGTAACAGAAAGAAAGGGTAATGCAGTAGATGAAATATATTTGGATTTTCAAATGGCCTTTGATAAGATACTGCATTGTAGACTCATGGCTAAGGTCAGAGCATGCTGAGTCAGGGGACAGGTTAAGGGAAGAAGGGGAGTCGGGGTTAAGGGTGGCTACACAGACTGGCAAAAGCTGGGAAGTGGTGTTCCACGAGAATCGGTGCTGGGACCACTGTTGTTCACAATTTATATTAATGATTTGAATTCAGGAATCGGAAGTACAATTTCAAAATTTGCAGACGATGCCAAATTGGGGGGTGTAGTTAATACAAAGGAAGACTACGTCAAAATGCAAGAGGACATTAATAAACTGGCAGAATGGGCGTGTAATTGGCAAATGAATTTCAATATAGCTAAGTTTGAGGTGGTGCATTTTGGTAGGAAGAATAAGGAGGCCACATATTGCTTGGATAATAAGAATCTAAACATGATAGGGATCTAAGGGTACAGATACACATGTCATTAAAAGTAGCAACGCAGATTAATAAGGCCATTAAAAAAAGGCAAATCAAGCACTAGGGTTCATTTCTGGAGGGATAAAATTGAAAAGCAAAGAACTTATGTTAAACTTGATTAGACCACATTTGGAGTGCTGTGCACAGTTCTGGCCTCCATATTATAGAAAAGGATATAGAGACATTAGAGAGGGTGCAAAAAAGATTCACAAGGATGATACCAGAACTGAGATCTTTACTGATATCCTTCTCAGGAAAGGCTGAACAGGCTGGGGCTCTTTTCTCCAGAAAAGAGAAAGTTGAGGTGTGACCTGGTAGAGGTCTTTAAGATAATGAAAGGGTTTGATAGGGTAGGTGTAGAGAAAATGTTTCCACTTGTGGGAGAGTCCAAAACTAAAGGTCATAAATATAAAATAGTCACTAATAAATCCAATAGGGAGTTCAGGAGAAACTTCTTTACCTAAAGAATGGCAAGAATGTGGAACGCGCTACCACAAGGAGCAGTTGAGGCAAATAGCATCGATGCATTCAAGGGAAAGCTGGATAAGCACAAAAGAGAAAGCAGTAGAAGGGTATCCTGATAGGGTTAGATGAAGTAGAGAGGAAGGAGGTTCATGTGGAGCATAAACGTTGGCACACACAAGTTGGGCCGAATGGCCTGTTTCTATAGTGTAGTTTCGATGTGACATTTCCTTCTGGCTCAATCCAGAGCTTCACTAACAGAAGCCTGGCAACAGGTTGCCTGCCTACCCTTTTAGCTAAAGAATGAGTGTAAACACCCAAAAAGTAAAAATATGCAGAAAAATACAGAAAAAAAGCTTTCTGCCATTTTGGCAACACCACTTCTTTCATACTCGCCAGTTATAAAATACATAGAGTAGGCAAAACTTCCCTTGAATTATTAAAATAAACAGTAAAGCAGATGGTCATTATTATACAACTATCAGCAAGTCAGCAACAACTTAAGCAATTGTTTTTATGAACATTTTATGAATATTTGAGGGAGGGTTTATTTTTGAAACATTAACTGACGTGTTTTCTCAACGGATGCTGCCTGACCTGAGTGTCTCCAGCATTTTCTGTTTTTCTTTCAGATTTCCAGCAACTGTAGTATTTTGTTTTTTGTTTAAAAGAAAGCAATGTTATCTCGTCTAGTAGCATAGAAACTGAATCTTAAAAATACTTAATTCTTTAGATATTAATTGCTATTATCTTAACAATCAGTCACTACTTCCTTATGATACTGTGCAAAGAAGAAGAGCTTGCATTTATGTAGCACATCACATCCTCAAGACTTCCAAAGCACTTTACAAAAGATTACTTTTTGAAGTGTAGTTAGTAATATATAGTCCCATCAGTGGACCTGCGCTAATATAATTCATTTCACTTCTTGATCAACACCCTCAGAGGCTTGAAAAAGTCATGGCGAGGGGCCCCAACACAATAGTCCTTCCTCCTTCTTTCAAATGACCCAGTTAAAAGTGTCAACCTTCTTGTTTAAAAGACTGTATACAGATTTTTCAAAAAAGACACAGTAATGAAAAAAACAATGTTTTATATAATACCTCTGGGACTGTTTTTTTTAATGAAAACCCTTTTACTCAGGTAAAGGTGAACACAGATATGCATCTTTAACTTCTACATGTATGACCATAAGAATTTTGACACTTCAAACATTGTGTATAATTTACAATATACAAACTGTATGCCGATAACGTCAGCAAATATGTTCACGTTTAAGCATCAGCAAACACCAAAATTTGTAATGTAGCTTATACTTCCAGTTGGATGACTTTCATATGTACAGATCCATAAAAACATTTTTTAAAGCTCAATATGTTCTATGCTAAAATGAGCATAAAATTAACAATGGTTCTTCAAACCACAGATAATATATCATATAAAGTGAAAGCAAGCTACAAGTACAAATTTAATCTTACTGGAATGTTTATAGATGCCTAAAGGCTGAGTGTAATTGATAACCAATCTTGGAAACTTGGCCAAGAATCGATTGGAGATAGTTACAACTTTACTACTTCACTGTCTGCAGTACCCAAATGAAAATGATCACAGAAAAGTCACAAAAAAAATTCAAAAAAAACCCAATATAAAATGATAAACCATGACGACTTCTCTGGGGGGCAAATACCTTCAGCACATGGAAATACATTTCATCCAGATCAAATCAGGACACCAATACAACCACAATAGCAAATTAATTCAGCACAAGGACAGATGGAACTGCTGACCCAAGAGATACCACAATTAGAGGATGACCATCATTCAATTTTATAATAAAATTAAATGGCCAACAACAATCACACTATCATGAAATACAACTATAACATTGCAACTATATCAGACTTTTCCTGTAAACTGCTATTTCTATACATAAATCTGTATGTAGAAGCACAAGAGGTTAACACAATCTTTGCTTGAGCTTTTTACATCCTCTTTCCCATCTCATTCATCTGTTTAGTGCCCTGCTCTTGTTTTGTTTGGTTTGTCTCTTTCTATCCATTTTTGATGCAATGTTTTCCCCCTTTCCTCCTTCCTTCTGAAGGACATGATGGTAATGAGGCACACTTTTTTCTTTTGAACAAGTTAGGTTTCTATTACCATTTTAGACAATACTGTGTAGGAGCAAAAAACAAAATCACAGCAACGAGGGTGTGATTTCAGGAATTCAGGGGTGATTCTGCAATCCAGTGCTCACAAGTGAACATTTGGAATTTCCCTAGATTAATCCTAGTGAGCACTGCTCCCTCCTGGGAGCATTGAACATGGGATTACCGCTTTCATTTCCTATCTCTTTTTTGTTCCAGATTTCTGTCAAGTACAGAATCCCTACAGAGATGGGAAGGGTATCCATAAATCAGTTGTGCAAAAACTGCCATTATATGGAGTTAGGTCACAGATTAGCCTTGATCTCATTGAATGGTGGAACAGGCTCAAGGGGCTAAATGACCTCCTCCTGTTCCTATACCACTGCTGTAAATAGCATTACATGATCAAACATGATGGCCAAGTCATCTAATTTAAATATTTTTCTGGTGCTCCAGGCACATTGATCATGATGGCCAGGAGCACCAAAGGAGGGGGTGGGGGTGGGGGTGGGTAGGGTGAAATTAAAATTCTGGCACTGGTAATCAGTCAAGCGACACTGGCTTCCTGTTTAGTGCCAGTAAGATTTTCTGGCTTGGGGAAGGGGAGGATAAACAGTGTCTGTCATGGAAGATGCAGAGGTATAGTTGGCTCAGGGCAGGGCATTTTTAATTTTAAAAAATAAATTGGGGCCTCCTCTTCAGCACCTGCTCCAAAATGGGCTGTGTGTGACTGGAGTGAGGAGACCTCTATAATTGAAATGTTTAGGAGCCTTACTCAGCCTTGCACAGGCTCCCAGCACTCGATGCTAACCAGCCACACTGGGGCACATTAAGTGTTTCAGGCACATTGCAGGCCCCAAACCTTAGTGTCCACCATTGCATTATCAGCCTCAATATTCCCTGGAAAAAAAGCTCTGCAATTCTTTCAGAAGTGCCCAAAACAAAACACGTCATGCAATCCAATATATCATTGATGAAAATATAGACTGGGTGACAATTAGGGATCATGAAGATGATTTTTTGCCAATTTATCATAAATTTCCAGATTTGTTTGGGTTAGCAGATTGTTAGAAATGGACTCTTTCCCAATTTCTTTACAATCAAAATATGGTCCCGAGATGAGTGCATATCGCATTAGCAACATTGCATGATATGTGACATGTGCCATGTACAACATTGGTTGTGCGATCTGCATGCATCTCAGACCCAATTTTCATTGCAAAACCAGGGAGAATTGAGGAGCTTGAAGTTTGAGCAGCAGCTGTTTTCTTAGACTGTTTGAGTGAAGAATTAGAGTTGATGGTTCTGATTAACTGGGGAAAAGATGCGTCTTAAGCATCCTTTGGGTGCAGAAATACATTTCTGTACAAATGTGGATATCAGCCAGGCATTGCAACAATAGTGAGGCTTATGATACCAAACTGTGTATTAAATCTGGTCAACAAACACTGATGACCATTTCAAATAACAAATCTAATTCCATGTAATTTTGTGATCCATCAAAAAAAATTGCACAGCTCTTAAAAGCAAACTTTGTTTTGAAAAAACAATTCAATAGTTAACTCAAAAACATAATTGACTGCTAAGCATCTCACAAGGTATTTTGCACATCCTCTGATCAGTAAAGAAAATCACTCCCATGAATTGGATCCAAGCCCTCACTACAATGTTTTCCAATAACACAGAATACAGTAAACGGGTGGTGGAAGAGAAGGTCGGGGCAGAATATTTTTTTTTCTGGAAGGCTGCTGGTGAGGTGACTTTGTGACAAAGATTTGTAGGAGGAGTTAGATCATTTTTGCAAATGAGCAGACAGATGGCTGATAAAACTTAATACTGAAAAATACAGGTATTGGGGGACAGGAAGCCAATGAAGGATGATAGGAGCACAGGGGCAATGGATAAGTGGACCTTAGTACAGAACAGGATTTGGGTGGAGTCTTGGACAAGTTGGAGTTTATGTAGGGTGAAGCCTGGGAGGCCAATGACGAGGACATTAATGGTCAAGTCTGGAGGCAACAAGAGCGTGGATAATTCAGCAGCAGTGTGAGTAAGATAAGGGTGGAGTTGGGCAATGTTGTGAAGCTAGAATAAAGCAGTCTTGGTGATTGATAGCATACTGAGTTTAAGGATCAACTCAGGATCAAACAGAACACTGAAGTTGTGCACTATCTGGCTCAGCCTGAACGAGCAGCCAGGCAGAGATGGAGTTGGGTGCTAGTGTGTGGAATTTTTAGCAAGAGCAGAATAGGATGGCTATAACCTTCCAAAGATAAGAAAAATCCAGAATATATTACTCTTAAGATAGCAGGACTGGAGGTCATAAACATAAAAGCGAGAAGTTAATTTTAAATCAGACGATAGCAGAAAGAATTTCTTCACACGAAGGGTGATAAATGGCTGGAATTGCTTGCAAGGCAGGGCTGTGGAGATGCAGACACCGAGCGTGTTAAAAATGCAGTTATGTGCAGGCTGGAAGAATTAGGGTACCCGAGGGATGAGTATGGTGAACAGACGAGCCTTTTCTCATCCTTAACATTTCTTGTGTTCTTATAGCCAAGGTTACCTTTCAGCAAATTAATCAGTTGTGTAAAGTTTTTGTGCTGACTTTGAATTTCATACATCATAAATCTGTGCAACAAGGGAGAGAGCAAAAACAGGTCTTGTGATTGAGTCACTGGGAAGGTTCCATGGCACTGAACACAGATATTAAAACCAGGAACTGCACTCGTTGATGGTCAAGGTGAGGTTGACCAAACTGTACCCAATCAGGACAGACCACAACCGGCTGCTACTCAAGATGACACTGTTAAAACACATAAAAGCACTTTGAAATCTTAACCTACAAATAAAACTCAAAGCTCCCTACTGGTCTATGACTGTAGAAGTCACATGGTTATAAGCAATAAAAATATATTGTAAACTTTTTTTGATGTGGGAAACACATCACTGCCTTGATGGAATTGAAAAATAACCAAGAGTGAATTTCAGAACAGGGTTTTATGTATAACAGAGAGAGAGAGAGAGATCACCTGACTCTGAGAGTTAGAAGCATGTGTATGAAACAAATTTGATAAAAGGACAGGTCCTCAGAGCCATAGCAAAAAAATTGCAAAACTATGACAATTGCTGTCAACATGGCTGGGGATAGGGAGAAGAGAGAAAAGTGGGAATTCAGAATGAAGCTCAAAGTGGTGCCTTTTAAAAGCTGAAGCAGGGGAAAAACAAATAACTGCTCAAGATAAAACATTTTAAAAGGATTATTGCTCACAATTAATTTTTTTCCATAATGAGCAATATACTGTTTGTGGAGACTAAATAAATGAATGTAGGATGTTAAGTAATACCATTTGGATGAAATTGACAGGCTTTAATTGACACAAAGTATCCCTCCTTGCAGAATTCAGGTATTTCAAAATATCAGAGCATAGCTACTTAAAGTCTCCTTTTTAAAAAATTGTTGAGAGACAAAGACACATGGAGCAAGAAACCACCAAGGTTGAAAAGAGGAAATGACAAAGTAAATCAAAAAGTAATTATTTTTAGATGACTCCAAGCTTGGGTTTAATGCTGAAAAGTGTAGGAAAAAGGAAAAACTAAGGGAGGTAAGGAGTTGCACATTTTAAGAGGTCAGAGGAAAGAATGAATTAGGGGAGAAGACAGTGTAGTGGATTTTGTGGATTGTGAGGAGGAGAAAGTATATAGGTGGCATACTTGGAGTTTAGAAGGACAACACTGACTGAAGTGATAATGATAAAATATGGAAAGATGAGCTGGAGAGCGAGAAAAAGATACAAAGAGTGAGGGCTCACAAGACAGTGTGAGCGTGAGTACGAGGAACAATGTGAGAAAGAGGAGAAGAGTGCATGCATGGAACAGAAATCAAAATAAATAGAAAGACTGAAATTTGTCTGGTATGCAGTCTAGGACTGCAAGAGGGGTACTAGTAAAGCATCTCTAGATACAAGAACAGTATTTAAATCTTAGATGGATTTGGTCTTTATAGAGGGGAACAGAAGTGTTCAAAAGAGTAAATCAAGCTTTAGGCAGATGTAACATTTGAAAATTTGCACTGTTTGTTTATTTTGTAAAATGTTCTGTGGTTGAATTGCTTTTATTTATATGTATCAGTGTGTATCTGCAAGAGAACACAAAACAACGGCAGAGAAAGGATCAACTTAGAGGAGGGAAATGCTAGCCTGTGCTCCCTGCCATTTTCTAACCATTAGTGCATATCATAAATTCAGGTATTGCCCACAATTTGGAGCTGCACTCACACTTGCCTGGATGAGTGCAGCTCCAACAACACTCAAGAAGCTCAATACCATCCAGGACAAAGCAACCCACTTGATTGGCACCCCATCCACAGGGTGCACTGCAGCAACTCGCAAAGGCTTCTTCGACAGCACCTCCCAAACCCGCAACCTCTACCACCTAGAAGGACAAGGGCAGCAAGCACATAGGACCACCACCACCTGCACGGTCCCCTCCAAGTCACACACCATCCCGACTTGGAAATATATTGCCGTTCCTTCATCGTCGCTGGGTCAAAATCCTGGAACTCCCGACTAACAGCACTGTGGGAGAACCGTCACCACAGGGACTGCAGTGGTTCAAGGAGGCAGCTCACCACCACCTTCTCAGGGGCAATTAGGGATGGGCAATAAATACTGGCCTTGCCAGCGCCGCCCACATCCCATGAACGAATAAAAAAAAGTGCTGTCATTTGAGAAAAGAGGGATATATGGTTAGGAAAAAAAATCCTAAATTTAGACCTGGTATATAAGCAAGTGCTCTATAGTAACAATACATAGAGATATATTTGGTGAAGGAAAGTTAATTAACCATTTTCTTTAATTTTGGTTCTCATTTCAAGAACCAACCATTCAGAACAATCTGCTTATTTGATAATTTTAGATAAAACCTGTTTTATTGATTCTCTCTGAAAGGTATTATAATAATCTATAATAATTTTGTACAGAACATTGTATCTTTTACCTCTCACAAGGCAGTAAACATGGAAGGAATGGTAAGGCAGAGGAGATAGTAAGGCCAAGGATGTCACAAGATGAATGAAGACTAAGGATGCAGCAATCAAATAAGAGGTTGGAGTTGTTGCATGATCTTTCAAGAGGCATTTAAATCTGCTCTTTCAAAAATTGAACTATTGCACTATAATATTTTATTTGGGTTAAAATATGAATGCATTCTACTTTCAAAAACAACACAAGAGAATATAGGGACAACTTTACCAGTCTGTGTTGCCAATGGGGAGCCTTATCTGCTAGTAACGCACATTGGGAATTCAGACTTGTGCTCCCTGCCATTTTCTAACCATTAGTGCATATCATAAATTTAGGTATTGTCCACAATTTTCTGATAATTATTTTCAATGATCATAAAACTGTGGGCAGTACTTCTGCAAACTTTCGATATGCACTGATGTTGTCAAGGCTTGTAAAATTGTTCCCTATGTTTTCTACAGTGAGTCTGAAACAATAGTTCCTATCAAAAGTATTCAACCACCTATTCCACTCTATAGAAACAAACTTTACGCTAAGGCACCACATTTTGAATGACATTTAAATCACATTCTAGTTTTACATAACTATAAGATCAATGTAATAGAAGAGTTTTGAAATATCACAACAATTTTGATATGTGGATACGTGCAGATATGCCTTTGTTCTGAGAAAATAATCAGAAAATAAGAACCTAAAGCACACAATAACTATGTACTAGTTACAAAAAAAAGTTAACCCTAACTATGTTATGGAGAACTACGACTCAGATTATATTTTTAAACCACATATTGAAAAATACTTTTTAAAATCTAAGAGCTACGTGAAGTTAGTGGGAAGACAAAATGGTGCTGTCTGGAGGATACAGAATTGTATTTTTCTGAAATGGCTACAATTTCATAAAATCTGATCATTTAAAGACATTAAACAATGGAAACCTTTAATGTATTGATACAAAGGTTTGGTAACTCACCAGTGTAGACCTCTCCAGCATATTGATTTATTCTCATTTCATCACCATTTCTAACATAATAAATTCCCATATTTTCTTTTAATGTTTTTACTAACTAAATGGTACCACTCATTAACTTGGACACATCATGCAGGATTTATCATTTTATCAGCATTCACGTTCATAACATCAATATCAGCAATGTGCACAATTACCTCATCATTCCAATTTTGTAAAATGTGCACTTTATTCCTGCTGTTAATTTTGCAACAGAAGCTATAGGTTTAATACTAGGTAGTTAGAGACCGAATTGGACTAACCTGCACATTTAGTTCTCGTGATGAGTGGGGGACCTGGTAATCCTGTTCCTCCTTCACCAGGCCTCGTCAGCAAAACTCTGATTTCATACTCTGTATCTGGGTCCAGATGCCACAGCTTGTACGTCGGTGCATTTACAGCGTGGATTTCTGTCCAAGATCCGCTGGTCATACGATATTCCACTTCTTTCAGAATGATGGGACCATCACCAATAATTGAATTTGCATTAAGCTGGATCAGCAAGTATGTAGGACCAACACCAAGCAGTTGGGGTGGTGCAATTGGCATGGGTGGCTCTATATGGGGAAGAAATTTAGTTCATTAATATTAAACTTTAATTTCTTCTGGCAGTCACTATTCATGTAAATGATTTTTCTTATTTAATGACTGATATTAGGATGAAAAATAACTGAAACCTTTCAGGTTTTCAGTATAATAGATCAATGTACAAAGCTTTTGGAAAAGTCAATATATTACTTATTCATATGAATATTAATTATATTTCTAGATCCAAAAGGGGTTAAAAAAGTCAGCCATCAAGATTTATGGCCCCCTCATTTTAGCAATGTAGTTTTACATCCTTTAGAATTCCACTCAAATTACACAAACCACAAAATCACTGGCCTCGATCTCTGCTAATGCCCGTCTTGAATCAGGTACCCGAAGCATCTTGACCTATGAAAGACTGTCTATTCATCCCCATAGGTGTAAGTTGAAGTAAGAAATGGAAACCCATGCCCTACCATTCCAAGGTGCAATATTTCAAATTCCACAGGCTTGAACGCACTTGGTGCACACTGGACCTGAGTACACATTAACCGATCTGGCTGGATCACCTCAAATACTGCACCTCCCAACTCCAAGGCTAAATCCTCCCACTCCTCCCAGATTCTCCTGGGGACCAAAAACAATCCCAAACTCCTGGACAATTAGACCTCTTCTGACCTCCAGGTATGAGGAGCTCAGGGATTTTTTTTTCATTTTTAAGAACAAAATTATTTGCTCTGAAGCCTCAATCTCTCTTTCTCAACCTCATACATCTCTCATTTCTGAATATTTTTCCCCCACCATAACCAAACTCGTCATGCCCACTTCCTGTTCCTACCTGGCCCCTCAGGCCCAAATCTTAGCCTCTTTATCTTATCTACATGCTCCCACTAGATAACATTATCCATCGGCATAGGGCCAGCTTCATAGGTATGCTGACAACACCCAACTCTATTTCTCTGCCGTCACTCTTGATTGCATGACCACCGAATATGCTGTGCCATTGCTGGTTAAACATCACTTCCTGGGTGAAATTTTTCCAACATAACATTACCATGACTAAAGCTATCCCATTTGGATCCCAGCAAAATTCTGCATCCTGACTAATTCCCTCCCCCATTGCTCACTCAGGCTGAAATTTCAATACAAACACTTGGTGCTCTGTTTGACCCTGACCTGAGCTTCAAACCCAACATTTTAGCCACCGAAAGACCACCAATTTTCACCTCCACAGTATTGCTTGCCTTCATCCCTAACTCACTTCCAGTGTTGACAAAACCCTTGTGCGCTTAGATGCCTCTGAACTCCAACATTCTCCTCGCTGCTCTCCGAAACTTCACTCTGCACAAGCTGCAACTCGTCCAGAATTCTGCCACCGATGTCCTAACCTGCAATAAGTCCTGCTCCTCTATCATATCTATTCTCACCACCCTCCAATGGCTGTCTGGCTCCAATTCATCCAATGCAGAATCCTTGTCACTAGTTTTCCAGTAAGTGTAATGGTGGGCATGTGATGCTTTAATACTTTGTCCACTTGAACTGTAGAAAGCACCTGCAGTACAATTACAGGTTGTGTGTGTCCAAACTTCAGAACATTTTAAACGATATGTTGAAGCACTGGTAGTTACAGATCTGTCATTGATGGTGGCAGTGGTAGCATTTTACCGTTATCAATTAAGAATAGCACAAGATATTCTTAAATCCAGCACGTTAGTACAATACCAATAAGTTATAAAAATAATGGCAAGTGAACTTTTCTGTACATTGTAAACACCAGCATTTCCTTTTAACGGTATTCTTTTTAAAACCATGTCTATTTTTAAATATTAATTCCAGATTTTATGAATATCAGTCATGTACAATATCTGCACCTGCCTGAAAAGAGCAGCTGTACATAATCCAAAATAAATTTGCACCAATTTAAAAACCAGAAACACTCATTTTGTAATATTTTACTTAAAATAGCACCACGTAAGGCATCATTACACAAGGTTTGAAAGAAGTGTAGTTACGAATTAATTTCAACATTCAGACTTTTAATCAAAACAAATCCATTGACAAATACTTTATTCAGCAAAGGTCATATTTCCATTCCAGATGACTCATCCTTGAGTAGTTTGTTTCAGCTAATTAGGCAACAAAGCTTTTAAATTCACAATATAAGAAATAACCTAGGAAATATACACTATTTAATGATATTACAAACCCAGCATTTTTATACTTTTACAATAAAAACTATAGATTACCTCACACTGAGGGCAACTCATTTGGCCTCAGTGACTGGACACTTGTTATCCAGTGACCCCTGCTGGGAACACACGTAAATAGATGTTGGGCATGGACAGGATCAGGTTTGCCTGTAATGCCGCCCACTGTCAAATAGCCTGCCAATATTCACTGCCTAGGCTTACACATGAAAAATGTGCACAGTAAGGTTCTGGAAGATGCTGGCACTCATGGAACTGTGCCTTAGCATGAATCACAATATTTAAGATAGTAGACAATGACAATGGACGATAAAAGTGAAAATCTGAATTTGGCCAAAAAAGGGGCAGTGTGACCTACACGCAGGCCTCTACCAGTAATATTTCGAGATAGTTACTAAGGAGTGCAAGACAGCAGTCTGCAATAACTCTTTCTCCACCACCACGCAACCATTTAATTACTATAAAAGAACTGATAACCCAAGGTGTCTAATCACTTTTCAGCAGTTTTTAAATGAAAAAAAAAATGTATTTCAGTGATGCACCTCGAGTGAAGTAATATGTATGTCACAAGTGGTATATGCATCTGATGGCATACGAAATCCAGTATGTAATCTTCCCTCACTACAGTGCAGCTCCCAACTGTGATCAAACTTCATTTCACCAGTTAAAGATAACAGATTATTCGTAAAAATAGGATTTTTAATTTTAATAACCGCCTCTATGGAACACCTCAGTCCCTGCTAATATTCCTTTTTCCAGTCCCTATTAGGCAGTAACAGGATCAAGAACAACAATTTGCATTTATATGGCACATTTAAGATAGTAAAGCCGCCCAAGGTGTTTCACAGATGCATAAGGAAAACTGATGTTGAATAAAAAGGAGACATTGGTGGGGGGACCAAAAGCTTGGTCCAAGAGGTGGGCTTTAAGGAGGAGAGGTAAATGGGTTTAGGGAGAGAATTCCAGAGAGCTAAAATTACCATCACCAAGAAGGGGGAGGATGCACAAGAGACTGGTGTCAGAGGAATGAAGAGTTTGGGGCAATTGTAGGGCTGGAGGAGATTAGAGAGATAAGGAGGGGCAAAGCCATGAAGTGATTTAAACACGGATGAGAATTTTAAATTCGAGGTGCTGGGGGACCAGGAACCAATGTAGATCAGCAACAATGAGTGTAATGGGTAAGCATGAGTTGGTGTGGGATTGAATATGGGCAGCACAGTTTTAGAGGAGCTGAAGTTTATGGAAGATAGGAGGCCAGTCAAGAAACAACTGAAGCAATGAAGTCTGAAATGAAGCAAACACTGTGTAATGTGCAGGGGATTTAATCAAATGTTCCTTTTAAACAAACATTACCATTTCCAGAGCGACTGTTAAATGTCATGTATTGCATTTAATCCAGGCAAATTTAATCAAAGACAAAAAGACATTTACATAAAACATTCAAATAACCTTTGATGACAGTTGCAGTATTAATGCATGAAACCTTTTCTGCTTTAACAATTTTATTGGCTTATTAAGGTACAACATTTCTACCAAGAAGTGACTGCCATTCATGACTTTTAATAAGTTTTCAGCGATGCAAATAAAGTAATGGTAATCCATAACACTAATTATGGATGGATTTACCATAGTGTTTAGCGGACATCTTTTGAACCCTGCAATAGATATTAGCATTCAAGCCTTTTCTTCAAATTCTTATGCATTAACAGATTCATAAAGCTTCATCAGATTTTAGCAGAACGCTTGAATTCAAATGAGCCAGAAAACAAGCATGTAATTGTTCTGGTGCAATATTAATATTCCACATAATAGAATTCAGACTCAGGTGGCACATTGTAGGAAATGGATCACTTCCTAAGTACGGAGAGTGTCAACCGATGCACATGACCCACAGAAATGAGGAAATACTGCAATTTTATTTGTGCTTTTAAAAACAAACTGTAATAATTAGGTACAGGCTTAGGCCCCACAAATGAAAATATGGTGTATTAGATAACCCAACGACCGCCCCAATCCCCTTTTTAGATCAACATATACATACGATGGGCAATGTGTCACAACAGTGTCCTATGGAAGCATGGGACCACAATGTATCATCAAGTGAACAGTGTGTGAGATTACACCGTTGACTGGATGTGGCAGGTGTCACAGGCCTGGTGGTCTTTCTCACCCTTCTTTCTGTACATCTAATTGTAGATGGGTTACACTCCTTACATTACTACATTGCAAACCTCATGTTGTTTCTGTGGAAAAGCAGAAAACAAGAGGCCAGCAACTTTCCCACTGGGGACGGAGAACAAGGAATCAAAGAATTATTGTCACGTCGCTCCCACGGCTCCTAGTGCCTGCTTCACAGTATTGAGTGTGGCTTAAACAAAAAAAGCTTTGCTTGATGTAGTACTGGATGTCATCAGGATGTCCCAAAGTGCTTCCCAGCAATTGAATTACTTTTGAAATGTAGTCACTCATCATAAAGGAAAATGTAACAGCCAATTTGTGAATAGCAAGGTTTCACAAACAGCAATGAGATCAATATTTTCATTCATTCTGGGGATATGAGCATCACTATCAAGGCCAGCTTTATTGTCCATCCCCAGTTGCCCTTGAGATGGTAGTGGTGAACCTTCTTATTGAACCGCTGCTGTTCGTTTGGTGATTGTACTTCCACAGTGCTGTTAAGTAGGGAGTTGAAGAAATTTGAACCAGCAATGATAAAGGCATGGGATGAATAAATGACCATGTGAATCTGTTTTGGTGATGTTGGTTGAGGGATAAATGTTGGTCAGGACATTGGGATAACTCCTCTGCTCTTGTTCAAATAGGGCCATGGGATATTTTATGTCCACCAGGACAGACCTGACAACTACCCTTCCAACCACAGCAAGCAGGAGGTTAAGACAGACCATAGAATAGGAAGAAAATATAGGAAGCCCCATTGTTAAATTAATACAAATTCTTCTACACTATGAATGGGAAAATTCATTTCCAACAATAACACAGCTTAACAAAGGCAGCATAAAGAAGCTTTAATATTAAAAGGTACAGGAGGTGCAATGGGTTGGAAAACTGATCTTTCAGATTTGAATCCAAGCCAGTGGACATAACGTACAGGGTGGATAAAGGGGAACCAGTGGATGTAGTGTATTTAGACTTCCAGAAGGCATTCGACAAGGTGCCACATAAAAGATTATTGCTCAAGATAAAGAATCACTGGATTGGGGGTAATATTCTGGCATGAGTGGAGGATTGGTTATCTAACAGGAAGCAGAGAGTTGGGATAAATGGTACATTCTCGGACTGGCAACCAGTAGCCAGTGGTGTTCCGCAGGGGTCGGTGCTGGGTCCCCAACTCTTTACAATCTATATTAACGATTTGGAGGAGGGGACCGAGTGTAACATATCAAAGTTTGCAGATGATACAAAGATGGGAGGGAAAGTAGAGAGTGAGGAGGACATAAAAAACCTACAAGGGGATATAGACAGGCTGGGTGAGTGGGCGGAGATTTGGCAGATGCAATACAATATTGGAAAATGTGAGGTTATGCACTTTGGCAGGAAAAATCAGACAGCAAGTTATTATCTTAATGGCGAGAAACTGGAAAGTACTGCAGTACAAAGGGATCTTGGGTCCTCGTGCAAGAAAATCAAAAAGATAGTATGCAGGTGCAGCAGGTGATCAAGGCGGCCAACGGAATGTTGGCTTTTATTGCTAGGGGGATAGAATATAAAAACAGGGAGGTATTGCTGCAGTTATATAAGGTATTGGTGAGACCGCACCTGGAATACTGCATACAGTTTTGGTTTCCATACTTAAGAAAAGACATACTTGCTCTCGAGGCAGTACAAAGAAGGTTCACTCGGTTAATCCCGGGGATGAGGGGGCGGACATATGAGGAGAGGTTGAGTAGATTGGGACTCTACTCATTGGAGTTCAGAAGAATGAGAGGCGATCTTATTGAAACATATAAGATTGTGAAGGGGCTTGATCGGGTGGATGCGGTAAGGATGTTCCCAAGGATGGATGAAACTAGAACGAGGGGGCATAATCTTAGAATAAGGGGCTGCTCTTTCAAAACTGAGATGAGGAGAAACTTCTTCACTCAGAGGGTAATAGGTCTGTGGAATTTGCTGCCCCAGGAAGCTGTGGAAGCTACATCATTAAATAAATTTAAAACAGAAAGAGACAGTTTCCTCGAAGTAAAGGGAATTAGGGGTTACGGGGAGCGGGCAGGAAATTGGACATGAATTTAGATTTGAGGTTAGGATCAGATCAGCCATGATCTTATTGAATGGCGGAGCAGGCTCGAGGGGCCGATTGGCCTGCTCCTGCTCCTATTTTTTATGTTCTTATGATACATTTGTACATGAATTCTGTTTCTTGATTCAAAACTTTTTCTGATTCAAGTTTGGGGACCTACTTTCTTCTCTCATTCTCACACATCCAGGCCCTTTCATTTATGGATGGCTGAATGGAGCAGTTGGAGCCTATATTAATTCAGGACCCGAGGTGCTGCAGCTGGTATTTTTAGACGACACTGCTGGCATGATTGCTGTGTGACCGAACAGTGGAACACTTGTAACTCATTCCATTTTTTAAAAATGGGGATAAACTAGCTTACTTCCACTTTACATCAGCAAGAATTTTAAAAAAAAATTTTGTTCTGGCTTTGATCTTGAGGAATAAATGGTACCAGGGCACTCGACCAGCTGCTAGATACCAATTCCTCCTCAATACAAATGCAGCATATTCATACAAATTTACTAATATTTATTTGAACACAGTAAAACAGGAAAAACATAATGGCATAGCCTACATGACATATTCAATGATCCCTTTGAGCGTGGGTTGGCAAATCATAACCGTGATGTTGTAGCCTTATCTGTGACTTGCACACCCTGTGAGGGCAGTTTTCCCATTGGGAGCACTTAATTTATTTACTCTAAGTTTGTGGTACAGCTCAAGGAAGATTCAATAGTAACTCAAAATCTTTGTTTACACCCTGGAACACATTTGACTTTACAGAGATCTAGACAGTTAGCTTCTTTTGATTTGCAGATACCAAGCTCATGCATAATATGCCTTAATCTTTCTTTTCATGGCATATCTTAATTACCTATTTATGGTCACAGCTTCTGTGTTATCCGAAGCCTCTTTTGCATACTAACACTAGGGGTTTAAACTCACGGGATGTCAGACAGTAATCCTACACTGCATATAAACATAATAAAATTGTTTGTGATTAGGTATGAGTTCAGATTTCCTTGTTCAATTTACAAAAGATCATCCATGTCCATTTGTAGCCTGGAGAAAGTAGAAGCTTCTGCCAAAGGCTACAGTCCATTTTTCTTTAGGCTCAGAGTCACACATAGTTCTTTGTGCAGGACACTGATTGTGCTTAAAGAATGTTTATTCCCTCACAGCTGGACTCACTTGAATGAAAGAAGCCCCATAAACAGGCTCATGATTTTTATTATGCCTCATGAAAGAACTTGCAGATCTCCAAAAATGCAGCCTGAAAATTTGAAGTCATTATGTACAATTTTCCCCTTATTGAGGGAAAATATTTGGGATTTAGCTGGTAAATCTATATTTCTCTATTCACCCGGTAATGATTTCTCTTCACTTTATCAAATAAGGTGCAGCACTTTAGGTCTGTTTAAATATGGGATTTGAAAAACAGATTGGCAAAATAACTACTATGGTCTATGGGCTAAACAGAGACCGCTATATTTTTAAAAAATTGTATTTCTCCCTTCTTCAGCAGTCACCGATATAGGAAGCATCTCCACACTAACCTCCTTACTAGCTTTAAATCTAGGTCATGTTTTGCCGTTGTTAAGGAACATCAAAATTTAAAATCATCACTTACGTAGACTTGTTACACTGAGCAAAGTGATATGCAAAAAGACTCTTAATTGCTCTAAGAAAACAGAGCATGAAACAGTCAGTTCTGTATACTGTCATGCAACATTTCACAGAGCATGTCAACTGGATTAACATAAAACAGCGATTCACATTGCAAGATGAGTCAGGGATGAACTTTATTGCCCATTTTAATTCACGGCTTATCACTACACTATTGTGCCTTGTTACTATATTTAAAACCCCACTCACATGGATGGTTTATACACCACAAAAGGGAACAAAAACTAGCCTTTTAAGTGCTATCGGAAGGCAAGAACCCTAATGTCAAGGTTGCAATCTGACTGCAATGCAACATTTAATAGAAAATTTCAGCTAGAGAAATATAAACACACATTCACATTTAAAATAAGGGTACTGCAGCAAACATCAATGTTCATGGCACAAGTCATTATTGTCCTGGGTACTCAACTGGCAATAGGAAAATTAAATGCTTTTATCATGGAAATTTTTTCTTCATTAATAGTCAATTATACAAAAACAATAAGAAAGCTGGCTGTGCATGACAATCTAATTGTGGTTATAAACCAAGTTAATTGCACAAATGTAAGTTAACAAGGTATATTATCAATAGTCCAATATTTAGGATAAGGTTTTAATTTTGATGTGCATCTGTCATACAACTTCCAGCATTCATCAAGCTCTGATCTAAAATCAGACCATCATGTTCCATGCTATTCTGATTTTTTGGAATACATGCATATAAATGAATTTGTAACTCAATTCAAAAAAACTGTTAACAGTATTTCTTTGGTTAGATTCAAACCTTTCAAGGACACACCAAGTTGATTATTGTGCTACACATCAAGAGTTTCCTAATAGGTCTTGCTGTTTTAACACTATTGCTGTTCTTGCATTTTACCTTTTGCTTATCTGTAGAGATTCTCCTTGATGCAATCACATATCCTCCGTGTAATTGGACAGTACAAACAGATTAATTCACAAGAATTGCCAATAAATGCCAACAGAGCAACAATGACTGGTAATTTTAGTACTGCTGGTATGCTATGTGAACACATTAGAATTATAGGCTGCATTACAAGTTTCTGTTGTTGCAGCAATTTGCTTGCGCAGTGTCCTCTTTCTGCATAGGTTTCATATTTACGAACTACATATTGGAGATAATAGAATCTTTGACATCCCAAAAATAGATTAGAAGAGAAAACATGTGAATGTGAAATTGGAGAGAGGAAAGACTCCGATTTTCATTTCTTAAAGCAGCATATTCTGCCTACTCTTGGGTTCCCTAGCCCCAATTTCTTAAGAATGGCAAAAATGACGTTGAACCCACCCAATTCACAGGCTCACCTGTGTTAAGAGTACTTCCTCCTAATTGAAACAGGCTACTGGCACATGAAAAGCTTACAGACTGCATGGCCTGTAGCACACTTGCCTGGAGAGCATAAATTCTGGCTAGGCAGCGGCTCACCATTATAAAGGGTATAGTCTTGGTAACGAAAATGAAGACTAATTGTTCACAATGACACAGATTAGGAATGTGGCATGTGGCTAAATGCTCTCTTGGATGCTGGATGAGTTGCTATAGGAGGTGCATGAAAGGAAGGTGATCCTAATAGGGGCTGCAGACCACCCTCCAGTGAAAGCACAAATGCAACCTGCATGCACGGAGGTCAATGCAGACACCTTGGTCCTTTGAACCTATAAGTAGTAGTTTTCTGATATCCAGAGGAAGGCAAAGGTTAGTGTGCATTTGTGCACACATTTCACGTGGGGCCCGTGTTAGTGTGCATTTGTGCACACATTTCACGTGGGGCCCGTGTTAGTGTGCATTTGTGCACACATTTCACGTGGGGCCCGTGTTAGTGTGCATTTGTGCACACATTTCACGTGGGGCCCGTGTTAGTGTGCATTTGTGCACACATTTCACGTGGGGCCCGTGTTAGTGTGCATTTGTGCACACATTTCACGTGGGGCCCGTGTTAGTGTGCATTTGTGCACACATTTCACGTGGGGCCCGTGTTAGTGTGCATTTGTGCACACATTTCACGTGGGGCCCGTGTTAGTGTGCATTTGTGACAGGATGACAGGAAGCATGACAGGAAGCTAACTTGGAAACTTCTGCACAAACTAAGCTTTGCTCACAATCATTGTCATTTTGCACACATACTTTTGTTGTGCAAAAGCAGCATGGCACATTTTTATTTGACAGCGAACATGGCCAATGTGAAACCGCTAACAGATGCACAGCTCCCCTAGTTCAGAGGCTCTCCTCCATTGTTGAAGGATCTCTCAGTGGGTTGCAAAGGTTAGCATTGGTCGCCTAAGAGCCATTTCTTCTTTAAGCAATATGGACTGTCACATAAAGAAAGCATCATGGCTATTTCTTGGATAATGAACTTTGATGTGCATAATGATGTTTCTGTGGTCAAATATATTTTAACATTAAAAGAGGGCAAATCCTTTCTGTTCATGTCGGTCATGGGATTACTTTGAGGACCACTGATGCCTACATGAGCACCAACTGCAATACCTTGCACTCAAGCAAACCATGCCACCTAGTGAAAGTTCTGCACCCAGTCCAACTGATGTCTCCTTTCCACAGGGAAGATAAAGGAGTCGCTCCTTGTAAACATAACATTTGTTACTTGATAATCATGCACTGTAGACTGCCCAATGTAGCAAATATCTCCTGTGGTAGCTTGGAAGGATCGGGTGGTATGACAGCATTGTGCTGTGGTAACCTTCACTTTTATGTCCCTATTCCAGATGTTATCTGGTCATTCTGCAGCAGATGGTACAATTTGGTGACAGCCTGTCTTGTGAAGTCACCTCTGTCTGATACATCCAGGTAAATGTTGGTCCCAGGATAGCGATGTGTGCGGAGAAAATACCTTATTGCACTTGCATTTCTTACTTCATGAACTCCTCATCCAAATAATGCAGCATGATTAAAACCCCAAAGGAATTCCCATCTGCACTGCTTTGTATGGTGTGATTTAAATGGCAGTATCATCATGAAGGAAACTATTGGTAAGTAAAAAAAGCAAAACCAACCAATGCATGGAGCAAAATGCTATGAAATGTAATAAAAATACAAAAAAACTTAAACAATCTCCTGTTAGGGAGCAAGCTTGAGCAGCCCAAGTCATATGGCTCCTCTGCATCTACTTCATATGGGCATGTTGCACACAGTTGGCGTAGCCTTGTCCAAAGCCACAAGATTCCATGAGCCCCAATTTAACTTTCAGGTATTTAAATGAGCCCGTGTATGCCACTGGCATGGCCTCATTTTTTATTGCCCCAAATTCTGCACTGCAAAGTAGTTTTGTGGCACCTTCCACATCCAGAAACTCATACATAATCCTCTCAGAAGACAAACTCCTGCATTTCATTCAATTGGTGAAAGTTAAATTTATTACGAGAACATACTCATTAGTCTGGACTTTGTTAGCAGCTTTTTTTAAAATTCAGTCGTGAACTGAATGGACACTCAGTCAACCAACAAAATGAAAGATTGAATTTATGAGCACAGGAAGACAAACAAATATTTACAGGAGCTGTAGTGACTGCATTGGAACAAGTAATCTCCAAGCACTCCCTGTTCAAATTCCTTCAGTCTGATTTCTATCCACACACAGCACTCAAATTGCCATGGTCAAATACATTCAAAATTTTCTCTCAACACTCTACTCTCATTTGCATTAAAATAGCAGTTTCCAAAAGCTGGTTCACATCTCCCATGAACTGAAATTTGCAACCTTTCGTTTTACTTGAATAGGACAGCATGCTACAAGTACCCTTTTATCATTGTACAATGCACTAGGCATTACATAAGTTGCTCACCACATTCTTCAGTCTGTTTCAAAACAAAGTGGGGGGGGGGGTGGGTGGAGAGAAGAATACACACTGTCAGACTATTGTGTTCGGGCTAAAACCAGTAGTTGAATTTATTTACAAACGATTTAATTTTCCAGAAATAAAAATACAGCAAAAAACCAACAGTACAGTACTTCTTACAATATAACCTCTTTCAAAAGCAGTAAAGAGTGTTGAATCTTTAGACGTCCATTCCATTAACTTTTGAACTGAGTTTCTGATAAAATATTACATGGACAAGTGGCACCATGGAATCCCACCTTGTCATCTCAATGTGGTAACAGGCAGTTAAAACAGAAAATGAGTTACAGGGAAAACCTGTACCTCATACAATTTTTCTGGGTCTCCAAAGAGAAGATTTCTTTAAGATTGAAGAGACAGACAATTAGAGTATTATTTCCAACACTCAGATAGTTAATTTTGAACAGCAGTCTGAAGTCATTTCCTTTGATCGTGCAGTCACAATAGAAATTATTGTAAATTCTGACACGAGTACATTCACATACATTAAAATTTCAAGGCTATGATGGACTAGCTAATTTATATAGATCTGATTACTTTCTGACTAAAACAATGGCTGGCTGGCTGCCTCACGACAAAAACCAATAGCTGTGTCTGGACAGCTTTATGTATTATTTCTTTCCTCTGGCACCAAGACAACAGAACTCCATGGCCTAGATTGTCAACCAATGTGAAACCTGCTGCTAGCCCACTGTAATTTCCTCCCAGAGCCCTCATTTGTTATGCAGGTTGGTTTGGAAGCCATAAAACTGTCCTCCTTTTGGATTCCGACGCTATAAAGTAGAGAAAGTTCTGGTGCAGCTTTTAGAAGGTTACAGCCAGTTAAAGGTCATCACCACTTTTCAGCAAGATAGCAGAAGGAACAGCAGCCTCGGGACATCAGCAGCTGGAAGGGCCCCCAGTTTTTCCGAGGCATCAGCGGAGGTGCTACTGACAGAAGGGTCAATAGAAACTGTCTGATGGGCACTGTGGGCAGGAAGCCCATAGGAGAGTGGTGCACGCTGTCCAGAAGAAGCGGCAGAGGTAGTCGGTGTAACCTCAAGAATTACTACACAATGACCTCACAAGGGTAGCCAAGAAGTCACGGCTCTAATGCCAATATATATCCTCTGTAACTCAAACAGTTTCACTCACCTCTTCACTATTGATATTCTTTCTTCCTCAGTATCAAGGAAACTCACTTCTGCTAAGGACACCCTCTTCACCACCTTTCCTCAAAACGACTCTCTCAAATCACTTTGCCTGCCACTAGGGCTTATGCTAGGCTCCAAGGACACTTCTTTTAAAGTGATAAAACACCTTCACCCCTTTGGAGCAGATCACCATGATGCTTATATGTTGCATTGGTCCAGAATTCCCTCAGAGCTGCTCCCACTCCACCACTTACCTTTACTTGAAATACTGTGCAAGCCATGTTTCCGCCACATTTCTGGCAAGATTGTGGCAGCAGAACAGGAACAGCTCCAAGGAAATGCTAGACCGTTGTCTTCATGTAGGGAGGAGAAACAACCGCAGTTGGTTAATGAGCCTAGAGACACAGATCTCAGCAGCACAGTGATTTGGGAGCATCAACCTCGTATGTGGGGAAACTGTCTTCACTACCTGCATATAAGTGGAAGGAGTCTAATTCTGGCTTCTGCAACACATTGCAGGAACTATCTCAACCTGCAGAACACCTTGGAGACTATGACAGCCCGGGAAATTCCAGCAGTATCAAGACATTAGGAAGAGCTTCTAAAAGGCTACCAGAGTGGCAGCAATCAATCTATGAGCGTTTTAGCCAATAAGCGGAATGAGTATTTGGTCTACAGTAATGTCGTAGGGCAGGTAAATCATCTGACCAGCACTGTACTGCAGCCCTGACACTATCTGTGGCCACTTTGGCCATAAATGGGTTCAGCCTGTAGGCTTCCATTCTGGGCTCTTCACAACGTACTGTATTCATGCCTATTTGTCCTCTTGGTGACGCACTCATCAGCAGATAATAGTCTGTACAGATGAGGGTGAGACACCGGCTACTCCACAGAGCCTCTTTCACTATAATCCACTCTCTGTGCAGGTTTCTCAGTTGTCACACAACCCAGACATCATACAGCAGCAACAGATCTGCAGCGATGGGCAAGTGGTGACGGATGCAGGTGAAGGATGTTGCTGGGAATACCTGCAAGCAAGCTGTTTGAGTGTGATGATCGTTGGGGAAAGGGAAGCAAAAGGATCACTTAAAAATCACCCGCTCCATCCTCAGCCTGCTGATCTGCCATGGCCAGCTGGCCATCCAATCGTGTGGTTAAAGAACAAAATAACAACAGTGCTCATAAAAATGCACTATAAACCTTGCCTCCTCGAATTTTCGTACTCCACTTGACGATGTAAATGGCCACAATTACATCTCATCAAAAAAGGTAATTGGAATACCACGGAGTTGGCAGTGAAAATTCAAGCGTTGCAATATAACTGGAATTAAAACGACAATTAAAAAGATCCAGTCATGCTGGTCTAGACAAGTTGCTTGCATGCCTGATTGTACAATTCCTAAAATCCAGATATCGTATCAGAGATAGGCAGATGAAACAATATAAAGACACACTGAAGGCCAGCTTAAAATCGTGCAGTATTAATCTCAACACTTGGGAAGACACAGCCACCGACAGACCATGATAGCCTCACATCTGCCAGGTTAGTTTGAATGAATGAGGCTGGCAGGTTGCGAGATCCGGCTGCCAAGCACCTGGCACGCAAGGCAAGTTATCTATCCACCTTATTTGGCTTCCACGCAATACATGCGGCCGTATATGTGCGTCCAGGTTAGGCCGCTTCTCCCATAAGCGTATCCACAACAACTGAGACTCATCTGTTGACTCAATAGGAGACTCCACTGAAGTTCTATAATTCTAATTGATATTTACCGTATCTACATTGTGCTCAAGAACTGTATTTAAACAATAAGCTTAATTTTTTCCAAGTACTATCCTCTCATAAAATAAATAATGTTCACAAGCTCCAAGACTAACAGCAAAACTCTTTAGGGATACAATAGCCAACATAGTTTGATCTAAATATCCACTTAGCAGATTTTCAATATGGCAGTGAGACCCAGGAAAGAGACAAATCCTGTTTCTCAATACTATAGGGAGTAGTAAAACACCCTACAAGTGGACAATAATTCCACTAAAGCTAAATAATAATATAACCATTTGGTACAAAGGATCACTTGATGACGACCGTGGAATACTATTAAAACCATCGTTCATGAGTTAATGGAATATATTTGTGTGCGCACACAAATAATGTGTGCAAATATCTCTCAAAGACATTCACATTTAATTGCTAAATTAAATCTCTTACATTTACTTCCTAGATAATAAGTCAGAGTTGAGCTCAGCAAAATTATTTCCCTCCATAAATGCAAGATGACAAGAATAAACTCAGTTCATACATCAAGAGCAGACCTGTATACATTTTACACAGCCTAAAGCATTTAATCTTACTGACACCACTAGTCCCATCTGGGTGAAGCAATGAAAGAAAGGAACAATCTTCACATAGGAAGTGCAAACCTCTGCATGGAGAACAGAGTGGCATAGCCCAGACTGCAGAATCGTATCTGTTATGATTCAAAGCAAGCACAATTTTGAAGAAAAGAACACAACTTAATGGAAAATTCTGCCTAAACACACTCAATAATTGCCCAAAATACTGACTCTGACATGCAACACCACATTATTGCACCATCAGAAATTAATATGGATTTAAGCAATAGATAAAATATGGAAAGGAGAAACTGACCCTCAGAAAATAAACATTCAAATTTAACATTTCATTCCCTCCCTGAATTCTCACCCTCCCTCCCCCCACTGTCCCATCCCATCACCAAAAAAAGTTATTTTTCTAGAGACAAACAATCATCTTTATTTGTTCAAAAGTTAGGGCAACATGGAGGATTTCCTGAATAATGTAACCTATTTGATTGCAATCCGAACCCCTCTATAATTTTTTAGTTCACACTAACAGTTAGATCTTCAATTTTAAACTGGTTTTAAAATACAATCATATATGAGTAAACTGCTAGGGAGAAACTTAAAAATTCCAAATCAAGCACTATGGAAAGGGTTTTTTTGGATACAAGTTTCAAATATTGCAATGAAATGTTTTTTTTTAAAAATGAATAATTTCTGTCAGTGAAAGGGTTTTTAATATTAATCTTCATAAAGGTTTTGAAAGCATCCATCACACTTTAAAGTGCCAAATGTATAAGGTACGGAGTCAGAAATTTACAAGCACCTTTCAATTTACAAACTTATCTCAACCTTACATCAATTAAACCTCAGGTTGTGTTTATTTACTGCATTCATTGTTCCTCAGAGGAGCAAGTCCCCTTAAGAACAGCTTCACTTCAGCAGCCGAATAATATGTTGTGTATTACATGGTATGATGCTCCTCTCATTACAAAACAGTGTATCATCTGATTTACTACAAGGAATGCCATCAGGTCCAATCATAAGTTGTTTGCAAAAACAGCGCAAAATAAACTGCATTAGCAGCAATTTCTAAACCCATTTATATAGCTTTATTATAGACTAGTTCAATACAGAAACCACTAGAGTAGTTCATTACTTACTGCTGCTCTTCAGTACGACATCAACATTACATCTCTATTTCCATCCTCTAATGTAGACTATTGGTTCCACTGCAATGTATGCAGCTGTACAATTTATTACATCAAATTACACAGGAAGCAGAAAGAACAAGAACCCCTCCAGCCACAGAAACGTTGACTTTTTTTTCCCCTGAGCTACACACAAGTATATCTCACTCATTCATTGGAGACATTTGCCATAAAATCCAGTGCATCAGTTGCAACTTAATCTAAGTTTTACTAGCCTGCAACTCGAGTGTGCAATTTAAGTACAAATGGCAAACTTTTATTTTTGGTGAAAAGTGCACAGGTTTGTCATTTGCACAAATGTAATAAACAATGGCAGCATTTGCATTTAGTTGAAAATTTGTCTGATTCACTGTTGAAAATATATATTTCTTAGTATTTCAGTTTTCATACTTCTATCAGTTTTGATCAAAAAATTCACAAGGATGTACATATTGAACCATACATAAATTATGCAAACAGGTTAATCATACAAACCTAAAAGGCAGAGCAGGTTGTGGGTCTGGACTGCAGTATGTGGGAGTTTGTGGCCATCGAGAATGTCCCGAGCGAAGACATCTATAGTAGATGTCTCCAACTCGAATCTCTCCAGCTCAGAGTCATTGAGCTACAGTGTGAATTGGAGACACTCTGACACACAAGGGAGGGGGAGCAGTATCTGGACAGTTTGCTTCAGAACTCGGTCACACCTCGTAGAGAGGTACAGGATCAGAACGGGGTTGGTGTGACTGATAGTTTACAGAGTAAGGTGAGGGTCCGCAGAAACTGATCCTTATCCAACAGGTACAATGTACTTGCTACCTGAGAGGATAAGGATAAAGACTGTCGGAAGGACAGCCAGAATGCTGACCATGGCACCCTGGAGCAGGAGGCTGTCCGAAGGGCGGAGGAGGAGGAAAAGCATGATGTGGTAGTTGTAGGGGATTCAATAATTAGGGGCACAGATAGCATCCTTTGTAAGCAGGGTTGAGAGTCCCACAGGGTATGTTGCCTACCTGGTGCCAGGGTGAGGGACATCTTGAAAGGATACTGGAGAGGGAGAGGGAGGATCCAATCATTGTGTTCCATGTTGGGACCAACAACGTAGGAAGGAGTAGGCAAGAGTTCCTGTTCAGAGAGCACCAGGATTAAGGAGCTAAATTAAAACACAGGACCTCAAGGTTATAATCTTTGGATTAATACCCGGGCCACTTGCAAATTAGTATAAGGATAAGCAGATTAGGGAGGTGAACAAGTGGCTGAAGGAGTGGGATGGGAAAGAGGGGCTCTATTTCATGGGACACTGGCACCAGTTCTGGGACAGGAAAGAACTGTACTGTACTATTGGGACCAGGGTCCCAGCAGAAAGGATAAATAGGGCAGTCACAAGGACTTTGAACTAGTAAATGGAGGTGGGGGGGGGGGGGAAAGAGGGGGGAGGGCTCAGGTGGAAAAGATAGTATAAATTATAATTCTAAAACATACGAAAAGGAAAAGATTTGAGTAATAGTCATAAATTATGCTGTAGGCACTACAGGTAAAGGGAAAACTAAAAGATGTAAAGTAATTAAATCAGGAGAAATAATAAATGTGTGAGAAAAACAACAATAGAGCAGAAGGACAGGTTAGGATGTGTGGCCCAAATAAGGTTCTTTATACAAACGCATGGAGTATAAGGAGCAAATTTAATCAATTGCAGGCACAAATTCAACTTAGAGAGTGCGACATGGTAGCCATTACTGAGACATGGCGGCAAGACAGTCAGGACTGGGACTGAATATAACAGGTTATAAGGTCCACAGGAAGGATAGAAACTGGTAGAAGGGGAGGAGTAGCCTTAGTGATTAAGGATGAAATTACTTCAATGATAAGAGAGGATAGAACGAGAGGTAAGCAGGCAGTGGAGACTTTATGGGTAGAATTAAGAATTAGAAAAGGATTTAAAACTGTAGTAGCAGCTGTGAGGTGGCAGAATGTATAAATGCAGAGATTAGACAAGCATGTAGCAAAGGCAGAGTGGTTTTAATGGGGGATTTTAACTTTCATATTGATTGGGATAAGTAGACGAGCTCATGTCAGAAAGGTAATGAATTTCTTGAGTGCGTTCAGGACAGCTTTCTGCAACAATATGTCCTAGAACCAACAAGGGGGCAGGCCATAGTAGGTTTAATAAGGAGTAATGAGCTAGATTTAATTAACAGACTAACAGTGCATGAACATTTATCTAATAGCGATCATAACATGATCAAATTCAACATTGTGTTTGAAAGGGAGAAACCCGTAACATTGACAAAGATTCCAAATTTAGGTAAGGCCGACTTCAACAGGATGAGACAGAGACAGTCCACAGTAATCTGGGTAATTCTGTTAATGGGTAAAACACAGAAGATCAGTAGGAAGTGTTCAATAAAGAATTTAACGTGATACAGAACCATTTTATACCCTAAGGGGCAAGAGCTCTACTTGCCAAAAACAAAGCAGACATGGACGACAAAAGAGGTAAGGGACAACATAAAACTAAAAGAAAAAGCACACAAAAATGCAAAAAAAAAGCACAGATCCTGGCGACTGGGAGAGATACAAAGAACAGCAATGGGTGACAAAACAGATAGTAAGAGCTACAAAAAAGAGAATATAAAAAGAAATGCAAGGAGTATCAAAATCAACACAAAAATTTTTTACAATTATATTAGGAAAAAGAGGGTGGTCCAGAGCAATGTGTGCCCCTTAAAAACCGATAACGGTGATATTGTAAATGAAAATATGGAAATGGCGAAAATGTTAAATAACTACTTTGCGTCAGTATTTACAGTAGAGGAAGAGGATATCATGCCGGACACCCCAAGGAAACTAATTTTGAATCAGGGAAGGGGCTCACCATAATTAACATAAGCAAATTAACAGTAATGAAGAAAATAATGGCACTAAACAATGACAAATCCTCAGGACCAGATGGTTTCCATCCCAGGGTTTTAAAGGAAGTAGATGAGAACATTGCCGATGCCCTAACTATAATCTTTCAAAGTTCTCTCGATTCAGGAACCATTCCTTTAGACTAGACAATTGCACATGTCACTCCGTTATTTAAGAAAGGTGAGAGAAGGAAACTAGGGAATTATAGACCAGTTAGCCTAACATCTGTTGTTGGGAAATTACTAGAGTCTCTAAGGATAGAGCAATTGAACACCTTGAAAATCTTCAGCTGATCAGAGAGAACCAGCATGGATTTGTAAAGGGTAGGTCATGCCTGACAAAAATGATTTAATTTTTTGAAGAGGTGACTAAAGTAGTGGACAGGGGAATGTCTATGGATGTTGTTTATATGGACTTCCAGAAGACATTCAATGAAGTCCGTCATAAGAGACTGTTAGCTAAAGTTGAAGCTCATGGAATGGAGGGCAAATTATTGACCAGGTTAGGAAATTGGCTGAGCAGCAGAACGCAGAGTGGAGATAATGGACAGGAACCCAAATTGGCAAGATGTGACGAGTGGTGTCCCACAGGGATCTGTGTTGGGGCCTCAACTATTCACTGTATTTATTAATGACTTAGATGACAGGATACAGAGCCACATATCCAAGTTTGCCGATGACACAAAAATAGGCAACATTGTAAGCAGTGCAGATAGAAGCATAAAATTAGAGACATTAATAGATTAACTGAATGGATAAAACTGTGGCAAATGGATTTCAATGTAGACAAGCGTGAGGTCATCCACTTTGGACCTAAAAAGGATAGATCAGAGTACTTTCTAAATGGTTAAAAGCTTGTAACAGTAGAGGTCCAAAAGAGACTTAGGGGTCCATGTACATAGAACATTAAAATGTCATGGACAGGGACAGGTACAGAAAATCATCAAAAAGGCTAATGAAATGCTGGCCTTTATATCCAGAGGACTGAAAAACAAGGGGGTAGAAGTTATGCTGCAACTATACAAAGCCCTGGTTAGACCACACCTGGACGACTGAGTTCTGGGCACTGCGCCTTAGGAAGGATATACTGGCCTTGGAGGGAGTGCAGCATAGATTTATTACAATGATACCTGGACTCCAAGGGTTAATTTACGAGGAGAGATTACACAAACTAGGGTTGTATTCCCTGGAATTTAGAAGATTAAGGAGTGATTTGATCGAAGTTTTCAAGATATTATTGGGAACAGATAGGGTAGACAGAGAAAAACTATTTCCGCTGGCTGGGGAGTCTAGGACTCGGGGACAGTCTAAAAATTAGAGCCAGGACTTTCAGGAGTGAAATTAGGAAACACTTTACACGCAAAGGGTGATAGAAGTTTGGAACTCTCTTCCACAAATGGCAGTTGGTGCTAGTTCAATTGTTAGTTTTAATCTGAGATTGATAGATTTTTGTTAACCAAAGATATTAAAGCATATGGGGCTAAGGTGGGTACATGCAGCTTGGTCACAGATCAGCCATGATCTCAGTGAATGGCAGAACAAGCTTGAGGGGCTAAATGGCCGACTCCTGTTCCTATGTATAGAATCTGTGACTGGGTCAGCTGAAGGCAAATCCTGCAGTCTGACTATGTGCGATGCAACAATTTCCAAGGATGCATCAGTAGCATTTAAGCTAGCCACATGATAGGTTTTGTTGGAGACTAATGAGAAGCATTCGATGTTCTTGATACAGGATTACATTGGGGGGGGGAAGGGAGGGAGAGAAGAGGGGGAAGCAGGAAAATGGGGCTGTCAAATTAGCCCCGCCCTCCCAAGAGCAGCCTAAATTCAGCACAGAAAAAAGCTGAATGGCCTCCTATTTAAAAAAAAATCTAAATGTGTACATCAGATGCTGTTAAATATCAAACTGCCTATGTTAATTCAAATTCAAGCAGCAACTATTTATGGCACAGTGTGTATTCTTCTTTATTTAGCATTACCTCTCCATTGTGCTCGTAGATCTTTCTCCTGCAGTACATCCCTTTGTGCATCAATTAACCCTCACGGTAGTAACTTTTTCCATAATATTTTCATATTTATATTTACCTATTGCATGCAATCTTTTACAGGTATTAATCCCCACATGTGCTGCATTAGTTTTTAAATACAAGTGTTTTATATGTCAGTCCTACATTGCCACACACTAATCTTATCAGCTGCTTCCCAATATACTTATTGCCTTCCTTTCCAATTCTGAATCCATCATGCTAATCCCCATAAACGCCCTCTATAAATAGCACACGTAACATCTTAATTGTCTTCTGTATTTACATTCTCTGGGCTACACATTCTACTCCATATAGAAAGCAAATAAAAAAGGAAAAAAGACGACTTGAAACCCTACTTTATTGAAACCATTACCAAGAGTCAAAAAGGGAATGATAATTGAGTACTGAATATTCCTATTCAAGAAGGGAGTGAGACAGAAAGCAAGTAACAATAGATCAGTTAGCCTAACATCTGTCATTGGGAAAATGCTAGAATCCATTATTAAGGAAGTAGTAGCAGGATATTTGGAGACTCAATACAATCAAGGAGAATCAACATGGTTTTATGAAGGGGAAATCATGTCTGACAAATTTATTTGAGTTCTTCGAGGAAGTAACAGGCAGGGTGGATAAAGGGGAACCAATGGATGCAGTATATTTGGATTTCCAAAAGGCATTCAATAAGGTGCCACATAAAAGATTACTGCACAAGATAAGAACTCATGCTGTTGGGGGTAATATACTGGCATGGATAGAGGATTGGCTATTTAACAGAAAACAAAGAGTCGGGATAAAGGGTCATTTTCAAAATGGCAATCTGTAACTATTGGGGTGCCGCAGGGATCAGTGCTGGGGCCTCAACTATTTACAATATATATCAATGACTTGGATGAAGGAACAGAGTGTCTTGTGGCCAAATTTGTTGATGATACAAAGATAGGTGGAAAAGCAAGTTGTCATGAGGACACAAAGTGTCTGCAAAGGGATATTGACAGGTTAAGCGAATGGGCAAAAATCTGGCAGATGGAATATAATGTGGGAAAATGTGAAGTCATCCAGTTTGGGAGGAAAAGTAAAAAAGCAAAATATTATTTGAATGGAGAACTATTACAAAATGCTGCGGTACAGAGGGATCTGGGTGTCCTCGTACATGAAACACAAAAGGTCAATATACAGGTGCAGCAGGTAATCTGGAAGGCAAACGGAATATTGGCCTTTATTTCTAGGGGGATGGAGTATAAAAGCAGGGAGGTCATGCTACAACTGTACAGGGTGCTGGTGAGACCGCACCTGAAGTACTGCGTACAGTTCTGGTGCCCTTATTTAAGGAAGGACATACTTGCATTGGAGGCAGTTCAGAGAAGGTTCACTAGGCTGATTCTGGGTATGGAAGGGTTGTCTAAAGATTGAACAGGTTGGGTCTATACTCATTAGAGTTTAGAAGAATGAGAGGAGATCTTATTGAAACATACAAGATTCTGAGGCGACTCGATAGGGTAGATGCTGTGAGGATGTTACCCCTCATGGGGGAATCTAAAACTAGGGGGCATAGTCTCAGAATAAGGGATCGCCCGTTTAAGACGGAAATGAGGAGGAATTTCTTCTCCTAGAGGGTTGTGAACCTTTGGAATTCTTTACCCCAAAAAGCTATGGAGGCCGAGTCATTGAATACATTCAAGGCTGAGTTAGACAAATTTTTGATCAGCAAGGGAGTCAAAGGATATGGGGAAAGGGTGGGAAAGTGGAGTTGAGGTAAAAATCAGATCAGCCATGATCTCTCATTAAATGGTGGAGCCGGCTTGAGGGGCCGAATGGCCTACTCCTGCTCCTACCTCTTATGGTCTGTTCATCCCAACTTAAATGGTACAATTATAACATCTGTAAAATTGATTTTGCAATTTATAACATCCATTATTGGACATTAAAGTAATGGGAACAAAACCCAAGAAACATTCCAAAATTTATAATTTTGATGATCAAAAAGCCACCATTTCATTTAGTTTTTCCATCTCTTGAACATTTCCTGCTAATGTCCTACATTCTCCACTACGTTGCTGAAACCCTAATCCGCAACTTCATTACTTCAAGGATAGATTTTGCCAACATTCATCATGCCAGCATCCCTCACCATCCTACAAAAAATCCAAGAAATCTATGACTTTGAGGGCTGTGACCTTTGCACAAAATCTTGTACATTAACACCATCCTTGCCAACATCATTGGTTCCCTGGACCCCAGCAAAATCAATGTCAAAATCTTCATCCTCATCCACAAATCCCCCCTACTGCCCTATTCTATTCCATCTGAATGATCTTCTCCAGCCACGTGCACCTGCCCAAACTCTTTGCCTCCTCTGAATTACTGCTGGTCTCCTATACTCCACGATCAATCAGTCTCCATGCATCAGCCTTCTACAATCCCCTCTCCCCCTCTCCCTTCAAAGCCTCCTTAAAGCCCACCTCTTTGACTGTGCCTTCAGTTTCTTTCCGCCTCTCCCAGTTTTCCTCTTTTTCCTGTTTAATAGTCCTGTGGTCAGACACCATTGGAATACTGCATTCAGCTTTGGGCACCAAACCATAGCAAGGATATATTGACCTTGGAGGGGGTACAGCACAGATTCACCAAAATTATATCAAGACTTAAAGGGTTAAATTAAGAGGACAGTTTGCATACACTTTGGTATTCCCTTGAGTTTAGAAGTTTGAGGGGTGATCTAATTGAGGTGTTTAAAATTATAAAAGTATTTGATAGGGTAGATACGGAGAAATTATTTCCTCTGGTGGGGAATCCAGAACAAAGGGGCACAATCTTAAAATTAGAGATAGACCACTTAGATGTGAAATCAAGAGGTATGTTTTCACACAAAAGGTAGTGGAAATCTGGAATTGCCTCCATAAAAGGGTGTGGATGCCTGAAACTGAGCAAGAGATGTTTATTAGGTAAAGGTATCAAAGGATATAGATCAAAGTCAGCCATGATCTAACTGAATGGTGGAAAGGGCTCAAGGGTCTGAATGGTCTCCTTTTCCTATGTTCCTAGAGTCCACCGATTTCGACTTGTGAAAGAAAAGGAAAGACTTGCATTTATATAGCATTTTTCATTACTGTACATCCCAAAACACTTTACTCTTCAAAAGTATTTCATTGGCTGTAGTCACTGTTGTAATGTAGGAAGCATCCTCAGATACCCCGTTTTGTGTAAGGAACACTATATAAATGTTATTGCATTTGTTTTGGTGCAGAAATAGAGTACAAAATTTACAGAACAGTTAAGCAGTTAAGAAATTTATGTATCAATTTCCATGGACATTCAAACTAATTCTCATGACATGCTGAATTTAGTTTTTAGTCTGCACTTTGGCTATTTCACTCCAACATAATCTGGGTTTTGTTTTCAGCGGTGGTGCTCGGGGAGAGAGGAAAAAATGCAAAATGACACCGATTCAATCATAAAAACAGGGAAGAGTTAAAGAAAAAGCCAAAGCTAGAATTACTTTTGTTCAAATTATTCCCCTATTGACTATTAAAAAATAGACCCAATATACAATTATTCTTCAACTTTTTTTTTCCCCTGTTCTAGGCAGGCCCAAATCTCTCTGCAGCTAGTCTGCTCCATGATATTACCAAAAAGAAGTCCCTTGTATTGACTCCATTCAATGCAATGGAAGCCTTTTGTCCAGTTTAGGAGCTAATTTGGTGCCATCTACCCTTTGAAAACGCACCACTGACTGGGTACACAGCATACTGAGCTAGCAACATATTCTCCCTTTGCAGGTCTCCATGGAGATGAAAAGACTGATGAAAAAATATTTTTACATCGACAATAGGGGAGATACTTAGAACAAAAAACACTTTCCCTGGGATTTTACAATTGCACTATACAATCTTTTTGTTCAACAATCCCCTCATTGAAGCCTTTCAAAACTGTTGTATTTTACAACATGCATGGATTCCATTTGGTTGAATATTCATTTTTTAAATGAAAATTAAAAATTATAAATCGCCAAAGAAAAATAGAATTGTATTTTCCATTATTGACAGTTCAGGTTTTCTGTTTTCATGCTATTGAATGTACTAATTGGTTTCAAACTATATCCATGACAAACTACAATTCAGGATTATTAGATTATTAAAATAGCATTACACAATGTGAGCAAGATATATTATCACAATCAAAGAGATAGTAATTTACAAGCCCTGTTTCCTTTGCCTATTAGTAATTTTGTATGGAAGTTTACAGAAAAAGATATTGCTTGCCAATTAGTAAATGCTACTTCTTGAGTAGAAATGGATTTTAAAGCTTCAACCAAGTTTTAAAATTGCTTTCTATTTGATTGTCAAATATTGTCTGATAACACTCCTGTGATGCACCCTCCGATGTTTTACTACGTTAAAGGTGCTCTATAAATGCAAGTTGTTGTTGATTTCACTGAAACTTTATAAACCATGATGTAACAACTGTAACAGCTTTATGGTAAATGTAACATACGTAGTACACTGGTGCTTAGAAACAAAATGTGAGGAGTCGTACAACACCAGGTTATAGTCCAACAGCTTTATTTGAAATCACAAGCTTTCGGAGCTTTCCTCCTTCGTCAGGTGAGTGCAGGGTTCCATAAAGGCACAGCATATATAGTCAGCGAACAATGCCTGGTGATTACAGATAATCTTTCCAACTGCCCGTTATCACACCTTGGCAGAAAGATAATCACAGCAATCAAAGGAGTGGATGGTGTTCAGACAGGGGAACATTACATCTAAGACTACTGAATACACAAGTGGTCAGATCACAAAAAGAGAGAGAGAGAGAGAGAGAGAGAGAGAGAGAGAGAATGACCAGTTGTATTAAAAAGATAACTTTTTTTTCGCTGGTTGGGGTTACATGAACCCAAGATCCCGGTTGAGGCCGTCCTCACGGGTGCGGAACTTGGCTATCAATTTCTGCTCAACCAGCGAAAAAAAAGTTATCTGTTTTTAATACAACTGGTCATTCTCTCTCTCTCTCTCTATCTTTGTGATCTGACCGCTTGTGTATTCAGTAGTCTTGGATGTAATGTTCCCCTGTCTGAACACCTTTGATTGCTGTGATTATCTTTCTGCCGAGGTGTGATAACGGGCAGTTGGAAAGATTATCTGTAATCACCAGGCATTGTTCTCTGACTATATATGCGGTGCCTTTATGGAACCCTTCACTCACCTGACGAAGGAGCAAAGCTCCGAAAGCTTGTGATTTCAAATAAAGCTGTTGGACTGTAACCTGGTGTTGTACGACTCCTTACATTTGTCCACCCCAGTCCATCACTGGCATCTCCACATCATAGAAACAAAATAGCTGCAGACATTAGCCAACAGGTTAGATATCTTCAAGGACCAGTTCGGGAATTCAATACCAAATCTCACCCAAAAATCATGTTCTCTATTACTATCCAGTGCCACCCGCTGAAACATGCTCAGCTGTGATGGCCTTATGGTCAAACACCCTGCAAACAGCCACCTTCTACAGTGACTCATGAAGAATAACCACTGTGCAAATTACTGGAGGGCTAATGGCAATTGGGAAATCGTACCCAAAGAGGATTCAACATTCAGAACAGAAGGGAAGAAAATATTAATTTAACTGAAAGTTTTCAACAAGCACTTAGCCACAGATTGATCTTGGGGCTTTTAAGTAAGAGGCATATACTTTCTACCTGCAAGAATGCCTACAACTACTTTTGTTCTAAATGTTAAATGAGGACTCATACAAATCCCAACAGTGCAGGCAACAGTTCATTACCCAAAATGCATATTTTTTCCTCATCCTGTACCTCATTAAGGCTGATTAATCTTATATTTACATTTCTGTCTGTCATTTCCCCTACGCTTACTTTGAACAACGTTGACATTTGTGGTTCCAGCATTAAGTATTTCTTGAGTAGGTTCGTATCAATGTAGTACAGGTATTTATAACTTCTCACCATGTGGCATTCTAGCCTCCAAATTGTACTCCATTTCTCACCAAATGGCGACAGGAGTTGCTTGGCTCCATGGTGTTCAATTAACTGCCCTAACGCAAGTCAGTAACAGGAATGATTTCTGGCTTGTCTGGGTAAATAAACAAACTCATTAACGAATCAAACTTTAAACATATAAAATGAAGTACATTAGCATGTGAGATATTTACCCATTTCCTAATAAGTGATAACTTGCACGTACCATTGCTCTTCAACACTTCACAAGTCATTCCTAATTTTTTTGACATACAAAACTGTTCTTTTAGAACCTAGTGTAATATAACTATTGTACATTTGGCTGGCAATCAATTTTAACAATTAACTGCAATTACATTTTGATATATATGGCACACCATCCTACATAGATTAAAATATTAGGTTATAAAATCTATCAAGAAGAAATGTTGCTAAAAGATACTTGAAAGCATTTAAAAGCACCATTGCTAATATCGCCACCTTTGGAAAACATTATGCAGAGTAGGCATCAGTTCATAATAAAGAGCAAAGTGAGAGTATAACATATCTGTAAAATTGTACTCTTCAGAATAGTGTTTACACCAATACTATAGTGATGCATGAAATGTGTCGATATATTACACCGACAAATTATGTTGTGTTTTAAATTCTGATTGCAATGCACCACAAACTGATTAAATGTCAGTGGGTCAACAAGCTATAAACACTTATGTACAATAAATTCAAATATAATCCCAAAATATTCCTGCCATAAATTTAAACACAGAAAACAGTTAGATATTCCTTTAATTTCAATTCACATCTTGTGAATTGTACCATTTAGATCAAGAAAATTACCAGCCTGCAAGGACACATTTTCAGAAAGTAACAAATTGCTTAGTTTATTACCACAGCTTACAAGATACTTGCATAAATATATTAGGTAATTAAATGTGCAAAGCACTATGCTATCTGCCCATGTAACAGGTGCCTGCAGCAGTCTGTGTCAATGCAGCGCTGTTCACCACAATCCCTCGTTTGGCTGCTTAAGTACAGCAATTTTGATTTTAATAACAAATCAGGAATCATTATGCCAGCAGAGCACCCACAGGTGATAGCATGCAATAGGATAGAGGGCTAAAGATGAATCTTTCATCATCTAGTATTATTGCTTCTTGCCACGAACACATCCATCACCCAGCTGAGACAGCTTGAAATGATGATGCTGGACCCTCACATTACTGCTCCTTGACCTATGTCTCATCCATCTTTTGCATCATTTGAGATTTTCTGTTAAGTATCATCTTGCTACTGCAAAACAGTGTCAAGCTGTACAGCCTTTAACTCAGTGATGATCCAATCGTAAGTGATTGGAAAAAAAAATTCAAAACATTAGGCTTACTCGTAAAAGTCTATGCATATCTGCTGACATATGGAACTGAACCAAAAACACAGCCACAAAGGCACTTAATTTGCACATTGTATTTCAGTTTTGATCCTGCATTTTAAAAGTGCTAGGGTTCTGTCACAATGTTAATATGTGTTCAAAACAAATAAAAACAGTCCAACCTCTTTTGAAAGTTAATTTGCATCTCAACGATGTGAGAATATGCATCCAACACAACATATTTCCATATCAAAAAATTCAGCTTCTAATTATTAACAAAGATTGACCTCATATTTTATGCCTACATCTATCTTTCATATACCCAATTTAAACTACTATAACTTCCATGGTGCTACATGGGTTCTTATAATATACAGGTTTCTGTAGGATAGCCATCAAGAGACTAAGTACTTTAATTCCACTTCATTTGAATGTAGTTATAAATGTTTAATAAATCAAAATGATCAAAATGCCCCCAGTGGCAGATAAGGATTCAGTTTCCAATTCAAATTCCCTTTAATATATGGCTTCTCTGACATCTCGCATTTTCCTCATCAACTGTGAATTTCAAATGACTTCTTTTCAATCACTACCATGCTTCGACCAATCCAAATCCATCAGCTCAGTTCTTTTTAGCTATCCTTCACTGTAGGTATGTATGTCAAATCTTCTGCTCTTCCAGCAACTTGCTGATAGCAGTGAGAGGTATACTTAATTTCATTATAAGAAAATGTTTGTTAATACCAGCCATGTATTGAAAGAAGGTTGCATTAACACACACCCCTCGAGATTTTTTCTCTCTCCCTTTTAACCAGTCGGTCTCCTTAGATAACGTCATTGACAGCAAACCTACTCCCATTACTCCATAAAATGACACTCAAACTGGTTACACAGAGTAGCAAAAGTATAACAATGTCCCTGTGGAAGTGCCTGTCCTCCCATGGCATTTTCCCGTAGCTGGGAGGGAAAGGGGAGGCGAGATCACAGATCTGAACATTTTCTAGAAATGTTAACAATAATGCAGATAAATAAGAAAATAAATTTTTCATCTAATTAGATTTTTGATATTGGTGTATGACATCCTCAAAGAACAGTTCTGAGAAATTAATCAAAGCAAATTGTTGAAGATGGAACTTAGACCGCAAGTGAACCGTGCTTGTAGGACTCCCTCATAAGTTGAAATGAATTCCATATAGAATGATTGCACCTAAGCGTGATTATGTTATATTAAAGCAATTTTTTTTCCAGGTTTATTGTTATTAGATTATTTAAAGCCAGGCACTGAACCTTAATATCCCCCATGAATTTATGCAAGACCATTTATCTGCAGAGAAATTTTGGTTGCCATACTAGCAACAAAGTCCCCCAAGTAGAAAGTGAAAGTGGAAATTAAGGGCTGATTCTATGTTCCCAGTGGGGAGTGACGTTTACAGGAAATTTGCACCACAGGAAATCGGAGGTGCACATGACCAAAAAATCATTGGCTCACATCCACAATTTCTCACTATGCCCTCCCTGCAAGCGTGACTCCCCAGTGAGCATAGAATCAGCACTTTAATGGCAAAATAGAGTCTGTTTCGGTCATTTGTTACATGGCTAAATTTCTTGGTTGTGACTCATTGTGAAATGTAAACATTTAAAATTCAATTTTAACATTAGTGCCTTAGCCAAAAACTCGAACAACCAGTGCAGAATTCTTGCTTAAATTATCATGGAACTTAAGTGGAGCATACATCACTGTTAGTGTTGCTCACCATTAAACAGGGATTTTAAAATATATTTAAATTGTTGTAATATTACACTCATATGATTTATGAAATTAAACAAGCTCTGACAAATTATTAAAATGTTTACAGAGCTATGTTAGGTAATTATGAAGGCCAATACTATGGTAGAAAAGTACTCCTAGCCTCCACACAGATATTTTGTTACTTTCTTATTTGCAAAATTTATTCAACTGCCTGTACTCCAGTCTAAATTAAAATTGGATCAATACTATAGTAGTCACATTATCAAATCAACACTTGTGAAATTGTAACTTGATAATCCAAACATTAGTCAAACACATGAGAAGATTGCAGAAAAACATAGATAAGTCACATTTTATAATGTTGAAACAGAGATGCCTTTTGGGAATAATTTTTCTTTACCAGCAGATCCCCCATAGCATTGCTCATGAAAAGTCAGAGGATGTACTAATTCACAACACATAGGTGGGTCTTAATGCCATACAGAAGATAACATCAGTGCCGCTGCTTTATAGAGACTTGAGTAAGTCAAATTCCAATTGTATCAAATGGTGTTCCAGGATTTTTACCGGTAATTTAGAGATCAAATTCCATAACTCTGTCCCTTATTTGGTGTAAACCATAAATAAGCAGCATTCATTTGACACACTGGCAGATTTTCCATGGTGCTGTTTACAGTGAGTCATAAGTCTTAAGAACAGGGGTATTATGTGCTAAGTAATATTACCAGGGACATTGACTTATCAGCATTGGGAACAGTTTGGGAACCTGAGAAGGCAGCCCAGGTTCCAGCAGTACTGGAATAGGGTGACCGAGTTAAGTAGTATTTTGATGGTGGTTATGGAGACAAGGAATATTGGAGGGGGAGGTTCTGGGAACACTTGGGCAAGTCCAGGGATCTAAGATCACTGGCAGAGGGAGTCTGGGATTTGGGAACATCAGGGTGGAAGGTCTAAAGATGTGGGAGCACTGGAAATTTTTTGTAGGACTTGCACTGAGCATCTTACCCATTGTCAACCCGCCTATCTTTACCTTCATGTCTTAAAGTACATTTTCTGCTTCTTAAAATTAATGGAAGGAAAATCACAGGCTGAGGGTACGCATTTTCTCGATTATGAACCAGGATTTTTAATTGAATATACATGTAACAACAATAAAGAGACGACCAGCTAAAAAAAATTCTCAATAATAACCTTTATGTTTTCTTTTCTAACCATTAACAAAGAAATCATGATCACAGGTGTTGCATCTCACAGCACATCATGAGAAAATAGCAGTACTTAAAAAAAAAAATGCCATCTTGCCTAAGATAAAGCTCTGAGAATTCAGTCCCCAGTTTCTCTCAGACGTGTTTTGGGAAAAAAAGCAAAGAAATTGAAATCTTCACAGGATGAGGGGACAAATCATTCCATCTTTCAACTCCTGTTGATGTGCAGATTACATACTGGGAAATTCTGCAAAGTGCACATGCTCAGAATGCACAGATGTGGTTCAAAGCTCTAACAATTATGAGGTGAAAATATCAAGGCAAAGTTCCGGCTCTTGAGACAGGCTGAGGTTTTGAATTAAAAAATGTAAAATACACGAAGCACAATTCAATATAATCATATGCAAATTTTTGAATCTCTTATTTTGCTTAAAACCTTATTTTGGATAGTAGAAACTTCATTCGAGAAGAAAATGGCATATGATTTTTTTTCAAAAAGCATTTTGAGCGATTCAATTGGTTCATCAACAAACTGTGATGGGCATCTGGTAGCACGTGAAATTCCTATTACAAAATATTTACATACAAAATCCCATTATAAGTGTTTACACCATAAATGTTGACACTAAAAATTACAGGAATTATTAGTGGGCAAGACGTGCACATCACATGCAAGGTTTATAACGCATATGAGTTGATCTCCTGTGGTGTTGCACATGGGGAGTCAAGACCAAGTATAGTTTTCAGATGAAAACTTTCTGCCGTTATAATATTTATATTGTGATAAGTGATATTATTTATAGTTAAATAGCAAAGCATACAGCAGTTTGGGATGTAAGAAAGTAGAGTTGATTGCAGCATGTGTTTCTCTGCAGTATAAGTCGAACAGCTAGGAGATGGAAAACGAAGGAGCTACAGTTCCGCAACTGGCAGGAGGGTGTAACTAAAGTGCAACAAGTTTCCATTTTTAATTATGGACAGATAAATTTCTGATTGAAAAGTTGGCACAAAAATGTGGCATAATACGACACAAAGTACATTTTTGAAGAAGTGGACACAGATTATTTATTATACACAAACCTTTACCTCTATTTAATTTTTATCCCTTAATTTTGAAGCAATACATAGCAAAATGGGATGCAGGATGCACCAGTTGGAGTTAGATAACTTGGCCCAGGAATTCCACAGGTAGCAACCTCAGCAGCTGTGCCAGGATAATGCCTGCCGGTGACCTCTAACACTTACCCTACCAGAGTTTAAGGGTTCAATAGGTGGGCACCTCATTTCCATGGTGCTGGTGGGCAGAAATGTCACAGAGTGCTTGCTTGGCATTTACCAGCCCCATGCGAACAAAAACTCCACCTGGCCAGTGTGGGAGTTGCCCAGGCACCAGCCGCCCAAATTCAGCACTACTCCAATTGGCCCCCATTAAAGGGTGTAATAAATTTTAGATACTTTATAAATGTTTTCCTCTTCAGGAGTCCAGGCCTTGGTGAGGTCAGTATAGCTCATCTCGCTCAGTATATCAGCTACTGCTGAAACACTTAGGTCCCATCAAGGGTTTAATGAGTCCCCACTTCTGGTCCCACCACTAGCCTATTATTTGCCTTGTAAGGGGCAGATGGAAGCTCCACCCCTTGAAAGCCATCCCAAAAACGTGCAGAAAATGGCTGAGACCCAAGGTAACTGGGTCTTCCCTGTTTTCTTGGGGTTCAGCAGGAGATTAGTGGAATTCCTGTGGAATTTTAGATATCTTGTATTTAACAGTACTAGGAATGGTCCCAGACTTTGTTAGCAGTGGGAAGATAGTCCTGGGTTTTGGCAATTCTATGCTGGGGGTCCTGCAAGAACTGTTGACAGAACTGGGCTGGGGGTTCTGGAGCTTAGCAGTAATGCAGTGGGGCTGCTGGGGTTTGACAGCACTGGAGGGGTCCCGTGTAGGGTGACAATGAGGTTAGGCAGAACTAAGGATCAAATGTGAGGTTTAACTCACTGGTGTCTATTAGTAGTGAAGGGTAGGGAGGGGGCATGTGCTTGACATCAGCGAGTGGGCAGTGGTGGGGGCATCCCAAGTCAGGTAACATAGGTTTGTTAGTTTTCAAAATTGTTGCTCTTAAGAATTCTTGTCTACAGTAGAAAGAAAAAAAAATTAAGAACTTGCATTTATATAATGCCTTTCATGACCTCAGGATGTCCCAAAGCACTTCACAACCAATGAATTACATTTTAAGTGAAGTCACTGTTGCAATGTAGGGAATCAGGCAGCCAATCAGTGCACACAAAATCCCACAAATAGCAATGAGATATGATCAACAAATCTGTTTTAGTGGTGTTGACTGAGGGATAAATGTTTGCCAGGACACTGGGAGAACTCCCCTATTCTTTAAACAGTGTCATGGGATCTTTTATGACCACCTGAGAAGGCAGACGGGACCGCAGTTTAACGTCTCATCCAAAAGACAGCCTCTCAGACGGTCCCTCAGTACTGCACTGAAGCGTCAGCCAAGATTAGGTGCTCAAGTCCTGGAGTGCAGTTTGAACTCCGACCTTCTGACTCAGAAGCGAGAGTGCTACCACTGAGTCAAGGCTGACAGTCAAATGTACAGAACTGTAACCACAAAAGGAGTACAAACTTGATTACATAGGAACTTTAGCAGCACATGGGAGAGGAGTCTGGTATGTCAATAGTCATAGCCCCAGCTATCCACATCAGGTGATTAGAATGTACGAAGAGGGTCGACTGTGCTCATGGAAGCACATCCCAGCATGAGATTAGGAGGAGGAGAAAATTGGGGTTGGGGCAGGAAACATTAGATGAAGTATCCAGTAATAGCATGTTAGGAAAATCAGAAATGAATAAAAACAAAATCAGAAAGGAATAATAATCAAACATTTTGATTATTAATGAGAAATTTCTATTACTGGCAAACTTTCAAAAGATTTACAGGAAGGTAGCACAAAGGGAGTGAACAAAGGAAAAAGGAGTGAAATTATTACAATCTACTCTTATTCAAAATGTTTCAAAATTAGAACATTAATTAGAATACATATCCACCTTCCTATTTGTTCGAATTATTCCTGTACTTTGGGGATGAGAAAAACTAATGATTGAATTCAAAGCTTTGTCAGTACTGTCAGGAAAAAACACATTTGCCAAGTTCTCTTTGTCTCCTAAAAACAGCTGTTGACTCCATATATCTCAAAATGAATTTGCAGTTGGTCTTCCTCTTTTTGTTCAAAATTTTCCTTTTGCCATGTCCTTTATGTCAATCATCTCTCTCCTTTAGAAAGTTAATTGAACAATAAAGGTTTTGCATAATAAAATGTTCATATCAAAAGTAAAATACTGCAGTTGCTGGAAATCTGAATTAAAAACAGAAAATGCTGGTGAAGCTCAGCCAGTGAGGCAGTATCTGTGGAGAAAGATGGAAAGGTCTTCGACCTGAAACGTTAACTCTGTTTCTTTCTCCACAGATGCTGCCTCACTGGCTGAGCTTCTCCAGCATTTTCTGCTTTTATATAAAATGTCCATAACTTGAAAAATATGAGGCTCAGATCATTGAGTTGTAACAGTGCAATCCAACAAAATACTTAGACATCAAACTCCAAGCTTTAGACTCTCTCCACTATATGTTAAATTGGTCGAAACTTGTTCTCCCTGACAATGAAGGGGTGTGCATGTCTCACTGACATGAAATCACTAGGGTAATAATCTTGTGACATTTACGATTATAGTCTTGTCAAGGAATAAATTTGTAATCCAGAAAGCCCTACATGTAAATTCTTGAACTAGAATCTCAGAATATGATCACAATCATGAGGTTACTTTCTACTACCTGTTAATATATATTGAAAACAGATATAAATATATTTTAGGGGTCCTCCAATGCCATTGTGCACAGTGAGTCAGAAGTTAGTGTTCCAAAAGGGTGAGTACTGAAATGGGGGAAAAGGTAAACATCGCTGGGTGAAAGAATTATGAAAAAAGTTTCCAGGTTGTCTCCCTAGAAACAGCAAAATGTTTTTTGATTACCTCTTGCAAAATAAAAATGGTTTTCTCGTGCACTGTAGCTGCATAAATAAATGTGTTCATATTGTCTCTCAAAAAGTAAAAAATACAGGACTGGTTTAATAAGCAAATATAAGTTGCATCAATAGAAATCTGACACAAACAGCAGCCATGTGACAGAGAAAAAAAGCTTATCCCAAACAATGTAACTCAATTTTTTTATGTAATGGCTTAATGCACTGGAAACAAACAATCATTTGCTTTTGGCTGTCTGTACCTTTTGTTACTTATAAATTTTGTGAAAGTACATTCTGGGTATAGCAAGTATACCTGCATCATTTTGTTTTCATAAATAATTGCTTTTGAATTCTTAGCATAAACAAAGAAAATACCAGTTGTAATAAAAATTTTGATGAAGTATTTATTTAAACTAATTTTTCCAAAATGTTTTCAAATCATTTTAGAAAAATATCAATTGCAAGGCCAGGCTTTTGAGAGGCTGACATCTTCAAGTAAAAGCTGTAACAAGAGTAACCAGACAAAAAATACATTTTTATAAGTAGCTTTAATCATGTTATTGTGAAATATGTAATTTTCACAGTTGTGAGTCAGCAAGCTGAATGGAAGAGATGGCGAATTAATTTCTTTTTCAACAAAGGTGTCCGCCATGACTCACTTCTGAGTCAGACCATTGTGGGTTCAAGGCCCACTCCAGAATCTTGAGCACAGAATCTAGGCTGACACTTCAGTCAAAGTGCTGTACTGTCAGGGTATCATCTTTCAGATGAAACTAAGCTGAGGTCCCGTCTGTCCTCGCTGGCAGACATAAAAGATCCCATGACACTATTCAAAAGAGATGGGGAATTTTTCAGTTTCCTGGCTAATATTTATCCCTCAACCAAGATTACTAAAACACATTGGCCCAGAAATTGCTTAAAAAAAACTGAGCTCAATAATTGCTCGTGGTGAAATCGAGGATCGAAATCGAAATTGTACGTGTGCAGTCAAACCCGGAAATCCGGAACTTGATCCTTCTGGTTCGCCAGCAATATGACAGCTTTGAATTAAAGGGATATCGCTGGCTGGTATCAGTGGAAACAGTGAACCAGCTCAATGAACCATCTACCCAGCTGGAAAGTAATATCACCATGAAACAGGTACACTTAAAAATACCACGTCTAAACTAAGTTTGAACAGCGCAGTAAGTCTTAATGACTGCCAAACAACTAAAAATTAACTTAAAAAATGTGGAGTCTCTTTAGTCCTTATTTTAATAGTTTTTGGTCACTAAAAAGAAATTTAACTTTTAGATTTTTTTTATATTAAACATTTCCCCTCTGTTTCTTTTATTTAATTTGATTATTTCTTACCCTCTTTTTTCACTGTAACTGTATTTACAAATGATTTAAATGTTGTACTTTCACTTCCTGGGTTTTACGTTCTAGCTTGCAGAAAATGTTCGCTGCTTGTCAAAAATGCTGCAATGTGACTGGTCGTGGGGAGAGAGTGATCCTCTCGCTTCTCCCATCGGTCCTAGCTTCGCTGGAGCCAACACTGGGCTCTTCTCCGCTTCCTATTAGGAAGAAGTGCTCCCAGTAAAGACCACGGTAAGTTAGTGGGTTAGTATAAATCTATGGAGCAACAAACACTGTTGGTTCGCCACTCCGAGCAATTTTTGGGCCATCACCTGGTCATTTATCTAAATTGTGGTTTGCGGGCTCTTGCTGTACGCAAATTGGCGGCTGCGATTCCCTACATTACAACAGTGACTGCACTTCAGAGGTATTTCATTGGCCGTGTAGCGGCAGTTATAGAAGGTATTGGTGAGACCGCACCTGGAATACTGCATACAGTTTTGGTGTCCATACTTAAGAAAAGACATACTGGCTCTCAAGGCAGTACAAAGAAGGTTCACTCGGTTAATCCCGAGGATGAGGGGGTGGACATATGAGGAGAGGTTGAGTAGATTGGGACTCTACTCATTGGAGTTCAGAAGGATGAGAGGCGATCTTATTGAAACATATCAGATTGTGAAGGAGCTTGATCGGGTGGATGTTCCCAAGGATGGGTGAAACTAGAACTAGGGGGCATAATCTTAGAATAAGGGGCTGCTCTTTCAAAACTGAGATGAGGAGAAACTTCTTCACTCCGAGGGTAGTAGGTCTGTGGAATTTGCTGCCCCAAGAAGCTGTGGAAGCTACATCATTAAATAAATTTAAAACAGAAATAGACAGTTTCCTAGAAGTAAAGGGAATTAGGGGTTACGGGGAGCGGTCAGGAAATTGGACATGAATTTAGATTTGAGGTTAGGATCAGATCAGCCATGATCTTATTGATCGAGGGGCCGATTGGCCTGCTCCTGCTCCTATTTCTTATGTTCTTATAAGCACTTTGGGACAGCCTTTCTTTTGTTTTAAAAAGTATTAGGATCCATTTTACTGGATACTGCATATGTTTTATTTTCCTTACCTCTAATTCATATATTTGCTAGCGACTGAGTTTTGATGCATTGATGTTTTATGGCTAAGAAGTTTAAGCAAATCAAAATCTGAGTAAGTAAGATGCAAGAAGAAATGGGCGCTATCGTATGATTTCTAGCTCGTTGCTAGTAGGTTTTCCATCACTTTGATCAATACATGAGCATAATTACATGTAGTATACATTCTAATTTCAGGACAAATCAGGCAGGTAAACAAGGCTGCAACAACATGTATTATCGGGGCCACTGATTTACAGTGGCTGAATGAGTCAAATTGCATTTTTATTACATGGTATTCTGGGGATCAAGTTCCCTGATTCTGTTGAGTTTCCATTATTATGTTTTCTTTTACCGTTGCACTCAATTATTGCCTCTTATCTTTTTAAAGCCCAGGAAACACCATATGATGGCAGATGATCCAAGCTTGAGGTAGGTAATTGTTTTTGGGTCTTTACTTCAGATATTTTTCCACCCGTTCCACATTTCAAACCACTCTCATAGGTGAGCTTTTGCTCCCTGTTACACAGAATGTGCCTGTATCTCCCTAATATATAGGTGATTTGTAGCTAGTACAAGAAAATAGAAAATACAATTGAGAACCCTTGTTACTATATTTTGGCTCAATAGTAAGAACATCTGCCCTCGTATAATCTTCCTCAATTTCAGGATGCAGCAGAATAAACACTTCACTTATACTTCCTCAGATACAAGAATAAGATGCAACACTTCTCTAACTCTCCTAATAATATCGTGTACCACAAAACATATGCAAAGGTTTAGTTTATATCTACAGAGTCTCTGCACGTTCATCTCCACATGGACTGTAATGCAGTGGAACAGGAAGAACTGAAAAATCGCTGTAGGCTGGGGTGCGACAAAGCTCCCATCCCCTATGAAGTTTAAACTAGAACAAAGGAATTCAAAAAAGCCTCTTTCACAATTAAATTAAGCCATCAGCAGTGAGATTTGAAACAGAGACTGCCTGCTACCCTGAATTCATACCACCTGGCATGTTCTCATGATCAGATTTAACTATTTCTAGCACCTGAATGACAGAAACTCTTCCTCATTTCCTGAACAAATGTCTTAATTGACTAATTTCAGAACAAAACAGGCAGGTAAACAAGGCTGTAATTAAAAACATTAGCAATACAAGAACACTGTTACATGGCAGTAATTCTGTAGCCTACTTGATTCTGGGGACAAATGCACTGGCTGAATAAACTGCACAGCCCCCAAACTGAGTATAACGTGGTATTATCTTAAGAGAACCTTAAAAATGCTGTAAAGAAGCAAATAAATGTCCTCAACAAAATACTCAATTTTTGGCAGATAAGAATTCTGGTGCAAAATTAATGGCAGGAAAATTAAGTTCAGCGTCCACCTGAATATCTGATATGTGCTTCCCGCAGGCGAGGCTACTGAGTGCACATGTAAAGGAATCATATCTTCTGACTCACTGTAGCAACATTATGGGAGGTCGCCTAACATAAACACTCCTAAATGATATAATCTAGCCATTTATATTGATTGTTCTAACACTAGAGTGAAAAATCGAAGAAAGAGCAGATAAATCAAATCCAATAAGATTACATTATCTCTTTAATGTCCAAAATGACAGACAAAAATGCACTGTACTTACCTTTAAGTGTAATGTTCCTTATTTGTGAATAAACAAATGGGAAGAAATTACCAGAGTATGAATGTCCCCTTCTGTGCTCCTACATAAATCATCCAAATGACCACTTTCAATTAATCCCATTAAGTTTACCATCCAGAATACAATTCCATTGAGAGCCTTGAACTTATTTGGAAACCAATGACAACTATCAGATGTTGTTAATGTGAATACAGGGAATAATACATGGAGAATGGTGACATTCAAAGAATAAGAATACAACACCTAAACAAAGAGTAACCTTACTTTATTTCTCCAGATACCTGAACACAAAATCTAGGCTGATAACTAAGTGCAGAATGGAGGGAGAAATTTGCAGTTAGAGGCACCATCTTTTGGATTATATTAAACAGAAGCCCTATCTGCATGTTCAGATAGATGTAAAAGATCTGAAGATTAGGACTCATGCTGGTGTCCTGGCCAATGTTGATCCCTCAACTGGTCATTTATCTCAATGCTGTTTGTGGGACCTTGATGTGTACAAATTAGCCATCATAGCCCACATTACAGTAGTGGCTACACTTCAAAATAATTAATTGGCTGTGAAGTGCTTTGGGATGGCCTGAGAATGTGAAAGGCTCTATAAAAATCTAAGTTTGTTCTTTCCTTCCTCCCAACAAATAAATTCTCCCAAATCAGTACTTCTCTATGAAGAAGAAGAATTTCTGATAAAAGCTAATATAAATTCTGACTTAATATGTAGCAAAAATCCAAACATTAATGTTTGGTGAAGCTAGACACCATGCAAATGTTCATGTAATGCAACTCATTTAAACCTCATCCACATGATGGACACTGGTCCTTAATGAGCCTCAACTGCATATAGGCAAATTGCTCCATCAGCTGAACCTAACAAATATGCCTGTTTGATGGAGCTTAATTAAATATTTTATTTCAACAGGAGATCATGAAATACATTCACTGATTTTTTTTTCAGCTGCAAAGCATTCCACACATCCACAATGAAACTTCATCCCAGTTCAACCTTATATGGTTTATGTGAACTCCTGAACCTAACTGCAATCTGACACCACCTTGGGCGCGGATTATGGACGTGATCTAAGTGCTGCCCTGATCCTATGCCAGATGAAGGGTGTTCAGGGACTGTAGCATACAGCTCAATCTCCCATCTGATTAAAGCTATCAGAATAGTTGCTTTCTAAGCCAAAAATGTCATGTCATATCATATCAAAGGTTCAACACGAGGGTGTATGAGCTCATGGAGAAACAGATTCAGATTCTCAACAGATAAAGTCTAAATGGAGTAGAAGAGCAGAGGGATCTGAGAATACAGATACACAAATCAATAAAAGTAGCGACACAGGTTAACAAGGCCATAAAAAAAACAAAGCAATGGGATTCATTTCTAGAGAAATAGAATTGAAAAGCAGATTAGTTACATTAAACATGTATAGAACCTTGGTTAGACCACACTTGGGATTACTGCGAACAGTTCTGTTCTCCATATTATAAAAAGGATATAGAGGCATTGGAGAAGGTGCAATAAAGATTTACTAGGAGGATACCAGAACTGAGAAGTTATACCCATCAGGAAAGATTGAACGGGCTGGGGCTCTTCTCTCTAGAAAAAAGACCGAGGGGTGACCTGATAGAGGTCTTTAAAATTATGAAAGTGTTTGATAGGGTAGACATAGAGAAGATGTTTCCATTTGCAGGGGAGACCAACCAGAACGAGGGGCAATAAATATAAGATAGTTACTAAGAAATCCAATAGGGAATTCAGGAGAAACTTCTTTACCCAGAGAGTGGTTAGAATGCGGAACTCGTTACCATAAAAAGTAGTTGAGGCGACGAGCATTGATGCATTTAAGGGGAAGCTAGATAACATATGAGGGAGAAAGGAATAGAAGGCTGATATGGTTAGATGAAATCGGGAGGGAGGAGGCTCGTGTGAAGCATAAACACAGACATGGACCTATTGGGCCAAATGGCCTGTTTCTGTACTGTATAATCTATGTAATTCCATCCTGGATCTTGGGGTTACCCAGTTGTGTTTCTTTATAGCAGAATGCAAAGCTAGTCACACCTACATGCACCCTGTTTGAACGAGACTTAATATTTTAATCAAATAAGTTCTGTAGCAATTATAAAGGAGTCAAGAAATCAAGAGTTCTTCATCCTCATCCTCAACCTCCTGACATTTCAGTATGCTGGGAAAAGTTGGACATCACTTCTCAGTATGCAAGAAGTTCTCATGCTGTTTTTTTAAAAATGATAAACTGTTCCCAAATCTCATTGTAAATAACTTTTATTTAATGCTCTCTATTGTAAATCATGGCAACGTCTTTGGCCAAATGCAGTGCCTCTATTGGTTGCTGCACCTCGAAGCAAACATCCTGTTCCCAGTCCCTCACTCTCCATCCACCAATTCCCTCTTCCATCCCCATGCTCCATAACATAGCAGAAACACGCTGGGAATTCGGATGCGTGCCTCCTTCAATTAAAATGAATGAAGAAAATTTACTCCACTGTATTCATCTTTTATTTTCTCCCAGTCCTCCCTTAATTCATCCTCCCCATTCTCCCTTATTTCTGTCCTTTCCCTATTGCCTGTGATTCTCGATTCCTTTTCTATGCTTCACTTCCTGTCCTTAATTTGTCTTTTCTTCCCCATTTGTTCACTCCCTCCCTCAGTGCTCTGATTCACTCTTTGCCTTTCTTTCCCCCAACTTGTACCCTCCCAGCCTCACTTATACCATTTTAATCTCAGTTTGCTTCAAATTTTTATCCTCTCCATCTCTCTTGGATTCACCCTGAATGCCACCATTTTGCTCTGTGCCATTCTTACTCTGTCCCCAAACAGTGGAAGTAACCTGATGTTACAGATTGAAAGAGACATGTGCCCAATGGGAAAGAGAGAAATGGCCCAATGTCATCAATCAGAGCAAAGCATTGATGTGGGTATGATTCCATGACAAAATTGGTACAATTTTAAAGGGTCTGCACGAGCATAGACACCTGGGGGTTCACATACACAAATCTTTGATGGTGGCATACGGGATCCTGGGCTTTATAAATAGAGGCAGTATACAAAAGCAAGGAAGCTATGCTAAACCTTTCTAAATTACTGGTTAGACTTCAGCTGGAGTACGGTGTCCAATTCTGGGCGCCACGCTTTTGGTAGGATGTCATGGCCTCGGAGAGGGTGCAGAGAAGATTTACAGATCATATCCACTGCTCCCATTTTTTTGGACAGCATCAGCTGGTAATAGTTCTGCTGTTGCCATTTACAGCTGCTCCTGACCAACTTTGTATTTCTTAACCTGTCCCATTACCACCTTCCTTCCCTTGCACTATCATCCCTTTTGTCAATTAATCTCTTTTGCCCTCTACCCTATCACAGGCCTTCCCTTTTGTTCTTTCCTCCCCTCTCTCTCCCCCCCACCCCAACCTTTCCCTGACTGTGTACTTGCTTAAAAACTGTTAACTCTTTGACATCTTCCAATTCTGACGAAAAATTCTTCGAGCTGAAACATTAACTGTTGCTTTCTCCACAGATGCTGCCTGACTGAGCTTCTCCAGCATTTTCTGTTTTTATTTACTAGTATGGTACCAGGGATGAGGGAATTCAGTTATGTGGAGAGACTGGAGAAACTGTAGTGTTTACCTTACAGCAGAGAAAGTTATGGGGAGATTTAATAGAGGTGTTCAAAATTATGAAGGATTTTGATAGAGTAGATAAGGAGAAACTGTTTCCATTGGCAGGAGGGTCAGTAACCAGAGGTCACAGATTTAAGGTAATTGGCAAAAGAACCAGAGGGAAGATTAGATTTTTTTTTAACGCAGCGAGTTATGATGATCTGGAAGCAGATTCAATAGTAACTTTCAAAAGAGAATTGGATAAATACTTGATGGGGCAAGGGCTATGGGGAGAGAGCAGGGGTTGGAACGAATTGGATAGCTCTTTCAAACAGCTGGCACAGGCACACATACACAGCACTTGCTGTCCACAAGCATTACTTTCTGTAACACTTTCTAATTTACAATGTAAACTGAACATGTAAACATTTTATATGGAAAAACTGTAAGCAAACATTTTGCCATTACAGTTTGTCGATGAACCATTGCTTTACGAGAAAAGCTGTCTTCCATTTTTACAGTTTTATACAAAATTTATAAAAGATCAACAAGTTACACATTTCACAATAATGATTACATTTAATCACTAAATTGCCTTTTATGTCCTTTAATGCCTTCATTGAAGTTTTTACTTGAAGGTCTCAGCCTGTCTCAAAAGTTCAACAAACATGGACCTTTTCCCCTCAGATTGCTAAGTTCTGCAGTCACTGCTACATTGGGTTTTCTCTCAGTCAGCATCACAATTCTCAAAAGCCTGGGCATTGCCAGCATCTGTTTAACTTACAACAGTTGAAGTTTGAAACACATCTGTGCACTCTGTGCATGTGCAGTTTTCAGAATATCTCAGCATGCAATGTGTATATTAGCATGAGTTGAAGGGTAAAAGGATGTGCTCTCATCCTGTGAGGATTTCAGAGTTTCTTTGACTTTCTAAGACTTTGAAAGAAACTTGGAGAATTAATTCTCAGAGCTTTATTTCAGACAAGTTTGACATTATTTATTAACAAGTGCTATTATCAACTGCTCACAGTTATATAACATCTATGATTCAAGCAGCCATTGTGTCTTGGTTGATGGTTAGAAAAGAAAACAGAGATCGTCTAGTGATAGTGTTTTTTTTGAGTCACTTGGCTCTTTATTTCCGGGAAATTCAACTAAAAGTCTCTTCTTTCTAATTCATTTTTGAGACTTTTTAAAAAAAATATTAAAAACTTGGAAGCTACATTAACTATTAACTTCTAAGCATTCCATGAGATGATTTTTTTATGGAGTCTATAAGTAGGGAAACAAACGAATCATGTGCTAAACAATAAATTTTCTGCTTCTGTATTCCTGGCACATACAGGGAGAACGTATCAGGAAAATTTTACCTTTAAATGTTTCAAGGCAAGAATGTTGATAGGAAATTGACTGACAATGCAGAAAGCGGTAGAGGGAAGGAGGAGTAATTGACAGCATTAAAGGCTCTGCAAAATGGGTCAGGAAAGGAGACTGATGGGCAGGAATACATGGTGGTGGGGAGAGGGGGGGATAAAATAGGTTGGTTTGAAAGGAGCCAAGTGGAATTTGGATGCAATTCTCCCATCCCCACAAGGCTGCCAGACCCTGCTGTCTGCTCCCCTCACACTGCCAGATCCCAGAAATTCCAATTTTGCTTTAATACTTGCACCTCAGTCCTGCTGAACCTGAGGATCCACCACCCCAGACTTCCCCTCCCTCCACTTTGAGATCCTGAAATCTCCTTCTCAGCAGTCACAAATCCTTAGGATGCAATCCCAGTGCTTTGTGAGACCTAGAGGCCGGGAGTACCAGATATCATGCCCCCTGATCCCAGGACAACCTCCAATGCTAATAAGTCAATGTTCCTGGTAATACTAATTGGCATCACCTGTTATTTTAAACCTCAAATTCACAATGAGTAACACCATAGAAGATCTGTGAGTAGTTCTTACAGTTGCTGACAATTCACTCAATGTTTGTATCATACACATGGTGTACAAAATAGACTCAAACTGCACAATTTCAGATCAGTATAGGCCTCAAAAGCTTTAGATTTAACACACACACACACACACACACACACACACACAAACAAATACACACACATCTGCAACAAATAGATAAAGCTAGTAAATTGATTCTGACATTTTAGACTTAGGTAAGTCACAAAATAAATGTTTCCAGCTTATAGGTATGGCTGCTTCAGGCTTGAGCTTTGGCCTCAAACACATTTCAAGTATATCAAGCTTAGCTTTGCTGTGAGTAACTATGAAAAGATGAAACTACTATACTTACAGATGTACAATCTCACTGTGGATGAGCTTTAGCTGCAAGGTACACAGTATGAACATTACTTTCAAAATGTTGTGCTTTCATACCAATAAGGTTTAGCAAACACAAGACAGTTTCATAACTCAATATGATCTGTTTGCAATACAAAACCTATGGCTAAGTATACTGTGCTTGATCTAGCTTTTATTTCCTCCAGCACCAAGTATGCAAGATCAATGCTCCTGAACACAAGAAGTCACTGCAAAAAATTTTGTTTGTTACAGACAAAAGCAAAATTGCTTTAAGCATATCCTGTCACAGTCTGTTAAGAGGAAAAGTCACTAATAAATCGTTGCCCTTCGGTCATCTTTGACAATGGGCAACGCTATGCCACCTCTTATTAAATGTAATCCATATCAGTGGATCCAAATTTCTTTTAAAATTATCATCTCCTGTCTCTGTATTGCAGGATGTCACTTTTATAGCACCACTGAGATATCGGACCTGTCAGTGCAGTTAATTTTCAACTTAGTCTCAACACCAGGGTTTCTTAGCCTGAGGGTATTTTTTACTTCACTAACAGGATTTACTTTACAGTTATTCAGGTCAGCAAGGAGCAGTAATATAGCTGTTAAGATAGAAACCAAATAAGACACATAAAAAGGTCTTGATTATGCAGCAGTTTCCAGCATTTGTTGCAGAATTTCCAATTTGATGTCTAAGTTATTTAATTAGTTTACTGCATCATATAATCTGGATAACCTTCGATAATATTTCACCAGGTTTCCCCAAGACAAGAAGCAAGTTGCCTTCCTGTGCCCCAAGGCAAATGTTATTGGGCTATAAGGAAATATACAAGGGAGTGAAGCAGACATAATAAAACGGCAAATAAATTGCTGCTATAGTTGCCTACAGGGCACCCTCGATGAGTGTTTATTGTCTCTGGATGCAATATTTGATTACCCAAAGCTATATTGTAAGTGAATGTGTCATTCTGGTAAGCATTATAAAACAATTTCAGAATACAGTTTTGTTAGTATTTCTTGTAACAAAAGAGATAGACTACCGACCTTGTGAGGTCATCTTAATTCTTTGGATATTCTGCATCTTCCAAACAGCTGGAATAAAGCCCAGCTTGATTGGTTCTGGAAAAACCACGCGCATATAACACAGAAGTGTTGTGGTATTTATAGATAGGTAGTGTTGCATGTGGTATCCTATTCCTACGTCCTACAAAACCTTAGAACCTGCACCATTGCACCAGTTCATTTTAACGGGAGTAACTAACTAGCAATACCCCAACTTCCAACTATCCAATGACACTGCAGGATCTGAAGGGAAGCCCCCACATAGAAGCCATTACACCAGCTGCCAGGACCAGTATGCTAAAAGTATCATATGGATCATTCAACTTAACAATAATAATGTTTAGTAAATATGTGAGAACTCCTCCATATGGCAGCCTTATAGCGGGGAACATTTTTAACCTGGTTAAGACATATGGAGTAGCAGCGATGAAATAGGTAGAATGACCTACTTCTTGGACACCTTCCCTTCTAAATTGCAGGAATGAATAATGCACTGAACCATCCACTTAGATACCAACTGCTTGGTAACCAGATCGCCTTGGATCATTGCACCAGAGGAAGCAAATAACCATCAAGACCATCAGGCAACAGATCCAATTGGAACATTGAGATACAGTCTGTGTGCCTGCTCAAGTTGTGCAAAGCTGATTCTTATTAATCTTAAGTATTTAATATGAGCTCCTGTTGTCAATATGCCAGTTGCTGAGAGCTCACAGATTTGGGGGCAAAATATCTGATGTTGCTGCAGCAACCTTACATAGAAGTTGCAACATAAAAACAGGCCAATCAGCCCAACCAGTCCATGTCGCCATTTACCCACTATACGAGCAAAAAGCTTTGAACACATTCACCCACCCTGTTCCCATATCTCTTCAACCCCTTTTCCTTCATCAACCTATCCAATCTTAATCTTGAATGTTGACAGAGTTTCTGTCTCAACCATTAACCCTGCAAATAAAATCCACAGCTTTACAACCCTCGGTGCAAAGAAGTTTCTCCTGCCCGCTGTTCTAGACTTCTTATATTTAATCTTGTATCTATGACCCTTGTGTTTTTGACCTCCTCAACTACTGGCAACAGTCTGCTTCTATGTCTACACTATCCCATCCTGTCATCATTTTTTAACACTTCCATCACATTGCCATGTACTCTGCATTCTTTAATAGAAAAAAGCCACATTTAAAAAAAAAATCTTTCTTCATATTCGTACCTCCCATACTAGGCACCATAGTAGTGAATCTGCTTTGAACCTTCTCTACAGCCTCAGTAACTTTCCTCTAGTGTGCAGTCCATTACAGCACACTGTTCTCTAACTGAGGTTTTATACAGGCTTATCATAGCCTCTTGGTTTTTATTTTTATACCTAGAATTCCATTCGTAGGACAAAGCTGCAGATGTCCATGGAGTTGCAACAAGCTCCATGGTGGACGGCAGTACCAATATCCTACCTGTACATTGCAAACTCCTCCACTGTCATCATCAAAGCTTGCAGGATGCTTTTGACAACACCACACTCAGGCCACCTTCCTCCCTCCTCCTCAAATGATAGATGTGCAAGAATGGAACAGACCAGGCAGCCCCTGCAGCAGCAGATGTAGGGCGATCTCAGGACAAGGAGAAATAGGGTCACCTCAATGCCAAGAAACTCCCACAACCCCTTAGAAGCCAGTCATTTAATGCTTCTAATGGGGAGGCATGCAGAAGTACAGGTAAAGATTCTCAAAGGCAACTAACATACAGGTTTAAAAAGATTTTTAAAATACTGAACACATACATTAATCACTCATAGGGAAATAAATTGGTTGCACTTGAATTCAACTTTGTCCAAAGCGTTTCTTTCTGCCAGTGCCAAATGTCAGCAATCACTTCGTTGCTTTGATAACTTGATATTTGTATGGATACAGTAGCCTTGTGGTTATGCTACTGGACCAGCAATCCCGAGGTTGAGAGTTCAAATCCCATCATGTCAAGTTGGGAAATTGAATTCAGTAAATCTGATCATTTGTGGGCTGGTACCAGATAAGATAACCATGAAGCTGCCGGCTTGTCGTAAAAACCCAACTGGTTCACTTTACACGTCCTTCAGGGAGGGGAACCTGCCACATCAACCCAGTCTGGCCTATGTCCAGTCCCACACTGCGTGGATGACTCTTAATACCAACTATACAGGCAATAAATGCCGCCTCGTCAGCCTCGCCCATATCCCTAGAACAAAGATATGTCTTAAAATAAAATCTCCATTCTCAATCCAGCCTCAAGCCTCAAAACGTGAGTGTGCAAGAGCATTCCGCTGACTATAGAGCTCTTTGTATTAAGCAGTACATACTTTAATGCAACAAGAGGAACTTGCTCTTCACAGTCAATGGTCTCACCAGTGGATTCAAGAGGTCCAACGTTAAGAAATCTGATACACATTTCTTCTATTGATTTGTCCTACATAGATTTCTGACAATGTTTTAATCATCCACGGTTCACGAATTCTCGTCATCCTTTGCCTTACTTTTTTCTATTGTGATTTAAGCTTTTTGCTGAACATATTTGGAAATGACTTACAGGGAGGAAAAAAAGGAACGTAAACACAATGGTCCCAAAATTCCACAAATTTTGCTAAGATTGCACTAACCAGCATCTTAAACACCCAACCACTACGGTGGGGAGAGGAGGTTGCCAAGCCCCAACCTCCTAACCCTCACACAGGAAATTTTTATGGGGACAAAAATGCTTCTCTTCGAGGTCCAAGTTGCTTGCCAGGCCTGGACTCCATCAGTGGGGCCCACGTACACCTTATTTCACTCAGCATACCTGCCACTAGTACTATGCCAGATCCCTAGCCAAGGCCAGGACCTGGAATTTACAATTTCGGGAGTCCCCATTGCCAGCCAGTCATTTGCTTTTTAACAGGCGGACAGAAGTCCCCCCACTTACAAAGCTCTCGAGATACTCCCAGAAACGGTGGATGCCGACAAGGCCATTTGCTTAGGGGTACTACCTGTCTGCCATCAGGTTAACCGAGAGAATCCCGAAGGAATTTCAAGGTCAGTAAGTCATTAAATCTGACAAATAAAGGCCACATAACTTTGGACACTTTTTAAAATAAAAGTATTTCAGTGAGAGAACAAAGATGCTCAACACATGATATATATTAACAAGCTAAATTTACAATACCTCGAACAATAAGCTCAGCAAAATTCGATACACCAGAACCTCTTTCAGACTGGGTCACACAACGGTACAAATCTTGATCATTCTTTTTCACTTCTTTCAATTTGAAGGATGCTGCAAACCGCCTGTGATTTATATTCTTCGTCTGAGCAACTGGTATGTCTTCCCCATTTCGCCTCTGATGAACAAAATTTGAACAAAAAATTGAAACAGTTAATTATTTCTTATTAGGTCCTGGATTCAAGTTAGTGATCATCAGTTGACAAAATGTAAACAATCCAAGTTTAGTTAGCACACTTAATAGACAACCTATTTAGAAACCTGAAAGAAGAACTTATATTTCCAGCTCTCTCACACACCAATTTTATTTTGATAAAATAAGCCGTTATTTTTCATTTTGCTACTGCTCACAGTGCAGTCTATAAATCAAAGTATCAATGCACTGCAAAGTTAAGTTAACATCCCATTTCCTCTAAAAATTGAGTACAGGTCATGAATTTGACATTTTATTTCAATCTTTGTTAACAAGACTAAGTGGCTCTGTCGGGGCGATTATGAAATTGCACAATTTATTTTGGCTTCTACTACTTTCAGGAATAGTGAGAGAGAAGAAAGATTACCCATTGCCTGCCCAGAAATTTAACTTAATATTGCATGTGATTTTGGACAGCATTGAGTAAGAAACAGCATCATTTATAGATGAAGTAATCCAACAGTCCTTATGAAGACACACTCTCGTCTCCATGAGGACAACCTCCATTGTGCAGTCTGTCACTACTGCTGTCTTCCTCAGAAGTGAAGGTTACCACAGCATGAAGCTTTTATGCCACTGCAACCTTCCAAGCTCCCCAGGAGATGTCTGCCACTCCAGGCAGTCTGCAGTGAATATATATCAGAGAAGTAGCCTCTGCTGGCTTTGATGTCACACCTCACCATGGGACATGATTGACTCTTCATGCCCTTTGAACTGGCCTAGCATGCCACCCAGTTGTGAATGCTATTTAGCCCCATCATATGCAGTCAAGGATGGTGGTGGACAATCAAACAACAGGATGAGGAGGAGGCTCCATGAACAACCTCATCCTCATTGATAGTGAAGTCTTGCCCAAGTGCAAGAGGCAAGTCTAAGGTTTTTAAGTGTCTTTAACTAAAAATACTGAGTAGAACCTAGTCAACCTTCTTCCAAGGTCCTGGTCATCATACATGCCAGCGCCCAGCCAATTTAGTTCACTCCACATGAAATTACGTAGCGGCGGTGTGTACTGTACACAGCAAAGGCTATGGCCCTGACAACATCCCAGTTTTAATGCTCAAGACCTGTGCAGCGGTGCTGGCTGCTCCCCTAGCCAAGCTGTTCCAGTACAGCTATGACACTGGTATCTACCTGACAGTGCCTATAGGTTCCTTAGGTATGCCCTATCCACACAAAACAGGACAAATCTAACCTGGCCAATTACCACCTTATCATTCCAATCACTAGTAAATTGATGAAGGAGTCATCAGTAATGCCATCAAGTAATATCTACTCACCATAACCTGCTTACCAAGGCTCAGTTCTGGTTCCACCAGAACTACAGCTCCAGACTTCGTTACAGCCTTGATCCAGACATGAATGCAAGAGCTGAATACCAGAGGAGAGGGGAGGGTAGCTGTCCTCACCATTAAAGCAGCATTCAACCAAGTATGGGATTAAGTAACCCTAGCAAAACTGAGGTTAATGTTTTGCAGGAAAAATTTGCAAGGCTATGGGGAAAGTGCAGGTGAGTGGGACTAATTGGACAGCTCTTTCAAAGTGCCGGCACAGACATAATGGGCTGAACGGCCTCCTTCTTTGCTGTATAATTCTAACTAAGGGTCATGGTGGTCAAAAAGAATACCTTCCAGTGGCTAGTGCCATATCTTACGTAAAAGGAAGACAGTTCGGGGTGTCAGATGCCACTCATCGCAGCAACAGGATATCACTGCAGGAGTTCATTGTCCACTTTGGGAGGAAAATGAAAAAAGCAAAACATTATTTGAATGGAGAAATACCTCAAAATGCTGCAGTACAGAAGGATCTGGGTGTCCTCATACATTAAACACAAAAAGTCAACATACAGGTGCAGCAGGTAATCTGGAAGGCAAATGGAATATTGGCCTTTATTTCTGGGGGGATGGAGTATAAAAGCAGGGAAGTCATGCTACAACTGTACAGGGTGCTGGTGAGACCACACCTGGAGTACTGCGTACAGTTCTGGTGCCTTTATTTAAGGAAGGACATATTTGCATTGGAGGCAGTTCAGAGAAGGTTCACTAAGTTGATCCCGGGTATGGAAGGGTTGTCTTATGAGGAAAGACTGAACAGCTTGGGTCTATACTCATTGGAGTTTAGAAGAATGAGAGGAGATCTTATTGAAACATAGATTCTGAGGGGACTCGATAGGGTAGATGCTGAGAGGATGTTACCCCTCATGTGGGAATCTAAAACTAGGGGGCATAGTCTCAGAATAAGGGGTCACCCGTTTAAGACAGAAAAGAGGAATTTCTTCTCCCAGAGGGTTGTGAATCTTTGGAACTCTTTACCCCAAAAAGCTGTGGAGGCTGAGTCATTGAATACATTCAAGGCTGAGTTAGACAAATTTTTGATCAGCAAGGAAGTCAAAGGATATGGGGAAAAGGCAGGAAAGTGGAGTGAAGGGAAAAATCAGATCAGCCATGATCTCATTAAATGGTGGAGCAGGCTCAAAGGACCGAATGGCCTACTCCTGCTCCTATCTCTTATGGTCTCAGTTTTTCAAGGATGCGTCCTCGGCCCATATATCTTCAGATGCTTCATCCCTCTGTCATAAGGTCATGAGTGGGGCTATTCATCAACGGTTGCATTATGCTCAGCTCCATTCATAACTCTTCTGATAATGAAGAAATCCATGCCAGCCGACAGCACAACATCCAGCCTTGGACTGAAATAGCAGGTAATAGCCATGCCATTTAAGTGCCGGGTAGTAGCCATCTCAAACGAGAAAACCAGCAATCACCCCTTGACATTCAACAGCACCACCATCAACCTCCTAGGTATCACCATTGATTAGAAGTTGAACTGGACCAACCATATTAACACCATGGCTACAAGAGCAAGGCAATGGCTGGATGACAAGTGGCTCACCTCTTGACCCTTCAAAGCCTCTCAACCATCTACAAGGCGTAAATCAGGATTTTTGATGGAATATTCATAACTTGCCTGGATGGGTGCAGCCACAAAACACTCGAAGCTTAATATCATCCAAGACAGAGTAGTTTGCTTGATTGGTGCCCCAGCCACTGGACTCAACATCCACCCCCTCTACCACTGACACACCACGGGCTGCAAGATGTACAAATCTACAGGATGCACTGCAACTACTCACCAAAATTACTTTGACAGCATCATTCTTTCTTATGATTTCTACCACAATACAGGACAACAGCAGCAATGTTGTAGGCACTCAGCCACTTCCACGTTTCCCCTCCAAGTCACAAACCATCATGACTTGGACATATATCACTGATCCTTCCTTCATTGTCGCTGGGTCAGAATCCTGGGACTCTCCCACCTAACACCATCGTGGGAGCATGATCAAAAGACAGCACTGTTGAAGGGGAAAGCCCACCACCACCTTCTCAGGGAAACGAGGGATGAGTAATAAATGTTGCTGTGCCAGCATCTCACACATTCCAATAACAAATTTAAAAAAATACACCAAAGGTAAAGCACAAACTGGAGAAGAGTTTCAAAAATGCCAGAAGCCCTCTGATACCTCAAAATTAGTGGCTCTTTACAGTTAATGGCTGACAGCTATTCAACTACAGAATGTGTCACAGCTGATCTCCAGCAGGTTCTCAGCCAACATCCCCATCAGTACACAGTTTGCAGAGGTTACTGGATAACCATCAGGATCAGATGCACCCACTAATTCCATTCACTCCCATCCAACCAGATTTGGCACTCCCAATGCCACCATTCATAAGATCAGCTAAACTCAGTACAGATCAACACTCAAACCCAGATGCTTCCTGAATTGCAAAAAAAAATTGTACATCATCCAGTACATTTAATCACTAATCAATTAGGGGACCCCCAAATCCAACACATTTGGAAACAATTGTTTAATTTATTTAGATTTCACCTCATTCATTAGCCACAATGCTCCATAGGGAGGTGATTCTTTATAATTTGATCCCTTCCTTCCTTAAAGTCATTGACTCCCATGGTTCTGACAGCCTCACCTAAGTGCCCACTCCTCATGTGTGAGCCTAGACTATGATCATGGAGGGTACAATGGCAAAAGCCTGATCCTGTCCTCACTTGACATCTACACATGCATACTTTCCACCTGGAATCACCGGGTCGCAATCAGGAATAAGAACCCTGGATGTTTTGCCCTCTCCCATGTCCAGGGGTGCTGCACCAATAGTAGCAATCCTACTGCTACCCTGGATAAGATCAGCAAACTCAACAGATATGAAGGATTGGGCCTGGAACCATCTGTCAGTATGGCTCAAGACCATGTCACATTTTTGGATTTAGCCACTACGCCATTAGGGGAGCAGGCAAAGCCATTGAAGGATGGTGCGGTTGGGTGGCAAACAAAGCCCTCCTTTGCCAAAAAGATGTGGGCTAGTATTTATTGTTCCTGAAACATTGAAATAGCCCCAAATACATTAATATGTATGAAACACTGCTCAGTAATGCAACCACATAGCAAAGAACACATACCACCCCTCTCCCAGAGTTCCTGATCAGTTCAGTCCCTACAGTAATACACAGCTCCTGGCAATACTTAAACGGTACCAGGCCGGTTCAAGAGACAAATCTTTTTACCCTTGGGCTGCTGTGACTACACACCAGTTACAATTCAATTACTGAATTGACATTTATATTAGAAAGTAGAATGAGAACAGATTTTTTTTTAAAAATAATGCCTAAAGTTAGTCATTAAGTTCCCAGTTATAATTTACTTTTTGACAGTCCAGCCTATTGCAGACCATTTCATAATGTATTTCCTCAATGATGTGCTCTGTGAGAGCATTACATCAGATATATCAAAGAGGGCATATTTTTAATGATATAGTCAGCTACAACAGTATCATAGTAGGCACAAAACAGGAGGCGGCCATTCAGCCTATCGTGTCTGTGCCAGCTCTTCAAAAGAACTATCCAATTGATCCCATTCCCCAGCTCTTTCCCCATAGCCCTGTAAATTTTTTCCCTTCAAGTATTTATCTAATTCCCTTTTGAAAGTTACTGTTGAATCTGCTTCCACCAGCCTTCCAGATCATTACAACTTGCTGGGTTAAAAAAAATGTTTCCTCATGTCGTCTCTGGCTCGTTTGTCGATCTTAAATCTGCGTCCTCTGTGACCCTCTGCCAATGCAAACCGTTTCTCCTTATTTACTCTATCAAAACCATTCATGATCTTGAATACCTCTATCAAATCTCCCCTTAATCTTCTCTGTTCTCAGGAGAACAATCCCAGCTTCTCCAATCTCTCCACATGACTGAACTCCCTCATCCCTGGTACCATTCCAGTAAATCTCTTCTGCACCCTCTCGAAGGCCTTGACATCCTTCCTAAAGTGTGGTGCCCAGAATTGAACACAATACGCCAGCTGAGGCCTAACCACTGTTTATAAAGGTTCAGCATAATTTCCTTGATTTTGTACTCTATGCTTCTATTAATAAAGTCCAAAATCCCATATGCTTTCTTCAAAACAAAAACAGCCTTCTCAACTTGTGCTGCCACATTTAAGGATTTGTGTATGTGCACCCTTTAATGTCTCCGTTCCTGCATCCACTTTAAAATTGTACCAATTAGTTTTTATTGCTTCTCCTCATTCTTCCTACCAAAATGCACCATTTCACACTTCTCTACATTAAATTTTATCTGCCATACGTCTGCCCATTTCACTAGTCTGTCGATGTCCTCCTGAAGTCTGTTATTATCATTTACTACATTTCCGAGTTGCATGTCATCTGAAAACTTGGAAATTATACCCTCTATACCCAAGTCCAGGTCATTAATATATATCAAAAAGTAACATTCGCACCGGACAAGTGCCAGGCAATGACCATCTCCAACAAGAGAGAGTCTAACCACCTCCCCTTGACATTCAACGGCATTACCATCGCCGAATCCCCCACATCAACATCCTGGGGGTCATTATTGACCAGAAACTTAATTGGACCAGCCACATAAATACTGTGGCTACAAGAGCAGGTCAGAGGCTGGGTATTCTGCAGCGAGTGACTCACCTCCTGACTCCCCAAAGCCTTTCCACCATCGACAAGGCACAAGTCAGGAGTGTGATGGAATACTCTCCACTTGCCTGGATGAGTGCAGCTCCAACAACACTCCAAGCTCGACACCATCTCGGACAAAGCTACCCGCTTGATTGGCACCCCATCCACCACCCTAAACATTCACTCCCTTCACCACCGGCTCACTGTGGCTGCAGTGTGTACCACCTACAGGATGCATTACAGCAACTCGCCAAGGCTTCTTCGACAGCACCTCCCAAACCCACGACCTCTACCACCTAGAAGGACAAGAGCAGCAGGCACATGGGAACACCACCACCTGCATGTTCCCCTCCAAGTCACACACCATCCCGACTTGGAAATATATCGCTGTTCCTTCGTTGTCACTGGGTCAAAATCCTGGAACTCCCTACCTAACAGCACTGTGGGAGAACCTTCACTACACAGACTGCAGCGATTCAAGGCAGCTCACCACCACCTTCTCAAGGGCAATTAGGGATGGGCAATAAATGCTGGCCTTGCCAGTGACGCCCACATCCCATGAACAAATAAAAAAAACAAGAGCAGTGGTCCTAATACCGACCCCTGGGGAACACCACTGTATACTTCCCTCTAGTCTAAAAAACAACCGTTCACCATTACTCTCTGTTTTTTGTCCCTTAGCCAATTTTGTATCCATGCTGCCACTGTCCCTTTAATCCCACAGGCTTTAATTTTGCCAATATGTCTATTATGTGGTACTTCATCAAATGCTTTTTGAAAGTCCATATACACATCATCAACCCTCTCCGTTACTTCATCAAAGAACTCAATCAAGTTAATCAAACATGATTTTACTTTAACAAATCCGTGCTGACTTTCATTTATTAGCCCATACTTTTCCAAGTGCTAATTAATTTTGTCCCGGATTATTGTCTCTTAAAAAGTTTCCCCATCACCGATGTTAGGCTGACTGGCCTGAAATTGCCGGGTTTATCCCTCTCCCCTTTTTTGAACAGGGGTGTAACATTTGCAATCCTCCAGTCCTCTGGCACCAATTCTATATCTCAGGATGATTGGAAGATTGTGGCCAGAGCTTCTGCAATTTCCACCCTTACTTCCCTCAGTAACCTAGGATGCATCCCATCTGGACTGGGTGACTTTTCTAGTTTGAGTACTGACAATCTTTTAAGTACCTCCTCTTTATTTTTATCCTGTCCAATATTGCTGCTACCTCCTCCTTTATTGCTACAATGGTAGCATCCTCTTCTCTAGTGAAGATGGTTGCGAAGTATTCATTTAGTACTTGAACTATGCCCTCTGCCTCCACAAGATGATCTTCTTTGTCCCACCCTTCCTTTGACTATTTATATGTTTATAAAAGACTTTTGGGTTCCCTTTTATGTCAGCTGCTAATCCATTCTCATATTCTCTTTGCCCCTCTTATTCCCTTTTTTAGATCTCATCTGTACTTTCTGTATTCAGCATGGTTCCCTATTGTATTATGAACCATACATTCATCATAAGCATCCTTTTTCTGTTTCATTTTAATCTCTATATCTTTCATCATCCAGGAAGCTGTAGCTTTGGATGTCCTTCCTTCCCCCCCCGCACCCCGGTAGGAATGTGTCTCCTCTGTACCCGAACCAACTCCTCCTTGAAGGCCTCTTGTTGTTCAATTATTGTTTTGCCTACCAATTTTTGATTCCAATCCACCTTGGCAAGATCCCTTTTTAACTCATTGAAATTTGCCCTCCTCCGGTTGAGCATTTTCACATTTGATTGTTCCTTGTCCTTTTCCATATCTATTCTAAACCTAATGATATTACGATCTCTGTTCTCTCATTTCATTCCCCAGAACTAGATCCAATACCATTTCCTACCTGTTGGGCTGGAAAGGCACTATTCCAGAAAGTTCTCGTATACGTTTCAGGAATTCCTCCCCTTTGCTTTTTACACTGTTACTGTCCCAGTCTATATTGGGATAATTGAAGCCGCCTGTTATGACTACTCTTATAGTTCTTGCATCTTTCTGTAATTTGCCTGCAAATTTGTTTCTCTATCTCCTTCCCACTATTTGGTGGCCTATAGTATACATCCAGTAGCATAATAGCTCCTCTATTGTCCCTTAATCCTAACCAAATAGATTCTGTCTTACGACCCCTCAACTACATTGTCCCTTTCCAGTGCTATAATAGTTTATTTGATCAATACTGCCAACCCCCCCTCCCCCCACCCTCCTTTCTTTCCCTCCCTATCTTTCCTGAATACCTGGTAGCCAGGAATATTAAGTACCCAATCCTCCCCTTCTTTGAGCCAGGTCTCGGCTATTGCCATTATATCATCGTCCCATTTGGTGACTTGAGCCTGCAGCTCACCAACCTTATTTACCATGCTACGTGAATTTATACACATGCATTCCAAACTCATCTTAGACTGCCTCGCATTTGCCCCTGTCTGATCCCTCCTATTTCTGAACTATTCTTTACTCTAGTGCTACTTGTCCCTCCCAGTCTTCTGTGCACCTTGTTTCTCCTCTCTAATATTTCATTCTGGTGTCCATCCCCCTGCCAAATTAGTTTAAATCCTCCTCCACAGCTCTAGTTAACCTGCAGTGAGGACATTGGTCCTAGCTCTGTTGAAATGTAACTCATCCATCTTGAACAGATCCCTCCTGCCCCAGAACTGGTCCCAATACCCAAGGAATCTGAAGCCTTCCCTCTTGCACCATTGCTCCAGCCATACATTTACCTGTGTTATCCTACTATTCCTATACTCACTAGCACGTAGCACTGGGAGCAATCCAGCCATTACTACTTTTGAGGTCCTGCTTTCTAAACATCCCCCCTAGCACCTGAAACTCTGACTGCAGGACCTCGACCCTTTCCTTTCCCATGTCATTGGTTCCCACATGGATCACGACTTCTGGCTGTTAACCTGCCTCTCTCCTCTTCCCCACCACCCCCCCTTTCAAAATGTTCTGCACCCTCAGTGATGTCCTTCACCCTGGCACCAGGGAGGCAACACTCCATGCAGGACTCATGTCGGCGGTTGCAGAAATCTCTATCTATCCCCTGACAATCAAATCCCCTATAACAGCATTTCTTTTGCCCCCCTGTGCAGCCGAGTCGCCCACGCGCCGTGGATTTGCTCCTGACTGCACTCCGTGGTATCAAAACCCTCACTGGCATTCAACACTGAATACCGCTTTGTGAGTGCCACACTCCCAGGGGACTCCTGCACTGCCTGCCTGTTCCTCCTAGTCTGTCTGGTGGTCACCCACTCCATCTCCACCTGAACTCTCTGTAGCTGCGGGGTGACCACCTCCTGAAACGTGCTATCCATGAAACTCTCAGCTTCCCGAATGTACCAGCCGCCCCTCAAGCTCAGAAACTCTGAGCTCGAGCACGAAAAGTTGGCGGCACTTCCTGCACATGTGGTTTTCCAAGACACACCAAGTGTTCTGGAGTTCCCACATGGCACAGGGTGTGCACATGAGGGGTCCCAGCTGCCCTGCCATGTTAGCTACAGTTGTTCAAACCGTTTGTTAAGATTTAAAGCAATTTACCGTTTATCTAATGCTAAAACATTAACCACTAAAAAAACACTAACCAACCACGAAAGAATAAGCACTAAAAAACTAACCAACGAACTAAATATTTACTGACCTACCCTAGACACCCCTCACAGTTGTGACGTCACTTTTGACTTTTTCTTGATTCCTTGCACGGCTCCCTTTATGCTTCCCACAGTCGTAATTATTTTTAAATTTGATATTGTTTTTTATTTAAGTTTTAAAAGTTGATAGGTTAGTTTATAGTTCCTTGATTTAAATCACTTAGCATCTCATCCCCTCTGCACCTAATTCCCACACTCACCAAATTCCCAGTTGGTAGTCCTCACCGTTAACAATTCTCTGTCTTTCCCAACCTCTGTGCTTAAGTCTTTTCAGTAGTCTATGAAGTTAATATCCCCCCTGGCCCAGCATCTCAAACACAGCTGTCAAAAACCATCACAGGGCTTAGTACAAGTTTACTGCTGACTTAGTCGACAGCACAACACACAAAATAATTCTTGACCTCTGATACATAAAAGCTGACTGTTGGCCTCAGAGATACCCAACTAACCTTTGTTTAAGTACATGAATTCAGTGCTCTGAAAGTTTAAAATCAATACATGGATACAGTATCCCTCCTTTTGTCCACCCCCCACCCACAATATGAAAATATTTGTCTTGCAATTACAAAAAAAAACTTGACTTTTAGGATACGACATCCTGCAAGCTTTAACAAAGGATGCTACATACTCAAACACATGTTTTTATTCCATGCATGAGTTATACTGGCTTTTCTCAATTTAAAAAATCTTATCAAATGTTTTAACATGTATTTTTTGTTTAAACTAAAAATGCATGGTTTTATGTTTGGGGACATACAATTATTTTATCTTGTTGTTGAAAATGAGTGCAATTTCTATTGAAGGAAGAGTAAGCTGCAAGATGCTAATGATTATGCAAATAATATTCTGCACAATAAATAGGATACATGGCAGGGTACCACTCAATATGAACATTTATTCAACATATAAACCCAACTGATATCTGTCTGTTGGATAAACAGCACGTCTAATTGTTGTCAGATGATTGTTCTTTCTATACCACTATTTACAGTTTAAATTTGATTTTTTTTTAATAATGGGTATGTTTGTGCTCTGGGAACAATGTGTAATGGAGCATTCATGAACTTTTGAAATGTTCCCATGATCCTGCTGCAAATTTTTTCTCGTGACATTTGTACCACCATTATGCCAATATGGGGTAAAGTGCCACTTGTTGAGCTGGAAGTTACTCGGGTCGATTGGCGGGCTATTTAAATTAGATTTGTGGTCATTTGGCCATTATACAGGATCAAGGCAGAGGAGGCAAAATCATCCAAAGGATCTAGGCAGATCATTATTTATGTATTTATCATACATAAGTTAACCCCCCCCCCTTTTTCAGATACTTATCCACAAGAATTTTTTTCTGCATTGTTACAGTAAAAATATCAATGCGTGGCTCAATTTTTCAACCTACTGACAACATTATAGTAAAATAAAAATATTTGCACTACGTGCCCTATTGCGGAACAATTTTTAACCTGCCATTCTTCATTTCATCAGTGATATAATAAACACTATTATACCGGTTGTGCGTCAATGCTTTTATTTTCCCAATGCTTCAACAATTCACTTATGTCTACCACACGAGAGTTATGGGTCTTGCAGAAATCAAATAAAAGCCAGTAACATACCATCATAAGTACAACACTCAACAATACAAATCCATGCCATTTGGAAAAAAAAAATAATTGAAGGTTTTTAATCCCTCAATTCCTGCTAAGGCCTGGACAGTATGCAAACATCTTAGTTTAGAAAACTGCTGAAACATGCTCAAATATCAAGGTCCATGTCGACATGTATCACAGCATTCCTCCAAATCTACAATAAACATCACTCCCCATATTGTAAACTATCCACTTGAATCGTGCATCAATGGGAAGTTCTCATCTATTATGTGTTCCATCATCATTATCAATAGGATTTTACACAGCCTAGACAATAACCACTCCCCAGCTGTAATTTACATAGCAATGATCGATTCCGCCTCTGAATTTCTGAAGCTAAGTCACTTGAGTCTCATTACAAAACCTGAAACAATGCTGCTCCAGGGGAATAATCCTAGTGTGACGTGTAGCGTCTATTAAACCACATCCCAGATTGCAGGTTCTCTTGGCGTTTGCATACAAATAAAAAAAATTAAATAGTAATAAAAAGCTAGAAAATCAAACCACTGTTAAGCTACATAAAATTTTCAAGGGGAAAAATAATCCTAACTTATTCATAGCAATCCCTTCAAGGATTGAGAAAGTGAGCATAGTGTGGAAATCATTGGCAGCTTTTTCTGTTTTTGACAGAATGAGTTATTATGAGACAGATGGGAATACAGTGTTGCTAGATCTCACCTGCAGCCATAGCTTGTTATTCACTGTATCCCTGCCTGTGGCGATACACTGAAATGTAGCATTTTGTCCTGCATTTACTTCCACATCTCCAAGTCGCAAAAAGTGAGGAGATTTGTCTGTAAAACATTAACATTTTGACATGTTCATGACAAAGGTCAACTCAATTTGGATTTATGAGCTCTGAGTGTACCAGTGCACTGTACTTACTGCTTTGGTTTCTTTTAAACATTTATGAAACACGCAACTGTAGTCTTGTACGCTAAACCTAACATTTGTTCCTTAATTTGTTTAAATATTAACTTTCTTTCAGGGTAAAACCAATTCAAATTCAATCATACTCAACTCTTTTCTGGGGTACATAGGACAAAATCATTCTTTCAACACACTCTAATGGCACAGGGTATAGTTGGCATCAACAAGTTGGAGACATCATTTATGTGAACTGAGGTATTTACTCTTCCCTCCCCCTCTTACCACCCAGCCCCACCCCCAAACCCCAGAAACAAATGATTCCAAATTGTTTAAATGCTGGATTTTCAAGATGCTGTGGTCAATGAAATGACTGAATTCCCATCAACATTTTTTTAAATGAGGAAACTCATTCTACTTTCTGTCCCAGTTTTCCCGGGTCAAACACCGATTGCAGCCAAACCAGCAAGTGGGAGAGAACCTTCTCTCAGGCTTGTATTAATGCCTTTCTGAATTTGTACCAGGAGACGTACCAGAACAGTCCAACGTCAACTCTCCTCTTTCTGGGGAAGCATAATTCTGGTCTGTATGATTCTCTGCACTATAGCGCCAATGAAACATTCGGCTAAGTGACAAACTTTATTATCTGATACTTAGATTTAGCAAACCATATTTTGAAGACAAAAATCAAGTTCGGAATTAGAAAAAGAGCTAAGTGTGGGATCTTCACATCATGTCTGAGCTGTGGACTGTTGAATACGGAACTCATAACTACCAGTGTAACTAATTAAAAATGAATGGAAATGACTTAAAATGATAGATGAAGAGCTACAAAATAAAAATTATATTCTCTCCACTGTCCCTTACAAAACAAAGACAACCCTCACAGTTCATTTGGGGAGGTGGGGTGGGGGGTTGCAGGGAAGAGAAATCACAAAGTCGGCATTGAAAGAAGTAGGTGAGGAAATTGTTGATGCGTTAGTCATGATCTTCCAAAACACACTCAATTCAGGAATTGGTCCCTTGGATTGGAAAATTGCCAATGTCACTTCACTATTTTGGAAGGGTTAGAAACTGGACTAATAGGCCCATAATTTCCTAATGTCAATTGTGGGGAAGTTACTAGAATCTGTTATTAGGGACAGAGTGACTGAGCATTTGGATAAATATAAGCTGATCAGAGATCAGAGATATGGATTTGTAAAGGGCAAGTTATCTCCAATGAACCTAGGCAAATTTTTTGAGGCAGTAACTAACGTGGTAGATAAGGGAATGTTTATGGATGTTATTTATATGGCCTTCCAGAAGGCATTCAACAAGGTTCCACATAATAAGAGACTATAAACAAAAATGAGAGCGCATTAAATTGGAAGCAACCTATCGGTTTGGATAGGGAATTGGTTAGGAGGTAGGAGACAGAGAGTAGGAATAATGGGTATGTACTCAAATTGGCAGGATGTGTCCGCAAGGGATCTGTACTGGGGCCACAGCTTTTCATTATATTTATAAGTGACTTGGATGAAGGAATAGAGAGCCGTATGTCTACATTTGCAAACAACACCAAGTTAGGTGGCACAGTAAATAATGTAGATGGGAGCAGAAAGTTGCAAAAGGACATTGATAGATTAAGTCAGTGAGAAAAACTGTGGCAGATGGAGTTCAATGTGGGAAAGTGTGAGGTCATCCATTTTGGACCCAAGAAAGGTCGACCAGAGTATTTTCTAAATGGCGAGAAGCTAGGAACTGTGGATGAGGAGAGAGATTCAGGGGTCCAAGTGCAGTAATCACTAATAGCTAGTGGACAGGTACAAAAAAATCTTTAAGGAGGATAATGGAATTTGGCCTTTATCTCAAGAGGGCTGGAATACAATGGGGAGGAGATTATTCTTCAGCTGTGCAGAGCTCTGGTTGGACTCCATTTAGAGTACTGCATTCAGTTCTGGGCACCACAACTCGAAGGATATATTGGCCTTGGAGGGGGTGGAGCCCAGATTCACCAGAATGATACCGGGGCTAAAAGGGTTAAATTATGAGGACATGTTGCATAGACTATGCTTGTATTCCCTTGAGTATAGAAGATTAAGGGCTGATCTAATTGAAATGTTCAAGATGATTAAAGGATTTAATAGGGTAGATAGAAAGAAACTATTTCCTCTGGTGGGAGAGTCTAGAACAAGGGGGGCATAACCTTAAAATTAGAGCTGTTGAAGCTAGGCCAATTGAAAATTTCAATACAGAGGTTGAAAGATTGTTGTTAGGCAAGGGTATTAAGGGTTATGGAATCAAGGCAAGTAGATGGAGTTAAAATACAGCTAAACTATGATTTAATTGAATGGCGGAACAGGCTCAAGGGGCTAAATGGTCTACTCTTATGTTCCTAGAGTTGCCCCTAAACAAAAATGGAAAACACAAACACATGATCTGTCATGGCAAAGAGAAAACTCTTCATTTGTCGATTCTAACCTTTAGTGAAAGTTTATTTTTAATATTTCAAGTGATGAAATTATTTAAATCGAGTCCTCATACTGCTTTGGGGGGTGGGGGGGGAAGGCTTCAGTAGGATATTCACGAAGCAAATGAACCTCTCTGCATGATCTAACTAGAGGAATCAATTTCTCAAATTAGTGAATTTTGATGAAATATGACAAGTTGGTACTGCAGACAGACCAAATAAATACAAGAAAGCTCCCAGCATGATCATATTCTAAACTAATCAAGAGTTGTTTCTTACCAATTTCGGTCAAAGTATGATGCCGGTATTTTTAGCATTAAAAGGAAATCTGGATGAGCAGACAGAGTCATAAATACTTTGCTTTTCATGCCACTGAATTCAAAAAATAAATTGCATTATGTTCCAAAATGGGAAATAAATCTACTACAAATATGCAAATGACAACTAAGATTTGAATCAACACATAAATGTACCTATTATGATTATGTTTCTAGCTGCATTATTTTGGATCAAGCCATGAAGAAATCTTTTGCTGCAGAAAAAAAAATACAAAAGTCCCAATTTGTAAAAGGGCCTCAAGTGGTTTGCTAGATTTATGTCACATTACAATAATATTTTTGACTTCAAGTGACCTACTGTTTGAGGCAAGGGAACTTAAGTTTAAAACAAAACTCTTAGCCTATAAACCACGTGCAGGGTAATAAAGATCAAGGGCAAAACAAAAATCTTCCTTTACTTGGTCTGTTGTTGATATCTGTGCTTTTCACTTTAGAGAGGTAGAGGAGTACTAGGTCTGACTAAACTATGTATTACTTTGATTTGATCCCTGAACACTTATTTTGCACTATAATGATAGTGCCATATAATTAATGTGGCATTCAACAGCACTACTTCACTAACACATGCCATGTTAGGCTTACCTAGCACAAAATTTGAGCACCTCTTAGCATGCACAAGCATCCAACTCTGCACAAGTATAGTGACGTTATAAATTTCACACTAAATTAGAGAACATAGTTTGTGAGGTACTCTTCTTAGCAATTTTTTTGTTAGAGTTGGCACCTTTGCTCAAATAATATCATTTGAGGAGGTTACTCAGCTATTTCGAGAAGCACTTCCTGAAATGTATGCAGCTGCTTCATAATAAAAACAAACATTCAACCTAGTTACTGCCATGAGTTTCCAGGCCAGGAAGTTGTGGTTGCAGCTTAACCAGTAACTAGGCTGACCCTAATTAATTTACTGTGTGGAATCATAGGCATGCTTGAATACTCTGCCATTCCAGGGCACAGCACATTGATGCTTATATATAGTGCCCCTCAATGTTGGTTCAGTATACAGAATGTCTTTCTCTTAACTCATCCTCTCCTCAAAAAAAAATCAAGGTACCTTTGGGAGAACTTTTAAAGTTTTCTTCATGTTTCTTTGTGCATTTTCAATTATTGTTGGCTTCATCTTAAATCAATTCAACTTATTAAAGCAATAGAAGTTTGAATAAGGACCTAAACTTAAGTGACTGTTTTGTCTGAAAAAGGTTAAATATATGTGTTAATTATCAGGCACCTGCAAGCATTGCAGAAAGTGTTTCTCATAATAGCAACAATATTGTCCAAGCAAGGATACCAACATTGTAAAAGAAAATCACCACTCAGAGAAAAAATGGAGTGAATTATTGTTCCTTTATTGAAGAAGGCAGTAAGAGAATTTACTGCCTTCTTCAATATCAATTGTTTAAAGAATTTTAATTTGCATCAGTCACTTTGCCACTCACAACTCACTTTTTATCATTGCAGACAATGTAATAGTACTGAAAACAAATTTTTAAAAATATCATCTGCAAAAAATGTATCAAGAACCACCTAAAAATCTGAAACAGTAAGTTTTATTAGGTGAATTGTTTAAAAACATTTTCTTCTTCTCTGCATGTCAGTATTTATTCCACATTTTGAATTGCATCAAAAAAAGAAAAGGAATCATAATGCTCAAAGTCAGCTCCACTGAAATTGTAATTAACATCCATCATCGCTTTCATTAAAATGGTGTGTTGAAAAAAAATATTTAAGCTACCAGAAGCACTGCTCAGATTTACTAGTGTATAATTTTTCAAGTGCAATTTGATAGTTTCATTAATCCATTGACCCATCATGCATCTTAAACAAGTTCTAATGTTTTGTGCTGTACTCAAGTAATGTTTTCCATTGCAATGGAAATTTGTGGTGCAGAGGTGGAGAATTGCACAATACAGGCTCAAAATCGGTTAATCCAATTCAAAACTTCAAGAAAGGTATTATTACAATATTTTTCTTCAATTTTGAAGTGGTCACAGTGGAAAGTGTTGGTTTCTTTTTTTAAAAAAAGAAACCAAGTTCTAAACAGGCAATGAGCTTGCCTGACCCTACTTAAATTACAAGGACTTGACTGAACTGCCAGAAAAGTTCTTTGCAAGAGTACTTTAACTTGGGAGTGGAGAGAAAAACTGGCAGAACTAGAGTTGGTTCACAGCATACATAGTCTTGAATCCACGGGACAATGAGTAATCAAATTTAGTGAGAGTGATTGAGAAGACTCATTGGTGTTCATTGATGGATGCACAGACCAACAACAACCATTTCACAGCAAGATTAAAAGTGGTTATTTTATGAACCAAATTTAACAGTAGATTTAAAATGACAATGAAGTACCAAATTCAATGTCTATTTAATGTCCAAATTAACTCTTTGCAGGTTGGCAAAAACCTGGCTTATCATAATTTAGTTCTAACACTTCTCTGTCCTTTGAACCAAAAGCATAATTTAATAAATGAACACTTACCACATGGGTAGCTCAAAACCTGGATTTCGTCGATGGCAATATATCCAGTTTGTTCACGAGAGACATCTGCTTCAAAAATTACCTGCAAATATAAACACCGGCATTTCTGTCAATTTCCCATCCCATTCTCATCTGATGACTTGTTCTTTAAAAAAAATTCCCCCACCAATCTCTGCCACTCCTCTCCTTAAGTCATTGCTAGCGAATGACTCAACGGGCCTTGTCCAGCGATTGTTCTTCATGTATGAGCCTATACTGGGCATTGAAAGCCCATTCAAACACATCCTGTCCTCACCCAACAAAGGCTTCATTAGATGATGATCTGGTGCAGGAATCTTGACTAATTTCCCCCTCTCTCAGGCCAATTGAGGCACCTCTACTGCCACCCTTGCGTAATTAGCTAACTCTGCACAGGAATCAAACCTGGAAACTTCTGGTCTATATGACTAAGTTACACATTTTTATCAACAGAGCCATCTGGGAAGCCCATTTGATGTTAATTTAGCTCTTTCAACTCATTACAAAGCACAGTTTATTTATTGGTCAAAGTTCAGAAAGCTGCATAACTTACTGTTTAATATTTAGTTTACCTGCCATTCAGCATTATTAAATGTAGAACACATTAATCACTGGTGAAAAGAGCATAACGATATTTTAAAAATTCTCAGGATGCGGGTATTGCAGGCAAGCTGGCATATATTGCCATCATTAGTTGCCTGAAAAGGTGATGGTGGGCCTTCTTCTTGAATGGCAAAGGTTTTGTAGTAGTTTGATACAACCTTGATAGGTCATTTCAGAGGGCAGTCAAGAGTCAACCACATTGGTGTGGGATTCGAATCACATATGGGTCAGACTGGGTAAGGACAGCAGGTTTCTTTCCCGAAAGGACATTGGTGAACCAGTTGGATTTTTACTAAAATCATGAAGCTGTTGGACTTTTACTAAATTCTACTAAAATCCAACAGCTTCATGATCACTATTACAGGTACCAGCTTTTCAAACTGCCATGGTGGTATTCAAACTAACATTCTCTGGATTACTAATCCAGTAACATAGCAATCATATCCCTCATTTTAGAGTTAGATCAACTCAACAAGCAATATTTTTATGTTTATTTAATGTCATAAAAAGTGTCTGACAATGAGTGACTAGATTTAATTCCTCATTTTCATCAACAGAAAGACCATGCATACCAAAAGCTTACTCTAGTAATCCAATTTTCCCAAATCAATGGAGCTGCTTTGTGTCTACCACGAACATAATATGTGCCCTTAACACCAAGGGAGGGCAAGACTGAGGGCAAGGATTAAAACCTCATCAGACAGCCAAATGTTCAAAAAAAAATTGTTGTCTCCCAAAACAACACACCTATCTTAACCAAGGGGATAGGCTGAAGATCTGTTTGGAGGTATTCACCAATTATGATGAAATATCAACTGCCAACAGAGGCACAGATTCTTGAATTTTATTGCTTAATGCCTAGTCTCCCCAAGGCTGTGGTTGATATCTCAGGATTGATTTACCTCTGCTGTGTCTCGGAAATTGATATTCCCCAGGTGCAGCAGAGAGAGAAAAGGAAAAGAAACCCACTCACGTCAGGTCTCTGCCCCCATTACAACTTGCTGGGATTGCTTGGAGCTCCCCCACAGGATCTAACTGGTGCTGTGGATACACAAGACCAGCATTGGTTTTAAAATGAGGCAGGAGAGGGTATTCCAAACTTCCTGCCTTATTTGCCTGCGGTGAAGTTGGCTGGGTAGCCCAGTGAAACCCAACGCTAAGATCTGCTTATGGACCCCTGCCAACCAAAGGGTCAGTAGGGGTCCCAGAGGAGGGCAAAGCTACATGCTTCTTTTCAACTTTAATTCCCTCTTCAGGGTGTTTGGATACAATTGGAGCCTTCTGCCTGGCTGCTGATGCAGATAACCAGAAGGTCCCAGTCTTGAAGGCCCAATATACAGGTGCAGGTCTGAGAAGCCAATTCAACTTCAGCAGAAGCACAAAATAGGCAGTGATGGATCGGCTGCCCGTTATACGCCTCTTCCGATTTTCCTTTCCATTTAAATCCCATTTTGCACCCCCGCCAAAGTTGAATTTTACCCCCAGTGTATCCAGAATTGCAAAGACAAGCCTGTCACCTACAACATGGTACATACAGAAGAATGGAGTTAGGTAAATTAGAAGTAGTTTGCAAAAGATGCTTTTTGCAATTTTAACTTTTAAGCAAAACATCTGGCTAACAATAAAATATTGCTCATTTAGCTTGACTCCTGGGACAACACAGTTGTGTTCCCACGCAGTACTTTCAATGCTTCCATTTATTCTTAACATAAATATCTTAGCTCTAGCAGGATTCTTTGGTGAAATCTTAATTGTTGCCTACAGCGCAGAAAAAAGAGATGAGCGTGCTGGTTCAAATCATGTCATTACAACATATATCAGCTATATAATTTGCCAGTAATCAAGTGGAAATTATTTTTCAATGAAGGTGATTTAATGATTATAACGTTGTTACCACTTTGTGTGAACATTACCAACAGAACACCACAGTCAGCATTCTCACCGTAAACCACAGAGCACAAACACAAATCTAAAACTGAATACACCCCTCCAAAGTTAATGGTACAAATTCTCAGACCATCGTGTGTTTAGCTGAAGATTACGGCCCAGAATTTGCAATCAAAATAACGGTAAGGCTAATGGGCTCACCGTTATTCATGCGTAAATCACACAGCAACTTTAGGCGATGGAAGATGCACAGTTAAACACGAAAATCTGAAAGCTGCTGTCGGAGATGCGCCGCTCCGCGGTGGCTTCACAAGAATAGCATCTCAATGTCAGGCTTACCATTCAAAGGCTTTGACTGGCATGAAGTTCCTGTACTTGCGCAGTAGTTAAGAACTAAACTCTTCACAGAAAGATAGGGCTTGTCCATTTCAGTTTAAATACCCTTTTAACAGTGTGATAAGTGTCAATTACTGCCAGTCAACCTCTCTCGCTCTGAAAATCAACTATTACAAATGTGGAATCTCATTCGTTCAAGTTTAATTGCTATTGGCGATTTTTTTTAAAATTTAAAATTAATTTTTTAAAACTTTTTCTTTGTCTCTTAATCCAATCTTTCTTTCCCTCTCTATTTCTTTTTCTATGCCTGATTTGACATTGAATTCACTGTTCTAACTTATACTTCCTTGTTCAGTCCTTGCGCTGGTCATTGAACAACCCTTCAATCTGATTGGTTAAGGAGATACACAGTTGCTTGCCCTGTTCACACAGATCCCAGATGCCCCGTAGAGGGCGCTGCACCGTTTCCATCTCGCACTTCCAGCAACTTGTGGCGCAAAATATCATGGAGATTGAATGGGCAAGGGCAAGTCTAACCAATGGCAGGCGCCATTCATTGACCAGTTACAACAAATTCTAAGCCTACCTGCATCTGATATCACCCAAGCCCGGAGATTAAATCAATGCTTTTCAATCATGATGAGGTATCAATTATTTTCCATTATACTAGTAGGAGGAAAGGGAAGGAACATACTATATGTACATTTATTTAGGATTTAAAGAATTAAGGAAATTACTATTTACAAAAAGACTGCTAAAAGATTCTGTGGTTTAATAAGGAGAAGGAAAATCCAAGGGAGTGTGGGTTATTGACTTGCAACGTAATAGAATCTCACCATTTTAGGTTAAGAATTTCCGACCTTCTCAAAATATTACTTTTATTTATGTCTCAGTCCTACAGAGATTCATCCTTTTTAGTCTATCCCTCTCTACAGACAGCTGTGCAACAGATAGCAACTATGGAAGCATCAGTGACCTTGACAGGTTCAGATGCCAATTTTAGTATTCCCTATAGAGATGTCACTGATTTTCATGTAGTTGGCAACTGCACCACTCACTGAAATGCCAGGTCTCCACAGGCTGGAAAAATAGCATTAATAAGATTACCTTCTAAAGAGGATGACATTTCCAATTATTTGTTTTAAGCTATGGGTTGGGGGAAAAGAGTACTAGTACTTTATATTGATAGCACTCCATCCCCGTAATTTTCTTCACCTTCAGTGGAAAGACGTTGGTGCCAGTTTTCCCAAGTTGTCAAGACTACTATTTACATGGACTGGTCTTTCAATCAGATATGCTTGTAATATAGTACAATCCTTTAGAAGTGGAAATTTGATTACATTTCACCATATCCTCAGCAGGCTGGCTGAACTACACGAACAGCTTGGTGAAACGGTGATTCAGATGTATTCAAACTGTAATCCAAAGACCAAACAGTGTGATCTCTACTTCAATTTATCAATCTGATCTTAAAAGTACTGCATACTTTGCAAACAAAAAAGGCAAATCCATGACCTCCTTTTCCAGTGGCGAAAATGGAATAAATTCTTTAAAAATATATACAATTACGAGATTCAGATCAATGTACAAACAATGTTTCATGACTCGAAACACCGATTTTTCACTGAAATGTGAAGCATGCAGGATAGTGCTCCTCGTGGGACAAGCAGTTAAAGATTTTCTGTTAAAGATTAGCACTCAGATTTTCATCACAAGCAAGTAATTAGCAGTGGAAAATATATCCATTCTTTTGCTGTCTGATGTTTTTTGGCAAATGTAACTCTTACTTAACCATCCAATTCCCCCCACCTCCATAGATAAATGGCAATTTTTAAATTCAGTTTTATGATTTTCTTAAGCAATAACTCAAAAGTCCAGGCTGCACAATTCTTGCTGATCTGAGCCTATGCCTGCTAGGCCTGCCAGCTAGTGAGCAAATCTCCCCTAGTGCAAGGCATTGGCCCAGAATTTGCTGGAGTAGGGCATCTCACAGTGTGCCCTATTAGACTGGTTTTTCTGCATCCTTCAGCTCAAAATTTTTTTGCCCACAAAGTTATTGGACATGTGAGCTGATAATGGCATGGCAAGGGCAACGGGGCATCTGGGGCCTTGGTGAACAATGGGACAAACAGTGTAACTCTTTCACCAATGAGATTAAAGGACTGAGAAATAAACAGAGGAAGGATTGAGAAGGAGGGTGAATGTAATGTCAAATTAGGCACTGAAAGAGAAATGAAGAGGGAAAGATAGATTGGAGAGGCGAGAGAGAGAGAGTTAAGAAAAAAAACATTTTTAAAATCCCCAACAATTCACAACCTGAAGGAATGAGATTCCACACTCTTAACTGTTCACTTTCTGGGCAAGTGACGTTGATTGGCATTAACAACGATCATGTCGTTGAAAGGGTGCTTAAGCTATTTATTACTGGACTTAACTTTCTGTGGTGAATTTAATGGTCATTTAATGTACAAATGCAGCAACTTCTAGAAAATCTCGAAATTCACACGCCATTATTTATTCAGCAAATTGTGGGCCAATGTATCCTCACAAATATGTTGGTGAAGCATTCATGGGACATATGCCAATCTGAAATGGTGATGAATGACTACCTAGAACTCGGGAAACACCAGGTAGTCTGGAAGCCACTTGGCCAAGACCACACCCCAAGAAACTCAAACTAAAAACAAACCCCTTTACTGCTCCACAGAAGAAAATGTCCCAACAAGTCCCATCACTATATTTGTAATACCCTGGAAACCCCCTGAACTCGCCAAATTCCAGGCACTGATGCCAAATTTGACTGATCCCTCAACAAGATGTGCGTAACACATAGACTACTCCAATGAATATATATATATATATATATATATATAATCTCTAATTACAATGAGATAAATTAGAGACTTCATAAAAAAGGTACAAGAAAAATCAAAATTGACACTAGTTGAAAAACAGGCATCTTTTAGAACAAATTTTCAATACTGAGTTATACAGCAAATGAATTACAGTAAGCAAATGATCCGCATTTTCATTAGAGTTCACTGCAAGTAGCAACTACAGTCCCATCTTTTCAAATCAGTGAAAATGCTATGTCATTTTTTTGCACATACTATGTACTTTTCCTGTAAAACATATTACAGTATGCACCTACTTTACTGAAATACTATCAATAAATACTGTGAGGTTACAAGAAAATTGTGGCACAAAAGTATCCAGTAACTGGAATTGAATTAGCACAGAGGAACTTAGAGATCTGCTAGTAATAAATAGTAAATGTGTCACTTCCACGTTCAGACAATCCGGCAAAGTAATATATGAACAAAAAACACACCGCTAAAATATATAGGCAAAACAGTAGAATATCGTTATATTTATTAAATGGAAAATTTGCAAAATGTAAATTTTGAACACATATTACAATACCTATTCAAAGTGAAAAATATTTGGAAGGAAATTGGGTCAAAAATCACTGGGTTATTCAAAATGCAAGCACGTGCCATCATGGGAGAGTTAATATACTTGACGGATGAACTTCAATGGGCTGAATGCTCTTTATTCATCAGTGACTTATCTTATGTTCTAAATATATCACTAATGCTTTTCAAAGCAAATTTATAACAACCAAGGTAACCTGTAGGTGGCATAATATGCTAACTATATCACTAACAGTGAAATACCACAACCAGCACAAGAGCCTACACTGCAGCAGCCTATGCTACCAGTACGTTACAGCAGAGCTGCTCATCATAGTCTCTCCCCATGAAAAGTTTGCATGTCAGCTCAGCCTGTAACTCATTTTGTTGGCTTGGGGAGGGTCCTAAAATCAATGAGACAGCAGCTCCAAATGGGATGCCACTTGCCATTAGTGAAAACAGTGGTCATGGCAGAAAACTGAAAGTAGACTATTTGTTCACAAATGACACAGCTTAGATATTTGGGCAACAGTGCACCATTTCATCTGAAGAGTTGGAAGCCCTGCTGCAGGAGCTGCACTAAAGAGGGCGGCTATAATTGGAGCTGAAGATCACCCTCCAGTGAAACACAAGTGCAAATTGTGTGAAAGGAAGTTACTGACTAAGTCAATTAATTGACCTTGTCCTTTGTATCTGGCTGTAAATGAAGAAGAATCAACAGAAGTGTGAAGGTAATTGTGCTCTTCATAGGCACATTTTTCATATGGAGCCAATCAAGCATGATACTAGCTAAATTGGGAACTGCCGCACTATTGCCCTTTTTCACTCAATTAATATTCAAATAGTATTTAACAATAGAATCATCATGATGCATGTCAGTGGCCAAAGGTGGACAGCACACTTTTCTTACAAGTGGATGTGATGGCTGAGGAACAGTGTACAGATGCTCAGATCTCAAGAGCCATCCAGCCGGTGTTATTTTTTCCTTCCAAATAATGCAGGCACTGGACCGCTGTATAATGAAGGCATCATGGCTGTTTCCTGGACATCCTACATTTGAGGGAACCCTGCCACTTAATGAAAGCTCTGTGCTCTGTCATGCTGATGCCTCCTTTTCACAAGCAAAGTAATGCTGCTGCTTGATGTGCACTGCAGGCCATCTGTGATGTGGCAAATATCTTCCACATTGGCTTGAAGAGATCCAGACAAAAGCTTTGTCTTGTCTTAACTTTCACTTCTAAGGCAGAAAGTATAACTCTGACAGCCTGTTGTGTGAAGCAGAGATGACAAAGATTAAGTCCATGATAAATCCAAGTACTTGGTGAGGAGTCTATAAGTGCCATTTCTGGGGTTGTGATGGATGGGTGCAGAGAAAATGCTGGGTGTTGTTGCATCTGCATGTGTTGTTCCCTCAAGAAATCATCTAAATTGTACTGCACTATCAGAATCCACAAATCCCCAAAGAAATTCCCATCCACAGCACTCAGATGTCAATAGCAACCAAATCTAATAAAGTAAAAAAAGGGAAAAATGGCAAACCCAGCAAAACCAACAAAACCAACCAATGCATGGAGCAAAAAATAATTGCAAACACCCAAACAATCTGAAGTTTTAAATCGAAGTGTCTTGCAATAATCTCCCTTTAAGAAATCGATTTAAGCAGGCAAGGATTACTTATGTGTCCAGTTCACATTGGTGGTTTCAGCACTGGAAGTATAGACCCCTAAAAACACACTAGATCTAGTAAGCCTCTAACTTACATCATTTGAGCCTGTAACAAAGCTTTTCTGGGTGCACAAACAAAATCCCACATAACTTGAAATTTATTCACCGTAAAATGCAGTGTGGCTTGCCACTGGCACACAGGGCTTCAGGCCCCATTTCACAATTTGTTGTAGCCTCCAGCAAAGTTCTGCTGGTGAGGAGCCTTGTAATATTTACTTGTGTGTAAAGTAATATATTTGGACATTTATCTGCACTTAAGCACTGGATAGCTGTATAGGTACAAAGATATAGTTTAAACTTTTTCATTTATTGGGATACACTGATGCTTTATCAGATTATCCCCAATTATCCAAAATTCATTAGTACTGATCCCCAAACACTTGCAATTTACTTTTTAAAAAAAAATAAAGTCAGAATGTGACCCATTTTCCTAAATTTAGTGCCAGTAATGTCTAGAAGGTTAAAAAGTGGTGCTAATCCCGACATGCTAATGGGACTCAAATTTCTTGAATAAGGTCAGTTGCACAATTCTTCACAAATCCAGGTGAGGCCAGGGGCAAATATTAAGGAGCACATTAGCTAACTATGTAAGTAAACTTTAAAGGGATGGCAGAATTAAAAGGGAAGTATCACAAAGAGATGGGTTTCAAGGGGAGTCTTAAATGAGAGAGAGAGGTGGAGAGGCAGAGGGATTTGGGGATGGCATTCCAGAGTGTGAGGCCGCCAATGGTGGGGCAGATCTTGACCTTTTATTCTTTTCATCACTCATCTCTCCTTGAATAATGGTTTACTGAAAGACTAGATGAATTTACCCTTCTAAAGAGGGTGGTATCTTCCTTGGTGAACTTCTCATCAAATGTTTATTGGTACATTAGAGCTGGCTCTGACCGATTATCAAAAGGCATAGAAATGAACTGGGACCTTAAATCTTTCCTGGATACTGAATGATTTTTCTCAGTAGTTTTGTTTGCAAATGATTAGTTACAGCACCATGAACATAAATTGCAGTCATTCTGTAACGGAAAATTTTAAATCAGTACATTACTTCACAACAGGATTTTTGTTAACCATTACCTACATAGATGTGGACTAGGGAAGAAGTAGAGGAAATAGTTGGGACAAGGGGCTGGTGGAGAGTGTGAAGCAGGACGGGAGGAGAAGGGTTGGGGGCAGTGACAGGAATGAGGGGCCTTTTCTCTTTAGAGAGACCTGCTCTATCCTTCCAGCATTTCCTAGTTTTCAGATTTATAACCTTGCAGGTTTTCTTTCAAAAAAATGCCCCAATAAACCCCCTTTCTAAAAATTATTTCTATATAACCATTTCAGAGATGATCACGATTCATACAACTCCAAATCTTCACTCTATAAACTATTTAAAACAATGTTCAGTGCTGCTTCATACATTTATTATATTCATTTCTTGATTCTACGCAATTTTTGTTTCAATACATCTTAAGCAGCATATTAGTAACTGAAAAATAGGAACAGATTTCAGTAAATCTTTCAACAAACTGTAATGCCATGAAGATCAGAAAAAAAACCCAACAAATATACCTCTAACCCTGCAGTCAACACATTATAAGGCTCAGCAATGTGATCACAACAAGATCTAGATGAAGAACTCATTTTAGAAATTGGACAGGATGGCTTCAAAATAAATGTCTGTGTGCACAAAGCAAGTTGTAATCTATTATTTTCAAGGTCAATTGTTGTTGCTTCAATTCTATATTTTCAAAACCACACTACACAATTAGAAATCTTCATAAATACAGAAAATATCCATTACTTGTACTTGTTTTGCCAATTTTACACAAGTAAACGTATAGTGGCATCGCTGCTTCATGTTACAGCAAAATCCTGGGAACACTATTTTCCACTAAGTTTGATCAGTTTTCAAATTAACTAGAAATATAGAAAACTATTTAGAAAAAGAGCATCAGATAGAATGTAAAAACCTTCTCACCTGAAAGAAACGGCAGAAAATACTAAAAAAATTGCACTCTCAGTTGGCCTCTTTAGTTACCCCAATGCCATGGGAGGACATAACTGAGCCAGCCCCAATGTTATGCCTCTTCCAGGAGATTACATGGCTATTGGACTTAGGGGGGGGGGGGGGGGGAAGTGGGGAGGGGGAAAGAAGAGGAGAAGGAAGTGTCCAGTCATGATGCTTCAGGCACATCATGTGTAGGGTAGGCTTGATGGACCAGCTGGTCTTGGTCCTACCCATCATTTTCGTATGCTTCGTACATGTTACCTGGAAGCCAAAAATCACAGTATACAAGACTGTATTGGAGATTGTAGTGCATTTATTCATATTTATTCAAATCTCTGAATTAATTGTAATTTTTGGAGGATAATTTAAATTTACTGTGAAGCAACTTTGTAGTGAAATTATCGGCTTTGCATCGAGAAATAATCCTGACTATGCTCTAAAACTTCAACTGCTGAATCATTCATTTGATTTTAATGTAAGAGGAAAATGATTCAGATTTACGCATTTTTAGGCTCGTTACATATGACGTTTTTGCGACAAGACAGCAACAGCAATTTAAGTCATAGACAGGGCCAAGAGCAGGGTAGCAGGACTGGAGTAAGTTACTTGATATGAAATTAGACTGATAAAACAGGCCAATTATCAGAGCCAAGTGAAACCATTCTTTTGCATCTCATTCTTCTAGAATCTATCTTTTGTACAAGATCTTCATTTTTTTTTAAAAACCTGTGTTTATATAGTGCCTCTCTCAAAATCAGGACCCCCCTCCCCCCCAAAAAAGCACTTTACAGCCAATTAAGTACTTTTGAAGTGTAGTCACTGTTACTATATAGGCAAACGAGACAGCCAATTTGCACAGAGCAAGATCCCACAAACAACAATTAGTGCAAAGGGATGTTTTACGTCCTTCTGAGAGAGCAGATAGGGACTTGGTTTACGGTCTCATCTGAAAGACAGCACCTCCGATAGTACAGCACTCTCTCAGTTCTGCACTGAAGTGTCAGCCTAGATTATGTGCTCAAGTCTCTGAAGTGGGACTTAAACCCACAACCTTTTGACTCAGGGGCGAGTGTGCTACCACGGAGGAAAGACCGACACCTTCTCCCCTCACAGGAGGGCATAAAATATCCCATGGAACTAATCGAAAAGGAGCAGCACCAGAACTACCATCACTAAAAACAAATTATCTGATCATTTATCTCATTGCTGTTTGTGGGACCTAGCAGGGTGCAAAAATTGGCTGTCGCATTTACCGATACAGTGACAGTGACTACACTTCGAAAGTACTTCATTGGCAGTGAAGCACTTTGGGACCATCCTGAACACGTGAAAGGTCTTGCATTTATACAGCACCTTTCTTTCTTAGAAGCTTCAAGTGGAAGTAAGGCATGGTGGGCTTGGAGATAACTGTGCAAGTTTTCTCGTGAAAATTTCTTCAATGAAGTGTCAGCTTGGCTCAATGGTAGCACTTGCCTCCGAGTCAGAAGGATGTGGGTTCAAGGACGTTAGTACATAATCTAGGCTGACACTTCAGTTCACTACCGAAGGAATGCTGCATTGTCAGATGTACCACAACCTGCCTATTCAAATGGAGTAAAATATCTCATGCCACTATTTGATGAGCAGGGGAGTTTTCCCATTGTCATGGCCAATATTTATGCCTCAAACAAACATCAACAACAATTTGCATTCATATAGCGCCTTTAAACATAGTAAAACATCCCAAGGCACTTCCAAGGAGCGTTATCAAACAAAGTCTGACACCGAGCCACTTAAGGAGATATTAGGACAGGTGACCAAAAGCATGGTCAAAGAGGTAAGTTTTAATGAGGGTCTTAAAGAAAGAAAGAGGTAGAAACGCTTAAGGAGGGAATTTTAGAGCCTAGGGCCGAAGCAGCTGAAGGCACAGCCACCAATGGTGCAGTGATTAAAATAGGGAATGCCCAAGAAGCAAGAATTGGAGGAGTGCAGAGATCTTGGAGGGTTATAAGGCTGGAGGAGATTGTAGCGATACAGAGGGGCTAGGCCATAGAGGGATTTGAAAACAAGGACGAGAATTTTAAAATCGAGGCGTTCCTGGACTGGGGGCCAATGTGGGTCAGCGAGCACAGGGATGATGGGTGAATGGACCTTGGTGTTTTGTTTCAACATCAGAAACTGGTCTTTAATCTCATTGTTGTTGGTCGGACATTGCTGCAAGAGTACTGTATATTGATCTCAGCACTCCTGTGCAAAAGAAAGTTGTCAAAAAGGAAAATCAGCCGTGATTGACTTTTCAAATGGGTGTCACAGGATAACAGAGAGGAGACACTAGCTCAGCTGTGAGGCTCCCCACATCAAACTTGCACAGCTAGGATCACACCATCGCTTCTGAAGAATCACCGCTTTAGCGAATTGCAGTTGACCAGTTGCCACCTGTTGAACCATATCCCAGCAAGTCAGCACTGTCTGGATAAGTGGAGTGAAAACTAGGAGGAAGAGGGGGTTTAAAAACACACTCCTATCCAGTTCACCTGAACCTCAAACTCCAAAATATTGATCGATCTTACATCTGCATTAAGGCATTAGTGTAAAAATATTGTACGATCTGGTTTATTTTCTTCTTTCAAAATTCCTGCCAACAGGCCGTGAAACTTTCCCCCCCTCACTTCCATTTAACTAAATTTAAAGGACTGCATTGAATTATGTCAAAGCACAAGATACTGCAGGTTTCCTTCATTAGGACTTGCATACTAAATCTATCGCTCTGCCTTCCTCTCTTAGAAATGGTACAGTTTTCAATTACATCGAGTTACATCGAAACTACAGAAGAGAAACAGGCCACTTGGCCCAACCTGGTCAATGCCAGCATTTACTTTCCACATGAGCCTCCTTCCTCCCTACTTCATCTAACCCGATCAGTTTGAGTAAACTAGCAGGGAACATAAAAACTGACTGTAAAAGCTTCTATAAATATGTCAAGAGAAAAAGATTAGTGAAGACAAATGTAGGTCCCTTACAGTCAGAAATTAGGGAAATTATAATGTGGAGCAAAGAAATGGCAGAACAATTAAACACATACTTTGGTTCTGTCTTCACAAAGGAGGACATAAATAACCCCCCAGAAATGTTAGGGAACCAAGTGTCTAGTGAGAGGAAGGAACTGAAGGAAATCAGTATTAGTAAAAAAAAATGCTAGGGAAATTAATGGGGCTATAATCTACATCCCAGAATACTAAAGGAAGTGACCCTGGAAATAGTGGATGCATTGATGGTCATCTTCCAAAATTCTATAGACTCTGGAACAGTTCCTACAGATTGGAGGGTGACAAATGTAACCCCACTATTTAAAAAAGGAGGGAGAGAAAAAACAGGGAATTACAGACCAGTTAGCCTAACATCAGTAGTGGGGAAAATGCTAGAGTCCATTCTAAAGGATGCGATAACAGAACACTTGGAAGGCATTAATGGGATTGGACAAAGTCAGCATGGGTTTATGAAAGGGAAATCATGCTTAACAAATCTACTGGAGTTTTTTGAGGATGTAACTAGTAGAATAGATAGGGACAAACCAGTGATGTGGTGTATTTGGATTTTCAGAAGGCTTTTGATAAGATCCCACAAAAGAGGTTTGTGTGCAAAATTAAAGCACATGGGCAATATACTGGCATGGATTGAGAGAGTAGGAATAAACGGGTCTTTTTCCGGGTGGTAGGCAGTGCTTGGGCCCCAGCTATTCACAATATATATCAATGATTTGGATGAGGGAACTGAATGTAACATTTCTAAGTTTGCAGACGACAAAAAGCTGGGGTGGAATGTGAGCTGTGAGGAGGATGCAAAGAGGCTCCAATGTGATTTAGACAAGTTGGGTGAGTGGGCAAGAACATGGCAGATGCAGTATAATGTGGATAAATGTGAGGTTATCCACTTTGGTTGTGAAAACAGAAAGGCAGATTATCTGAATGGTGATCGATTGGGAAAAGGGGACATGCCCTTGTACACCAGTCGCTGAAAGCGAGCATTCAGGTGCAGCAAGCAGTTAGGAAGGCGAATGGTATGTTGGCGTTCATTGCAAGCGGATTTGAGTACAGGAACAAGGATGTCTTACTGTAGTTGTACTGGGCCTTGGTGAGACCACATCTGGAGTATTGGGTGCAGTTTTGATCTCTTTATCTGAGGAAGGATGTCCTTACCATGGAGGGAGTGCAACAAAGGTTTACCAGACTGATTCCTGGGGTGGCAGGACTGACGTATGAGGAGAGATTGGGTTGACTAGGCCTATATTCATTAGAGATTAGAAGAATGAGAGATGATCTCATCGAAACATAAAATTCTAACAGGACTAGACAGACTAGATGCAGGGAGGATGTTGCCAATGGCCGGGGAGTCCAGAACCAGGGGTCACAGTCTCAAGATACAGAGTATGCCATTTAGAACAGAGATGAGGAGAAATTTCTTCACTCAGAGGGTGGTAAACCTGTGGGATTCTCTACCACAGAAGGCAGTGGAGGCCAAGTCATTAGATGTATTCAAGAAGGAGATAGATATATTTCTTAATGCTAAAGGGATCAAGGGATGTTGGGAAAAAGCAGGAACAGGGTACTGAGTTAAACAATCAGCCATGATCATCTTGAATGGCGGAGCAGGCGCAAAGGGCCGAATGGCCTACTCTTGCTCCTATTTTCTATGTTTCTATACCCTTCTATTCCTTTCTCCCTCGTGCTTATCTGCTTCCCCTTAAATGCATCTATGCTATTTGCCTCAACTACTCCTTATGGTAGCACGTTTCACATTCTTACCACTCTGGATAAAGAAGTTTATCCTGAATTCCCTATTGGATTTGTTAGCAACTATTTAATATTGATGACTTCTAGTTTTGGGCTCCACCACAAGTGGAAACATTTTCTCTATGTCTACCCTATCAAACTCTTTCATAATCTAAAAGACCTCTATCAGGTCACCCCTCAGCCTTTTCTTTTCTAGAGAAAAGAGTCCCAAGCCTGTTCAGCCTTTCCTGATAAGAATATCCTCTCAGTTCTGGTATAATTCTTGTGAATCTTTTTTGTGCCCTCTCCAATGTCTCTATAATCCTTTCTATAGTATGGAGACCAGAACTGTGCACAGTACTCAGAGTGTGGTCTAGTCGAAGTCCAATTCAAGTTTAACATAACTGCTCTGTTTTTCAATTCTATCCCTCCAGATATGAATCCCAATGCTTGGTTTGCTTTTTTTATGGCCTTCTTATCTGTGTATCTGTTCACCGAGATCCCTTTGCTCCTCTATTCCGTTTGGACTCTTATCATCCAAACAGTACAACAGGTCCAATCAGTGTTGTACTTCCTACCAAAATGCACCATCTCAAACTTATCTATATTGAAATTTGTTCACCAATTGCACACCCATTCTGCCAGTTTATTAATGTCCTCTTGCATTTTGACGCATTCTTCCTTTGTATTAACCACACCCCCCAATTTGGTGTCGTTCGCAAATTTTGAAATTGTACTTCCGATTCCCGAATCCAAATCATTAATGTCAATTGTGAACAATGGTGGTTCCAGCACCGATCACTACGGAAAACCACTTCCCACCTTTTGCCAGTCTGAAGAGCTACCCTTAACCCCTACCCTCTTTTCTATTTTGTAGCCAGCTTTCTATCCCTTCTACCACTTGTCCACTGACTCCACATGCTCTGACCTTAGTCATGAATCTACAATCCAGTACCTCATCGAAGGCCTTTTGAAAATCCAAATATATTATATCTACTACAGTACCCTTGTCTACTCTGTTACTTCTTCAAAGAATTCAACAAGGTTAGTCAAGCATGACGTTCCCTTCTAAAATCAGTGCTGACTATTCTTAACTATACTTTTGTTCTCTAGATGTCTTTCCATTACATATTTGAGTAAAGATTACATTATCTTTCCCACCACTGACATTAAGCTAACTGGCCTATAGTTTCCGAGACTTGTTCTATCTCCCTTTTCAAATATAGGAACAACATTAGAACATAAGAAATAGGAGGAGCAGTAGACCATATAGCCCTTCAGGCCTGCTCCGCCATTCAATAAGATCATGGCTGAACTTCAAACTCAATTCCAAAAATCTATCAATCTCAGCCTTGAATATACTCAATGACTGAGCATCCACAGTCCTTTGGAGAAGAGAAGTCCAAAGATTCACAACCCTGAGTAAAGAAATTTCTCCTCATCTCAGTCCTAAATGGCTGACCCCTTACCCTGAGACTATGCCCTCTAGTTCTGGACTCTCTAGTTTAGTCAGGGGAAGCAGCCTCATCATCTACCCTGTCAAGCCCTCTCAGAATCTTGTATGTTTCAATGAGATCACCTCTCATTCTTCTAAACTCGACAGTAAAGGCCCATTTTACTCAATCTCTCCTCACAGGACAACACTCTCATCCCAGGAATCAATCTAGTGAATCTTTGTTGCACTGCCTCTAAGGCAAGTATATCCTTCGATAGGTAAGGAGGCCAAAACTGTACACAGTACTCCAGGTGTGGTCTCACCAAAGTCCTGTACAATTGCAGCAAGACTTCCTGACACTTGTACTCCAACCTCCTTGCAATAAAGGCAAACATTCCATTTGCCTTCCTAATTGCTTGCTGTAGCTGCATGTTAACTTTCTCTGATTCATGTACAAGGGCACCCAAATCCCTCTGAACAACATTTAATAGTTTCTTGCCATTTAAAAAATATTCTGTTTCTCTATTCTTCCTGCCAAAATGAATAACCTCACATTTCCCCACATTATACGCGATATGCCACCTTCTTGCTCACTCACTTAACCTGTCTATACCCCTTTGCAGACTGTTTCCTCCTCACAGCTTACTTTCCCACCTAGCTTTGTATCAGGAAAATTGGATACATTACACTCGGTCCCTTCATCTAAGTCATTCATATAGATTGTAAATAGCTGAGGCCCAAACACTGATCCTTGCAGCACCCCACTAGTTACAACCTGCCAACCTTAAACATCAGCTGTCTGCCAGTCTTCTGCCACTATTCCCTTTTCTAGTGAATATCTATATCTATATCTATAAATATATAAATAAAATAATTGCTCTGCTATCTCCTCCCCAACTTCTTTTAATATTCATGGATGCAATCCTCCCTACCTTTGAATACTTCACCAATTTTCTCCCCCCTTTCTATCTTAATTGTTTTATTATCTTTTTCGACTTCTTCTAATGTCCTGCCCACCTTATTACTCTCCCTGGTAAATACAGAGGCAAAGTAACTCTTCAATATTTCTGCCATTTCGCTGTCACCACCTGAGTTTATCTTGTGCATCCCTTCGTGGCCCTATCCCTATTATCATTTTTCTTTTGTTATTTACATCTCTAAAATATTTCACTATTTCTCTTTATATTCCTTGATAATTTAATCTTGTAGCTCCTCTTTGCTTTTCTAATGGTTTATTTTGGCTTCTTTCCTAACTTCTTCGTATTCTGTTTGGTCATCCTCTCCTTTATTGTCTATGTACTAAGAGTATGCCTTTTTCTTTAGTTTCAATTTTATCCTTATCTCTTTATTCACACACAAATTATTCTACTTTGTGTATTTAAAATAACTTTCAAAGCATTCAAACCAATCTATGAGCCAGAGGATATTTTAAACATATTCATATCCAAACTCAAAAGAACTTATTACTAGAAATTTTAAAAATTATATAAAGTCATTATCAACTGCATTACTCCATTAAGCCATTATGCAATGAGTTGGAATTCCAATCAGCCGACTAAATGCAAACTAGTTCAATATTTTCATATAATTTGCATGTTATTTGGCTCCATTTCTTTGATGCTGCAATCAAAATTGTAGGCAGTTTTTAAGTGTGTACATAAAGAGAATAATTAATATTTTTAGTTTCTGGTTTAACTAAAATTTTAACATCGGATCCAATTGTAAGTTACAGGTTGCCATATCCAATCTAATGGTCAGAAAAAAATCCAACCTTTCTGATTTGATACTTTGGCTTTAAATTATGGTGCTCCCCTACCACATTGCTACTATGGCGCATAATTTAAAAACTGTTTTTAAATCATTCCCAAAATCCCATAGAGCTTAGTGTTGTCTTCTACTTTTAATATTTTTAAACTCACATCTTTCTCTAGTTTCTTTCCTATCTCTCTTCATGCTCTCTGAGTACATCTTGTCCACGAGACCCACCTCTTTCTCCCTTGACCCTATTCCCATCAAACTGCTGACTACCCAACTTCCCCTTGTGGCCCCCATGTTAGCTGATATTGTTAACGGTTCCATCTCCTCTGGTACAGCCCTCTCCCTTTCAAATCTGCAGTCATCACACCTCTCCTTAAAAAAATAACCCACAATTAACCCCTCTGTCCTTGCAAACTACCACCCCATCTTCAACCTCCCTTTCCCCTCCAAAGTCCTTGAACATGTCGCCTCCCAAATCCATGCCTATGTTTCCCACAACGCTATGTTTGAATTTCTTCTAATCGGGTTTCCGTCCTTGCCACGGCCCTTATCAAAGTCACAAATGACATCAGACATGACTGACCATGGTGCACTATCCCTCCTGATCCTTCTCGACCTTTCTGGAGCCTTTGACACGATTGACCACACCATCCTCCTCCAACGTCTCTCCTCCATTGTGCAGGTGGGTGGGACTGCCCTCATCTGATTCCATTCTTATCTATCTAGTCGTAGCCAAAGAATCACCTGCAAAGGCTTCTCTTCTCGTTACATCTGGAGTCCTCCAAGGATCTATCCTTGTCCCCCTCCAATTTCTCATCCATACGCTGCCCCTCTGTGACATCATCCAAAAACAATGTCAGATTCTGCATGGAGCTCACCACCACCTCTCTTGACCTCTCCACAGCCTCTGATTTGTTACTTTGCTCGTCCGACATCCAATATTGGATGAGCAGAAATTTCCTCCAATATTGGGAAGACCAAAGCCATTGTCTTTAGTCCCCACCACCAACTCCGTTCCCATGCCACCGATTCCATCCCCCTCCCTGGCCAGTGTCTGAGGCTGAACCGGACCATTTGTAACTTCAGGATCCTATATGATCCTGAGTTGAGCTTTCAACCTCATACACTCTCCATCACCAAGACCACCTTCTTCCACCTCCATAATATCACCTGCCTCTACCCCCTACCTCAGCCCAGCTGCTGCTGAAACACCCATTCATGCTTTTGTTACCTCCAGACACTACTATTCCAATACTCTCTTGGCCAGCCTCCCTCCTTTCACCCTCCGTAAACTTCAGCTCCAAAAACCTGGTGCCTGTATCGTAATTCATACCAAGTCCCGTTCACCCATCACCCGTGTGCTCACTGACCTACACTGGCTATTGGCCCAGCAATGTCTCGAATTTAAAATTCTCACCCGAGTATTCAAATCCATCCACGGCCTCGCCTCTCCCGATCTCTAACCTTCTCCAGCCTTACAATCCTCCACAATCTCTGCATTCCTCCAATTCTGGCCGCTTGTGCATCCCTGATTTCCTTTGCCCCACCATTGGCGATCGTGCCTTCAGCTGTCTTGGCCCAAAGCTCTGGAATTCGCCCCCTAAACCTTTGTGTCTGCCTTCAAGACACTCCTTAAAACCTACCTCTTTGACCAAGCTTTTGATCACCTATCCCAATATCTCCTTGTGTGGCTCAGTGTCAAATTTTGTCTGATAACGCTCCTGTGAAGCGCTTAGGGATGTTTTACTACATTAAAAGGAGCTACATAAGTGCAAGTTGATGTTATATTGTGTATTTAGGACTTTCCAACTGTTTAAGTTCTCTATGTCTGATCAAGGGCCCCAAAAATCCATGAGACTTCTGGTGTAGCACCATTGTAAATCAGATAGGAATGTGCCAGAAGTCCTGCAAATTAAGCCAGAACCCAGAAACGTCAGGTTCCATCCTGCTTTGGTAATTTTTGCGGAGCCTTGCTTGGAATGGAACCTCTGTCCAACCCAAACGTGGTGCCCTATGAGAGATGGCTTGGCTTGGGGTGGGGACGCCCAGGTTGGCATCTTCCTTAGCCCCAGCCTGGGATCCACCAGGCAGCAGAAATCCAGGGTGAAAGGAAGCTTACCAGCCTCTGAGCCAGAAGATATGGAGGCCCCCGAGGACCCAGGCCTGGACCTGTGAAGAACAAAGCCAGTAAAAGGAAGCCGTCCCCCTTTACATGGGGCCATTTTAAAATCGCCTGGTTTTAAGTAATAAGAGATAAAATTGGACCGATCTGAGGGCACAGTCAGATAATTCCCTATACTTGTGTCTGGGTATTGTAGTGTACTGTTTATAGTACTGGACTGGCAACCCAGATGTTACGAGTTCAAATTGAATTCACTAAACCTGGTAATTTGTGGACAGTGCAAGCTGTTATAAAAGCTCAGCTCAATCACTAAGGAAAGGAAGCTGCCATTTCTGCCTCGTCTGGCCTACACATGACTAGTCCACACTACGTGGCCAACTCTTAATGCCCTCAGTCGTATCAAATGTAATTTTAAAAATCTCAACATATCAGGATAGTAAACCCTCTACCATCAAGAAAGAGAAGAGAAGCAATGGCATGGAAACACCATCACCTCCAAGTTCCTCTCCAACTCACACACCATCCCGACTAGGACATATATTGTCTTTCCTTCATCGTAGTTGAGACGAAATCTTAGAATTTCCCACTTAAAATCAATCGTGGCAATACTATCGCAAGAAAATGCAGTGGTTCAAGGCGGCAGCCCATCACCATGTTCTCACGGCAACCTGGTATGCTACCTGACATTCCAAATGGTACCCTCTCCTTAGGTACCATCCATCTCCCTTTTAAAACCACCACCATCACACCCTTTTCAAAAAAACCACCCTCTACACTCGGAGCTTGAGGCTCCAGAACAAGCCGCCCCTCTAGCCAACTGTTCCAGTACAGCTACAACACTGGTATCTACCCGACAATGTGGAAAATTGTCCAGGTATGTCCTGTCCACAAAAAGCAGGACAAATCCAATCCGGCCAATTACCGCCCCATCAGTCTACTCTCAATCATCAGCAAAGTGATGGAAGGTGTCGTCGAAACTCCTATCAAGCGGCACTTACTCACTCAGCAGTGCTCAGTTTGGGTTCCGCCAGGACCACTCTGCTCCAGACCTTGGTCCAAACATGGATCAAAGTGCTGAATTCCAGAGTGAGTTGAGAGTGACTGCCCTTGACATCAAGGCAGCATCTGACTGAGTGTAGCACCAAGGAGCCCTAGTAAAATTGAAGTCAATGTGAATCAGGGGGAAAACTCTCCAGTGGCTGGAGTCATACCTAGCACAAAGGAAGATGGTAGTGGTGGTTGGAGGCCAATCATCTCACCCCCAGGACATTGCTGCAGGAGTTCCTCAGGGCAGTCTCCTAAGCCCAACCATCTTCAGCTGCTTCATCAATAACCTTCCCTCCCATCACAAGGTCAGAAGTGGGGATGTTTGCTGATGATTGCAGTGTTCAGTTCCATTCACAACCGCTCAGATAACAAAGCAGTCCGAGCCCGCAAGCAGCAAGACCTGGACAACATCCAGGCTTGAGCTGATAAGTGGCAAGTGACATTCATGCCAGACAACTGCTGTTAGCAATGACCATCTCCAACGAGAGTGTAACCACCTCCCCTTGACATTCAACGGCATTACCATCATCATCCTGGGGGTCACCACTGACCAGAAACTAAACTGGAACAGCCACATAAACACTGTGGCTACAAGGGCAGGTCAGACGCTGGGTATTCTGCAGCGAGTGACTCACCTCCTGACTCCCCAAAGCCTTTCCATCATCTACAAGGCTCAAGTCAGGAGTGTGATGAAATACTCTCCACTTGCCTGGATGAGTGCAGCTCCAACAACACTCAAGAAGCTCGACACCATCCAGGGCAAAGCAGCCAGCACCCCATTCACTCCCTTCACCACCGGCGTAACGTGGGTGCAGTGTGTACCATCTACAAGATGTACTGCAGCAGCTCACCAAGACTTCAACAACACCTCCCAAACCCGCAACCTCGACCACCTAGAAGGACAGGGGCAGCAGGCGCGTGGGAACAACACCACCTGCGCGTTCCCCTCCAAGTCACACACCATCCTGACTTGGAAATATATGGCCGTTCCTTCATCATCGCTGGGTCAAAATCCTGGAACTCCCTTCCTAACAGCAGTGTGGGAAAACTTCACCACACGGACTGCAGCGGTTCAAGGCAGCAGCTCACCATCACCTTCTCAAGTGCAATTAGGGATGGGCAATAAATGCTGGACTTGCCAGCGATGTCCACTTCCCATGAATGAATTTTTAAAAAATCACTACCTTCCCACCTCCCTTGCCTCCTCAAAATTCTTGAACTTACTGTTGTATCCTAAATTCGTGTTTATCTTTCCCGCAACTCATTGTTTGAATCTCTGCAATCAGGTTTTGACCTGCCATAGCACTGAAGCAGCCCTATTCAAAGTCAGAAATTACATCCTGTGCGACTGTGGTGCATTATATCTCCTCATTCACTTCAAACTGCCTGCAATATTTGATGCAGCTGAGTATACAAGTCTCTTCCAACAGCTCTCCTTCGTTGTCCACCTCAGTGGGACTGTTGCACTTGGTTCCTCTCTTATCTGTTCAACTGTAGCCAGAGCAACTTCAGCAATGGCTTCTATTCCTATGCCATCATTTCCAGAGTCCAAGGATCTATCCTTGGCCTCCTCCTCATCAACATGCTGCCTTAGCAGTTTCATCTGAAGATAAGGGGTCATCTTCCACAAACACAGATGAGCCAGCTCGACCACTCCATCACCTCTCTCAAGCTTTTCATTGCCTCCTTGCTGTCAAGACTATTTTTCTGACAACTAGTCTTGTATGAGCTGCAATTTCCTCCAGCTGAACACTGGGAAGACCAAAGCCATCATCTTCAGCATCCACAACAAACTCCATAACCTCGCCAACATTTCCATCCCCACCCTGAGGTTGAATAAAGACTGTTCGCAACCTTGGCATCCTTTGTCCAAGCTAATGTTTGCAATCACCAGGACCCAAGATAACAATGTGCATCAGCAATTTGGACAGATGCCCCCTGCAACTTTAAATCAATAACTTAGCCATCACCTTAAGAGTTGTGAAAAGCCATAATACTACACTTGGGGCACCTAGTATACTACACATAATACTACACTTGGGGCACTGTTCATGGTGAGCAGTGGAGTGCACTAGGTCACTAGAAGAGTACATCAACAAAATATCTGTGAAAAAGAGTGAACAGGTTTCTGAATTTGTGAAAGGAGAGGGGAAAAAAAGAGTTGACATCAACTGAGTACAAGTAACATATATGGAACATTATACTCCATGTCCAAAAAAATACCTCAAAGCATCTGAAAGACCAAAATACTGGTGCCCACAGCAAAGCTGTGTACCCAGCCTGAATAAGTTTGCTGTGAAGTAAATTGTAATCTCTTGTAACCAAAACATAATATTCCAGATTTTGTGATAACAGCAAAATTGGAGCTGTACATGCCGATGGCGCTGACGTACCAGTACCCGTAATGCAAGCCATACCCAACCTCCATTTTGAATAAACCAGCCCATAGAGCTTACCCTGCAGTACAGGTGGCTGGAAAGCACAAAATCCAGTCAGGGAGCAGCTCACCATTGAAAGAAATGGTGGTGTCAGAATAGTGGATTAGGGTTGTTCACAATGGCACAACAGAGATATGTAGGAAACACTGTTCCCTTTGATGCAGAAGAGTTGGAAGTTCAGGTGCAAGAGGAATATGAAAGGAATGTGACTATATTTGGGGCTAAATTCACAACCATTGCCCTTTTACACACACACTTTCCTTTTTGCCTAAAATGCACACCACACTTTTCTTGAAAGTGGAAGTACAGCTGAGGTGCTCTTCTGATGTTGGAGGGTTTCTCAGTGGGATTGCAACCATAGATACAGAGGATAGCCTTGCTCTCCTAAGTGCCATCCACTGAATGCTTATTCTCCTTCAAATAATGCGGGCACTGTGTACTGCTAAACAATGAAGGCACCATGTCTGCTTACTGGATAACAGCCACTTGCAGAATGATGTTTCTGTTGTCGGATACCACCTCCGCATTAATTAAATGCAAACCATTTCCTTCCACGAAGGCCAAGGAGTTAATACAGATACCCACAAGTACCATTTGCAAATCCTAGCACTAAGGGAGCCCTGCCACTCAGTGAAAATTGTGTTTTCTGCCAAGCTGATGCCTTCTTCCCACATAAGAACATAAGAAATAGGAGCAGGAGTAGGCCATACGGCCCCTCGAGCCTGCTTCGCCATTCAGTAAGATCATGGCTTCAACCTCAACTCCACTTTCCTGCCCGATCCCCAGATCCCTTGATTTCCCTGGAGTCCAAAAATGTGTCGCTCTCAGTCTTGAATATACTCTACGACTGAGCATCCACAGCCCTCTGAGGTAGAGAATTCCAAAGAGTCACAACCTTCTGAATCAAGAAATTTCTCCTCATCTCAGTCCTAAATGGCCACTCCTTATCCTGAGACTATGCCCCCTAGTTCTAGACTCTCCAGCGAGGGGAAACAGCCTCATAGCATCTACCCTGTCAAGCCCTCTCAGAATCTTATATGTTTCAATGAGATCACTTCTCATTCTTCTGAACTCCAGGAGAAGGAATAAAAGTGCTGTTCCTTGCAAACAGGGTAGTTGTCACTTGCCTGAAGTATGCCTACCGCAGACTACCTGATGGGCCAGGTGTCTCCTGGAGTAGTGTGGAAGGAATAGCATGCAAGTTTCATAGTGTGGTAACCTTCATTTTTATGGAAAGAACTGATGGGATGATGCTGTGTGCAAATCATTGTGCAACATATCGCACAACTCTGTGGCAGCACATATCATGAAACAGAGGTGGGGAAAAAAGGACTTCTCTGATATTTGCGGGTGCCCATCCCAGGTTGATTGACAGGTATCGCTAAAACATCTGACTGGACTTGTGTTTACTGGTCCCTCAAACGCCGCTTCATTATCTTAATTATGCAGCACATTACAGAAAGATGTGCCAATGTCAAAGCCAGAAGTAATGAAGATTAAAGAAGAAAAGTATTGGTGAGGAGGTGAGGGCGCTGGAGAAACACAAACCCCAAAATAGAGGACTATTCAGGATAAAATGCAGAAAAATACAAAAAGCACAAAAACAAAAAAAAATCTCTTCCAAAAACCTTTTACTTTGAAAAAGCCAACTTCAGCAGGATAGCTATCAGTATTCCCGTGTGCCCAGTGTTTACATGCCAGCCTCACTTTATGGGTGCAGCCTCAACTGATCATGCTAAATTAAAGGACCAAAATGTTGGGTGGGATTTCAATACTTAAATTAAGCCACACATGCCCGTCATATGGCCTCATTATTATCCTCAAACACCACCTTGTAAAATTGGGTGTGCAGCGAGGCGGTTAACCCCAATTTTATAATCTCCGCATAGGGTAATGCAAATTTTAACCTGTGTAAAGTGCACTCAAAATATTAAAAAACTTTATCCTATTCAAACGTAATTAGCTCAAAAAGAAAGTCAATGTATTCATCAATTTTATTAAATTTGCAGATAGCCTCATCTTTACTTTCTAATAATACCTGTGTGAGGGAGTAAGTGTAATGACAAGTGACTTTATAATTTTTGTTGTGAGGAAGCTAAAAAGACTATTAAAAACGCTCAATAAAATCTACTACTTTTGTTGAAAACAAACTATTAGTATGCCATCACTAGCATAGTATCTTGGCTTATGACTTTTGTCACTTGTCAGTTATATAGCTGATGTCAAGATATTTTTCCTACCATCCACATAGCAATATGTATCCTCTATTTATCCAAATTACCCCAGTGTTTTTAATAATGCATATTGACAAATTCAGATTAACAAGGTTTCCTGTGTAACTGATAAAAATGGTTGAAAAATCCACCTTGATTTAATTAAGGTAGAGGAAATGACACGTACTAATAGATGGAAGAAACTAGATGTTCACTCACAGTGGGAAATTTCACAGATCCATGATCATGCCATTTAGCAGTAAGTAAATTATAATAAATGACGTAAGGGTAGCCGAAAGTAGCTCACAAATTAATACAAAAGGAGCAAACTCAACAACTGAGACCATTAGGATTTCACTGAATAACTGCAATCCTACTCTACAACAAACCAGCCAACAAGAGTTTTAATTTAACCTAATCCATTCTGAACATACATTAAAGCCTTGCTTTTCCGATCTAACATATGTTCTAACCTGAAGTCAAGCACTGCAGGACAGCATTCACTCGAATGTTCGCGTACAGTGTTCTTCTCATGCTGCTGGTGGCTGTCCATTTATTTAATACATCTATACAAAGTTGATTGGTTTATGTCCCAGTGGCAACCTGCAATATCCCTGAAGCATAAAAGTTAAGGGCACTTGTGACCTTGACAGCCATTGGCCATGGGACTATGCTATTGGAGTTTATCTGCAGGTCACCATGGAGCATGCAGCACAACTCTATCATTGAATTCCTTGTTAAATGCAAGCAGTGCTCCTCTGACAAAATCAAGGTATGTGTGCCTTTGGCTGTAGACGCAGCTGTGAGGCACCTGCAAGTGGGCACAGAGCACCTCTGCTGCAGTCGAGCTTGCTTGGCTTTAAATGTCTGCAGGACCTGAAAGAAGTAGCCATCATCAGAAGAGTTTTTCATACTGGATTTGCTGTATAGATGTCTGAAAAGTTTGCTGCAAGGCACAGAGCCCCCAGATTTGCTGATGCAGATGTGGTTTGTGAAAGGAAGGAGGTCCTCCTTGAAACAATAGACAGACCCAATGAAGGCAGCACAGGACAAGTAGAGGGAGGTGGGCCAGAGCCATAAGCATCAACTTCACAGCCTCATGCACTGCCTCTCAAGAAGTTCAATGATCTTATTAGGTTATGGAAAGTAAGAGCAGCCAGCCATACCTTCTAAGAATGCACTATACTAGGCATGTCTGCCACTTATAGTAACCTCCTCTCACGCTCTAGTTGAAGTGCCTGAGCTGCTTACCATTAATGCCTAAGAGATAGCATGGTGCTCTTTACAGCCTGAAGCTTCATTTGAAAGTGCTTCTTCACTCACAGCCTTATGACCAATCACCCAACAAAATGGCTCACATGGAATTGAAAAGTTTGCCATATGCACTTATTATCCATTCACATTAGGGGCTGCATATAGGCTATGACGTACATTGGGATATTTCTTTGACCTTGCACAGATTAGCACGGAACTTCAGATTTGAGACTTCCAGGTTAAAACCAACTCCATTGTAAAACGGTTCTATAGATATTTAACAGCTATCCATATATATTGTGCCTGATGTATAAACATTCCTTTTTTTAAAAAAAACCTTGCACTCCCCTTGCAAATAGCACTAAAAACATTTCCACTAAATTTTGCATTTTCTTTCCTCTATCCTTGCATTTATTTTTAAAATAGATTTCTTCCAACATTCTTGAGCTGATTACATACTTGCTTACCAAACTATCCAATACTTTGCCCTACATCTTACTGCCATTTCACTGATTTTCTTTCCTATTTCAGGATCAACAGTGATCTCACTACAACCTTTGGAATGCCTGTACTTAGAGATTCCCAACTCAAGATATATATTGTAAACAATTTTACAACACCAAGTTATAGTCCAGCAATTTTATTTTAAATTCACAAGCTTTCGGAGGCTTCCTCCTTCGTCAGGTGAACGATGTGAAAATGAAATCCTCGAAATGAAATCGCATTTATAATTCACAGAACAATGCTTGGTGAGTACAGACAGTTTTTTCAACTGCCCGTTGCCAAGGCAATCAGTGTGCAGACAGACAGGTGTTACCTGCCAGGTCTCACAGAATATACAAATCACCAAAAAAAAACAACAAACAAAAAAAAGAGATAGAGAGGTAGAAACATAGAAAAGACAGCAACTGACCAGTTATATTAAAAACAGATAACATTTGTTCGCTGGTGGGGTAACGTGTAGCGTGACATGAACCCAAGATCCCGGTTGAGGCCGTCCTCATGGGTGCGGAACTTGGCTATCAATTTCTGCTCGACGATTTTGCGTTGTCGTGTGTCTTGAAGGCCGCCTTGGAGTACGCTGGGAGGGAACCCTCCTGTTTGGCGATTTCATTTCGAGGATTTCATTTTCACATCGTTCACCTGACGAAGGAGGAAGCCTCCGAAAGCTTGTGAATTTAAAATAAAATTGCTGGACTATAACTTGGTGTTGTAAAATTGCTTACAATTGTCAACCCCAGTCCATCACCGGCATCTCCACATCAAGATATATATGCTCAGGAAACAACAAACCACAATGGCACACTAGATTTGGTACCTTCATTGTTCCTACCTATTGTAGTAATTTCTGCTTCAATTGCCCATCAGTACCACACTTCTCCATTGGCTAAGGCTGAAGATATACTAATCTATTCATCAACCAGCTAAAAAAAGAGTGAGCATGGCATAAGTGGCTCATAATTTCCCTCCATTCAGGGAAACACTTGATTCTACACCTTTCCATAGCTGCAAGTTAGCATTAGGAACTTGCCAAAAGAGCAATCATAGGCAGAAATCAGCTTCCTAACATTACATGGCGCAATCCCATTAGAACTTGAACGCATACCAATTTGGAGCCCATTTCACATATAGGACATTTAATTAAATACTAAACTGAGGTTGCATCTCCTATATGACGCTTAGGATTTTTGAAGTTTTATGTTTGATTGAACCCTCCTATTAAATAAGCATAGTATTTAAGGCAGAATACTCTAACTTAAAAGGATTCTTCCAAGAGATTTTTAAAAAAAGGTAAAGGACTCCAGATGTGAATAATAAGACAACTCAACAAATTCTGGTTAGTCTACTAAAAGATTACTTTGGAATACATCCTTGTAATTGTAATCAATGAAGGAAACACAACCACCATGCAAGGTAACAAACATCAGCAGCTCCTTGAAACTTATTTGGAACAACCAGCAATCTCATTCGTATTTAAAAACAATATGGGCAGTGCACTTAACATACAGCTTAGAATCAAATAAACAAGGGACATGAAAATTTATTCTTTCAGATGACAGCAAATAAGGCACGGTAGTAACCTCAGGACAGTTAACAAAATTCAGGTCACTGACAAAAGTACTCAAACAGTTGTGAAATAATGAGTCATGGTTTACTTTATTCTGCAGCACCGAATGCAAGGCCACTGGAGTCCAGCCAAGTGTTACCATAAATTATATTATACGGTGTATTTGATATTTCAGTATTGGAGGCCAGATGACAAATCAGCCAAACTTTTATGTTAGTTTAGCATTAACAGTTCAATATATCTCCTACACTGCAATAAAGCCTGATATGTGAGGAACACAGAGAATTACAGCGATTTATAGCTTGTTACCCACTAAAATATACAAAATTGTACCGTTTTTATCATGATTCAAAATGGTGCTTTCGCTCTAAATGAAAAATCTGTCAGGTTACCAAGAAAATGAAAAGAAATGCTTCATCGTACAAATAGATAAACAAAGTACATGACAGATCATCAACATCCCTGTCCGCAAGTACCAAGTGAAAAATGAGTTTCCACCAATTAGTATTGAGCATTATATAATCTGAAATGCTGACTATAAACTGATTACATTAGGCCATAATTTGCTGCAGCAGGACATTTAATGGGGATGTTAGGACATCTAACATCTAAGGGAAACTGGGCACAAGGTGTGAACTGCTTGAGGACCTGACTTTGCTTGAAATCAGCAGAGCCTTTTAAATTGGTACGTACAGGGCAAGTACTTATTGAACTGCCTGAAATAGTCGTTATGAGCGACAACTTCGTAATTGACTCCTATGGTGATGGCAAACGGTTAGCGCCATTTGCCCGATATAGGCAGCTGCCTGTGCTAAGCATGGACAAAAGATTTTGATAAAAATTATATATTGAATTTCAGGATCTTACGAAACCTTCAACTCACATGGGAGATCAGCTAGCTTTATGAAGTGTTCAAAAAATATCAATTTTATAATTCATTAACACATCTAAACTCAACCACAGAGAGTCTGTAATGCAACATCACATTGTTTCTTTAAAAGCTGTGGCTCCATATAATGTCGAGAGTTTTGATGCGAAGCAATACTGTTCAAACATAACGCAGTATGATTTGTGAATAATAAATTCAATGGCCAATCTGGGGCTGTGTACCATTTATTTCTGGTAATCTTTCCACATTTCTGTAAAATGACTGAAAACACAACTGTATCTGGAGCACCTCCCTCGGCTAATGGATTAATATTTCTGTCCCTCCCATTTTCAAGCCATACTAATTCTGAAGGTGCATGGCCTTCTAACTCAGTATTAGATATACCACAGTGAACACATTAGAGCTACATGCCAATACTAATATAATATTTCCAAATGCATCTTACTCATCTCCATTTACTGCACTTGAACAATTAAATGCCACTCCAAAATGGATCAAATGTATAGCAATTACATTTGCCAGACATAACATTTTGTACATGCTAATACAAATAGAAAAGACAGCACTGTTTGAAAGTTCCACATAAACACATAATATTGCTTAATCTGCCTAATATTATTTAAATAGAAAAAAGGTCTCAATTTCCAGTTGAGTAAAAGATATTAAAATATTTAAGGAAAAATGTTGGGGGAACAGTGCATTTTCATTACAAAGTAAATAGTCTGATCAATCATAGAATGATTACAGCACAGGAGGCAACCATTCAGCCTATGCTGGCTGTTTGAAGAACAATCCAGTTAGTCCCATTCCCCCGCTCTTTCCCCGTAGCCCTGCAAGTATTTATCCAATTCCTTTTTGAAAGCCACAATTGAATCTGCTTCCACCAACATTTCAGGCAGCGCATTCCAGATCATAACTACTCGCTACGTAAAAAAGTTTTTCCTCATGTCGCCTTAGATTCTTTCGTCAATCATCTTAAATCTGTGTCCACTGGTTGTTGACCCTTCTGCCAATGGGAACAGCTTCTCTTTATTTACTTTATCTAAACCCTTCATGATTTTGAACAATTCTATCGAATCTCCGCTCAACCTTCTTTGCTATAAGGAGAACCACCCCAGTTTCTCCAGTCGATTCATGTAACTGAAGTCCCTCATAAGAACATAAGAAATAGGAGCAGGAGTAGGCCAATCGGCCCCTCGAGCCTGCTCCGCCATTCAATAAGATCATGGCTGATCTGATCCTAATCTCAAATCTAAATTCATGTCCAATTTCCTGCCCGCTCCCCGTAACCCCCAATTCCCTTTACTTCTAGGAAACTGTCTATTTCTGTTTTAAATTTATTTAATGATGTAGCTTCCACATCTTCCTGGGGCAGCAAATTCCACAGACCAACTACCCTCAGTGAAGAAGTTTCTCCTCATCTCAGTTTTGAAAGAGCAGCCCCTTATTCTAAGATTATGCCCCCTAGTTCTAGTTTCAACCCTGGAACTATTCCAGTAAATCTTTTCTGCACCCTCTCCAAGGCCCTCACATCCTTCTTAAAGTGCAGTGCCCAGAATTAGGCACAATATTCCAGTTGTGGCCGGACCAGTGTTTTATAAAGGTTCATCATGACTTCCATACTTTTGTACTCTATGCCTCTATTTATAAAGTCCAGGATCCCATCTGCTTTTTTAACCGCTTTCTCAACCTGCCCTGCCATCTTCAACAATTTGTGCACTTATACCCCCAGATCTCTCTGTCCCTGCACTCCTTTTGGAGTTGTGCCCTCTAGTTTGTATTGCCTCTCCTCTTTCTTCCTACCGAAGTGTATCACTTCACATTTTTCTGCGTTAAATTTCAACTGCCACGTGTCTGCCCATGCCACCAGCCTGTCTATATCCTCTTGAAGTCAATCACTATCCTCCTCACTGTTTATTACCCTTCCAAATTTTGTGACATCTGCAAATTTAGAAATTGTGCCCTGTACACCCAAGTCCAAGTCATTAATATATATCAAGAAAAGCAGTGGTCCCAGCACTGACCCCTGGGGAACACCACTGTACACATCCCTCTAGTCCGAAAACAACTGTTCACCACTACTCTTTGTTTCCTGTCACTTAGCCAATTCTGTACCCATGTCGCTACTGCCCCCTTTATTCCATGGGCCACAATCTTGATAAGCCTACCATGCAGCACTTTATCAAATGCCTTTTGAAAGACCCTATACACCACATCAACCGCAGTGCCCTCATCGACCTTCTCTGTTACCTCATCAAAAAACTCTATCAAGTTAGTTAAAAACAATTTGCCTTTAACAAATCTGTGCTGGCTTTCCCTAATCAATCCACCCTCGTCCAAGTGACTGCTAATTCTGTCCCGGATTATCATTTCTAAAAGTTTCCCCACCAGAGGTTAAACTGACAGGCCTATAGTTGCTGGGTTTGTCCTTGCACCCTTTTTTGAACAAGGGTGTAACATTTGCAATTCTCCAGTCCTCTGGCACTACCCCTGTATCTACGGAATATTATGGCCAGTACCTCCGCAATTTCCACCCATACGTCCCTCAGCAACCTAGAATGAATCCCATCCGGACTGGGTGACTTATCTACTTTAAATACAGCTAGCCTTTCAAGTACCTCTTCTTTATCAATTTTTAGTCCATCCAATATCTCAACTACATCTTCCTTTACTGAGACTCTGGCAGCATCTTCTTCCTTGGTAAAGACAGATGCAAAGTACTCATTTAGTACCTCAGCCATCTCCTCTGCCTCCATGAGTAGATCTCCTTTGTGGTCCTTAGTCAGCCCCACCCTGCCTTTTATTATCCATTAACTATTTCTTTGCCTGTAGGCAACTTCTGGATTTCCTTTTATGTTAGCCGCCAGTCTATTCTCATGCTCTCTCTTTGCCTCTCTTATTTCCTTTTTCACTTCTCCACTGTACTTCCTATATTCAGCCTGGTTCTCACTTGTATTATCAACCTGACACCTGTCATCCACCCCCTTTTTCTGCTTCATCTTACTCTATCTCTTTCATCATCCAGGAAGTTCTGGTTTTGGTTACCGTACCATTCCCCCTCGTGGGAATGTGCCTAGACTGTACCTGAACCATCTCCTCTTTAAAGGCTGCCCACTGTTCAATTACAGTTTTACCTACCAATCTTCGATTCCAATTTAACGGGCCAGATCTGCTTTTAGTACAGCCAGCCTATTACCTCCTCTATCAATTTTTAGCCCATCCAGTATTTCAAATACCTCTTTTACAGTGATTTTAACCGCATCATCTTCCTTGGTAAAGACAGATGCAAAGTACTCATTTAGTACCTCAGCCACGCCCTCTGCCTCCATGCGCGATCTCCTTTTTGGTCCTTAATCAGCCCCACCCCTCCTTTTACTATCCATTTACTATTTATATGCCTCTAGACAACTTCTGGGTTTCCTTTTATGTTAGCCGCCAATCTATTCTCATGCTCTCTCTTTACCCCTCTTATTTCCTTTTTCACTTCTCCCCTGTACTTCCTATATTCAGCCTGGTTCTCACTTGTAATTATCATCAACCTGACACCTGTCATATGCCCTCTTTTTCTGCTTCACCTTACTTTCTATCTCTTTCATCATCCAGGGAGTTCTGGCTTTGGTTGCCCTACCTTTTCCCTCATGGGAACATACCTAGACTGTACCTGAACCATCTCCTCTTTAAAGGACGTCCACTATTCGATTGCTAATCTTGGATTCCATTTTACCCAGACCAGAGCCACTCTCAACCCACTGAAATTGGCCCTCCTCCAATTAAGCATTTTTACTCGAGATTGCTCCTTGTCCTTATCCATAACTAATCTAAACCTTATGATACAATGATCATTGTTCCCTAATTGTTCCCCCACTGAAACTTGCTCCACTTCATTCCCCAGAATTAGATCCAACAATACCTCCTTCCTTGTTGGGCCAGAAACACAATGATCAAGAAAGTTCTCCGACTGATCAATAAATGAGGAATTCTTCTATGTACATCACCACCAGTCGTCATGTTTATTTTGGCATAGGGGAGGGTTATGCTTAACATCCCCCAGTGGATTTCTAAAACAATTATTGAGAACGGGATTGAATTTGTCTGCAGTGCCCCCCATGGTAAAATAGTCTGCCTGTACTAATTGTGTACGGTCATAATGACGAATGGTCACTTGGGTGAGGGACTGAAGGGTGACCTGCACCTGTGCAACTGAACTGTCGGAAGGGGTGGAGGAGAGGAAATTAACAAAAATGATGGGGGAAAACATTTATTGCTACTGCTGATGAATCAGGCAAATATGCTGTTGCAATCAGCTATAGAGACTAATTAGATTCTAGGTTGGATCCCTAGTCTATCTATTCTCTTGTTGAAAAAATGCCCATGCTTGGACAGTTGGTAAGGATAATATCAGGCTCAGTAGTGATGGCCCATTGGCCAGACTCAAAACATAATGAGTAACCATTTGTGAGGGGTACCAGGGGGGCACCAGAGGTTTGTGGAACTGTACCAACTTCAATCACTCCTTTCAGGAAAGGAAAAACTGGATAACAGACCAAAAAATTATTACCTCAGAACTTCTTGATATCAGACCTAAATTTGTCTTTTGCTCGGTTACCTGCGCTGTCTTGCTCACCTGTCATAGCTTAACTTGAAAGTGTTCTGATTTACCTTTTTATACCATCTACTATCTTAGGTGTCAGCTTGGCTCAGTGACAGCATTCTTGCCTCTGAGGCAGAAGGTCCTGGATTCAAGACCCACTCCTGGACTAGAGCACAAATCTAAGCTGACATTTCAGGAACTAAAAAAAGCTGACATTTCAGTGCAGTAATTGTGCATTTTTGGAGTTCTTGTCTTTCAGATGAGACATTAAACTGTGATTACATCTGCCTGTTTGTAAAATACAAATGATCCCATGGCACTATTTGAAGAAAAGCAGGGAGTTCTCCCAGTGTCCTTGCCAGCATTGATCTCTCAACCAAAACAACTTAACTGGTCCTTTATCTCATTTGTTGCACGTAGGAACATGCTGTGCACAAATTGGCTATATTTGCCTACAAAACAACAGTGACAACATTACAAAACTAATTCCTTAGCTGTGAAGCACTTCAGGGTGTGTGTAGTCATGAAAGATACTATATCAATCCAAGTTTCTTACTTCATTCTCGCATGTACCTCTACGATTCCCCACTCGGTCACCACCACCTTTCAAGGTGAAAAACCCAAGATTATCTAGTCTTTTCTCATAGCTCAGTCCTCTGATGCACAAAATGAACCTCTTCTGCACAGCCTCCTGGGATAAAATATCTGCCCCTTGTTTTGGTGACTTGATCGCAGCACAGTAGTTTTGCAACAGAGTTACTTCCACACTGTTTGTTCGTATTGCTCTGTGATGGGAGATATTTGTTAATACTGCTCAGTGATGAGTGATTCTAACCCTGTTGATTTTTACTCTCTCTTCACTAGGCACTTCAGATACACTCGTTGCCGTCGGCTCACTTGGATAAGATCAGCAATTTATAATTTGGGGGAAGGACAGCAGCATATGTACACCAGAGTGACAATTCAAACTTCGGTCTCTGTTTACGAAAACTCGTGCCTATTTATCATTTTTTTGGTGGGGGTGGGGGGCGAAGTTAGAATGCAATGTTGAAATAGATACATAAATTATCTGAAAATAGTGCTCAAGGAAAAACAGATATGAGCTTGAATTAATTATTTCAGAAACTAAGACAGACATCCAAATATATCGGTAGACTGGAATTGCAGATAGGTTTCTGAAGTGACCCATCGGGTTGTACCCTTCAATAAAGCAAAATTCATTTTGGACTATTTTAACGTAGGAATGTCTTACTGGGAATGCCGTATGGCAAGGAAATGCTTCTTTTCAAGGTGACACCATGGGGGAAATGAAATGTGCCATTTTAAAAATGTTCTCTCAAATAACGCTCTGTTATAATTTCTAATATTCTAGATATTTTCAAGTGTAGCATCACTGATCACTTCTGCACGCAGGCCTCAAATCCACTACAATCTGAAGAGCACCTTTATTGCCTAACATCTAGTTAAATAATAGCATGAGCCAGGGGTTGTAATAAGAACCCCAATACTGTAATGTCACACATGCTACATTATGCATTTCTCCTAAATTTCAGAAGGTGGAAAGATAAGCACTCCAGTGAGATGATGAAGCATGATTGTAAATCAACATGAATGAACCAAATTCAGCCTTCTGGTGAAACATATTTATTTTGCATTGCTCCTCATACCATGGGAAATAACGAAGGTGGTCAACTCTACCCCTATTAATGGGCTAAATTCAGTTTACAGGCTAGGGATTCCTGAACTAGCTGGCACTAAATGTTTCTCTTACAAGAAATATGTATTCATATCTCAGCCAGGAGACTCTCCACCTCCCTCTAACTGATTGGAAAGCTAACCTTCTCTGTCCATCTCACAGTTCCAGACTCAAACATGCTGCAGGCTGCCTCTTCTGAAGAAAAAGGAAGAAAAAAGTTTAGCCTCTGATCATTCCTTCAGCACTCTCTCTCGAGGCATGGTTTGCCAAGCTGGAATCGAGCTACCATCTTGATTAACAAGCCTGCCCTATTATGTGGGAGTCATAGCAACTACACTGCCTGTTCAGCCAGGCTTACTGCTTTGCAAAGAATAGAAGCCATTCTTGTATTACAAGTGTGAACGTTTCTGGAATGTGCCAACGATCGAACCTATTATCAAAACTGATATGGATAACAATTTTAATGGTTAACCCATTTCCCCCAAGGAGGGCCGATGGAAATTCCTTGTCCTGGCTCCAGGATTTTACTATCAAATCTGTAAAGTACGCAGGAACTTTGGGGAATTAACCCATTGTAACCTGAACCTATTTTATAAAGATAGCATAAATTAAACCAAAAATCCCTGAGGTCAAATAAGCAAAAATCTCAATGTTTGGCTAGCCTATATTTTTTCCCTATTCTGCAACAGGAGTTCAAGAAATATTGCTAGTCTACTCAATACTTGTTGGTATTCATGTGTGGTTTATGGGTGTATTAGTAAAGAGGAATGTCAGTGCATCTTAGTTGAAACTAAAAGGAGTCATTTTCTGACCGTCTGGCAGTTCCTATTGGTATTGACCCAATGTGGTGTCAACATGGTTCAGTTGGTAGCACTCTTCAGAGTCAAAAGATGTGGTTTCACTCTTACTCAGGGACTTTAACAGATAATCTTAGCTGACTGTCCAGTGCTATATTGTTAAAAGTGCTGTCCTTCAGATGAAATGTTAAATCAAGGTTTCATCTGCTTGTTTGGATGGATGGTAAAGATCACTGCTTAAAGAGGAACAGATCCAGAAAAAAAAGGGATCTCATCTGAAGAGGCCGGAAGTTTACTTTTATTTTGTCACTTAACTATTGGGTAATTCTGTTACTTTTATACTTCACGCTCGAAGCCAGTCTCTAGCTGTACAATACAGAGACCCAGAGAACAAACACACAGAACTGGCTGCCCAGGTCTGCTTTAGTGAAACAGACAGGCTTAACCCAATGGCAGTTTTGTGGAGCCACATATTTGTGGATCGATGATGCAGTCAATTCTCCAAACTTTGGGATGTTTACACTATGGAATGTGACAGTCAGAAAACGTTCTGCACTGCCTGCAGTTTGGTAAACTCCTGCGATGTAAATATGCCTTAAATTCTCCAGTACTATCAGCTCCATGAGACCGGAGTACTCAGTTGATGGCAATGCAATGGTTTCGGCATCCTATTATAAAACTCTGAAGAAAATGGGTGGTCCATTTTTCCAATCAAATTCCCATTCTGACTAAACATTGCCTATTGTGAATAGTTTTAAAAAAACTCTATGGGTTTCACCAAAAATACTCGTCACAGATTATAAATGCAAGCGGTATAATATTGATGATCAGAATACAGAACAACATTTTGCTTTCAAACCCCACCCCCCACCCCACTCCCCTTCAAGTGGGGAAGATCATGCTGGCTAAACTGAAATTTCGTTCAGAAATGTAAACTTTGGATTGATTTGAACTATGTTTGCTCAGCTTGAGCAAGCCAAGGTCCTACTACTCTGCCTGTCTAAAACCATGTTTATTAGAAAATAGAACCATTACTACATTACTCTCTAAACAATCATGGTTTTAAACCTATTGAATCCTATTCTGTATGCAGAAAAATGTAAACGTCTAATAGTATAACATTTAAGAACAGGAAAACCAAATGCAATACATTGAACAAGTCTAATTCAGAAGTCCTCATGTTTGAAATATACAGCGAGTCTATTTCAACAGTACCCAAAAGACAAAGGCTTGTCAGCACTACTCAGTTTGACACAAATTTATTTCATTTTACACTTCAGCACACAAGAGGGAACGACAAAAGCAAATGAAAATCAACAATATTATCCAGATATATAACGTAATCCTTTGAGTGTTCCTTTTCATTTTCTGGTTACAATGTACCAACATGTTTTATTCTCAGTTGGTTTATGTAATACTCATACGGATTATCATGCAGACAAAAGCACACAGCCAAGCCACAGATGCTTACTTGAGGATGTGGCGATGTCATGCTTACTGTACACAACGCACTTTTCTCTTTGTAATAACAGAACATTTTTTCATTGTTTCTTATTGTTGTGGTGAGGAAATTTCTACCCATTTAAGTAACTACAGAGGCCAGGGCATTTTTCCTCTATACATTCACCATGATATTTACCAACATTTCTTGAGGAAAAACTGCATTTCCCTGGATGTGATTTTGGGGGGGGGGGGGGGGGGGAGAACAAGACAGTGAAACTGGAAGAAGAGCAAAAGGAACAAGGGATATAGTAAAGTTAAAAGAGAAAAAAATAGTAAAATAATAAAGAATAGATCAGAAGGTGGAAGGATTAAGTTTTAACAAGGTACTACATAGGAAGAAGCTACTTCTACTGGTCAGTGAGTCGGTAACTAGAGTCTATAAATTTATTACCAAAAGAACGGGGGAGGGGGAGTGGTGGGAAAAGAATTCAAAATTTGTTTATTTACTTACTTTTATTTTTTTTTACACACAGAAGCTTGTACAGACAAGGAATGTGTTACCCACCTACCACAATCAGTGGTGGAAGCAGAATAGATTTTAAAAGGGAAGTCAATCAATATTTGAAATGAACAATTTTTTAAAAAGAGTACAGGTCAAAAGCAGAGAAAAGGGACTAAATGGACAGCTCTTTCAGGGAGCTGATTTGATAGACTGAAAGAATTTCACAGCACAGAAGTCAGTCAATTAAGAACTGGCAAACTCTGCACGAAATTTCAATCCTACCCATGTATCTCTTCACACTTCTCCCAATATTCTTATTCAATAAAAATACCAGTACCATAGGTTTTCAATATTAAACCACAAAAAGATGCACAAACCGTAAATGGAAGACAAAATGCTTAGAAATTGGTGCAGATAAAGTGAACACCTGTTCTGAGACAGCATATTTTCTCTCTCTCTCCATCACCATCCCACCCTGGAAACTCTCCTTGAGACACTAAATTTTGACAAATGACCATTCTTCAGGTACAAGCCTGGGCAATGACTGAGAGCAGACTATGTAGCATGGGATCATCAGGGCTGAACACAATCCTATCCTCATCCAACATCTTTATCTTCTACATGGGGTCAGTAGACGGTGATCAGAAGTGGAAACCATGACAAATCTCTTTCCCCAAGCGAAGAACACTGAAACCAATTGTAGCAGCCCTACCACAGCCATTGCTGCGGCCAGGAATTGAATCAGAGATCCTCCTGGTCTGTACAGTTCAGTACCATACCAGAGAGTACTGAGCCAATCAGGGAAACAGCAGGTAATCTTCCAGTCTTAAAACAGAACTGACCATATTTTGAATATCCAAGGACAAGTTGCATAATGCATCAAACATTGGTGCTGTGGCATTTTTCCACTGATCCAGATCATGGCAATGCAGGTGGCCGACATCAGAGAACAGAATGCTTTGACAGCTGTAATTAAACAGCTCGAGAAACATTTACGGTGATTACAAAGAAAAAACTAAATGCAATGAAGGGAATTACTTTGTTACTTAAGTTGAACTCAACTGTAGTTACAATCATAATTCAGTGTAATGTTTCCCAAACGTTTTCTGGTCCTCCAACAAAAAGCATATAAATTTGATTTTAATCAAATCAAAAACTCAATTTTACGGAGATCATGGCTTTGAAAACAATGCCATAATTTTCCTGGAGATGCCAACTTTTATTAGATTATATATTGATATTTTTTTTATTTGTTTATACAAACACAAATTGGCAAACAAAAAGAAAAACTGAATGCTGGATATACAGAACCGGTTCATCAGCATCTGAAAAGAGGGGTAAATGTTCTCACAACGTAATTACAGACAAGGAAGGCCATTCGGTTCACCTAATGCATCCATTCAGAAAGACCCAAAAGTCTTCCCCCACCCTCCAATTATTGCTTCTAATTATTTCTTCAAATGATGAGAGATTTTGCCGCCATCACTCTAACTGGAAGTCAATTCCAAGCACTGATCACTATGTTTGGTAATGATCCTATGAAGCGCCTTGGAACATTTTACTATATTAAAAGGTGCTATATAAATGCACGTTGCTGTATGTAAGAAGAACTTCAGGATATCAAATCTTAAATTTACCTATTACTATTTAGCACCTGTGTCCTTACAGCAAGGAAGGAGGCCATTTGGCCCATCGAGTCCACGCCAGCTCTATGCAAGAGCAATCCAGCTAGTCACACTCCCCCGCCCGATCTCCGTAGCCCTGCAAATTTTTTCCTTTCAAGTACTTAACCTGTTCCCTTTTGAATACCATGATTGAATCTGCCTCCACCATTCCCTCGGGCAGTGCATTCCAGATCCTAACCACTTGCTGTGTAAAAAAGCTTTTCCTCACGTCACCTTTGGTTCTCTTGCCAATCACCTTAAATCAATGTCCTCTGGTTCTTGACCCTTCCGCCAATGGGAACAGTTTCTCTCTATCTACTCCGTCTAGACCCTTCATGATTTTAGACACCTCTATCAAATCCCCTCTCAACCTTCTCTGTTCCAAGGAGAACAACCCCAGCTTCTCCAGTCTATCCATGTAACTAAAGTCCCTCATCCCAGGAATCATTCTAGTAAATCTCTTCTGCACCTCTCCAAGGCCTTCACATCTCTCCTAAAGTGCGGTGCCCAGAACTGGACACAATACTCCAGTTGTGGCCGAACCAGTGTTTTATAAAGGTTCATCATGACTTCCATATTTTTGTACTCTATGCTTCTATTTATAAAGCCCAGGATCCCATATGCTTTTTTAACCATTTTCTCAACCTGCCCTACCACCTTCAATGATTTGTACACATCTCGCCCCAGATCTCTCTGTTCCTGAACCCCTTTTAGAGTTGTGCCCTCTTAATCTTAATTTAAAGTAGCATTTGGATTTATCTTTTCTATTCCTGCGTAAGATTATCTTTCAGACACCAGTTTTCTAGGTTGAAAAGCTCAAGTTTCTCCTTGTCACTCTTCTCTACAGTATGTCCAACATTTGAATGTTTCTTTTTTTTCCTCAGCAATCAGAACTGGACACAGTATACAGGTGTGGTCTCACCAGAATACTGTACAATTTGATCATTTCCTCTGACTTATATTCTATGGTTTTGACTATGTAGCTCAACATTCTATTGGATTTGTTAATTAATAGTCTGCAATGGTTGGACATATTGAGTAACACTTTGCTGTCTCACTCCACTATCCTGGCTAGCTTCATCCATTCATATTTCACTGTGGTCACACCTTCCATTTTGAAGTTGCTTTACTCATTTTCTGTTTTTCTGCTGCTAGGGTCGGTAAAAGTGTGGAAAACTCTCCCACAAAAAGCAGTAGATGCTAGTTCAGTTAATAATTTTAAATCTGAGATCGGTAGATTTTTACTAGCCATGGGTATTAAGGGATATGGAGCAAAAACAGGTAAATAGAGTTAGGATACTGATCAACCATGATCTCATTGAATGGCAGAACAGGCTCAAGGGGCTGAATGGCCTATGCCTGTTTCTATGTTTTCCACAGGCTGAGATGATCAGCATGTTTCATCTCTTTCCAGCTTTATAAAAACACAACAGGCTATTGTGTTAATTAGTTAGCATTAGTAATAGTGGCTAGTATGTTTAACCTTCATTTATTGATCTTCTTTTCCCTCTTTATACTGGAGGAAAAAGGTCTTCACTCAAAATACTGGCCTGCCTTTCTTTATATCCCGATGGACAGAGTGTAATTTTCCTTGTATTTCCTATATTCATTTAAGATTACATTTTGTGTTTGCTTACATTTACTGTGCATTTTACAAAATTAAACACACATTATAACGTGCAATTCATTAGCAAAAAAATTTCCTCAACTGCATCTGGTAGATCAGACCATAAACTGAGACTGCACCTGGGAACCAGGTGGTGAGGTTCGAGAGCAAGATGCACCATATTTAAAATACAGTACCATGTTTGAAGTTAAGGAATAGTTAATGGACCACCTCCCTTGGAGTAAAAATGTACAAAACTGAACACACTTTCACTTCCACTTCCACACTCTCCCTTTCCCCTTCAGGCTCTCAAATAAAAGAATGTTGCTGATTTAAATTTCTTTCCTGACCATATTTAAACTTAATTTGGCAGCCATTGAGAGCCACTTTTACAGCACTTCTATTTTTTTCTCAGCAGGACTGTCAAAGAAAATCTGCCACAGTTGGCACTTATCAAATCTCAGTGCTGCGGTATTAGTTTTTTTTAAAGTTATCAAAAGAACAATTATAGTTATATTAAAATTCCTGCACTTCCCAATAAAGCAATTGACAAATATTGATGAAGGGGGATCATAATTCACATCCACCTCACACCAGTAAAGGGGCAGGAGTTACATAATACTGCTCTCACTGAAAGCACTGGGTGAAGTAGGTTTACTGCATTAATCTCAATTGATCACATTGTGAGCTACTCTGCAATCCACAAAATCCACTACCTTTAAATATATAAAATGAGGTTATTAGCCTGTTGGGGTTTTTTTTTTAAGCTGGTAAGAGGGGTAAAGTGCTGGTTAGCTCACTACATTCCTATGGTCAGTATATAAAACACTGACTTAGTGGCAAGGCCCTGCCAAGATGTTATCATTGGGTTATTTATCTGAATAATACAACATTTCTGGTGCCAGCAGCTGTACATGGCCTTTTTTGGCTTTATATACAAATATTATCTACTGTCTAACTATTTTAGAAGTGGCTATTTAATTGCGGAAAATCATTTTTTTTGCTGAACACAGTTTCTCCCTTACTGTGCTGATATTTTTGGTACTTGAATGTCAATAGGCTACATCAACAATATCACCATTTTTAATACAGCCAGTGCTGGCTAATATTACTGTAAAGATTAAGCACTGCAGAGCTCCTCAGATAGCTCAGTGATTAAAGGCAATGCCTGGTTGCAGCATTAAGCCAAACAAGTCAAAGTCCAAGGTTTGAGCTGAGTAAGCTGATGTTAATCAAGGCAGCAGTTCGGGCTCTGCCACTAATCTCAGCACCCCAGAGCTTGGGAATGAGGGAGGGGACAGAAAACAGCCAGGATTTCTGCTCCTGGGTGCTAAAAAAATACACATGTATTGTTTTACCTCATCAAGGAAAAATCAAAGACTATTTGTAAACAAAAGAACCTAATTTTTTTGAACAATTTTTGCTATAGCCTGTAGATGAAGAAGGGTGAGAGGAGGCTCATGTTGATCATAAACACTGGCATGGACCCGATGGGCCCAATGGCCTATTAATGTGCTGTACCTTCCATGTAATAGGTATGGATCACGCAACAAATTTATCAGGTGAGAAGCTGAGCCATACAGACAAAGCCCAGGTTTGAATAGCAACCTATGGAGAGAGCGCCGATTTCACCTGGAGCACTATGGTTACTTTCCCACCACCCAGCGCCCCCCCCCCCACCCCACCGACCCGGTTAGGTACCACTATTACGATTATCAACTTTGGTTGGATATATTCCTGGAGGTTTGATCATGTGATGCTTGCCCACAGTTTACAAAAGTCATTGCATTTACCTTAAAGGTTGGGCCCCGTGTAGTTAAATGTCTTTGCTCCCTGTGAGCCTCAAACATGTTTTCACTCAATCCTGACTGGTTATCAGGAAATTGGGAAAGTTTCCATGTGCCCCCATGAATGGTTCCCGACCACCCCAGGAGGTGTGCACTCTGATGCCCCATTGTGCTAAGCTTTGCCCTCCCTGATCCCCCACCGCCCCAAGAGGTGCCCTCCCTGATCCCCCACCGCCCCGAGTGGTGCCCTCCCTGATCCCCCACCGCCCCGAGTGGTGCCCTCCCTGATCCCCCACCGCCCCGAGAGGTGCCCTCCCTGATCCCCCACCGCCCCGAGAGGTGCCCTCCCTGATCCCCCACCGCCCCGAGAGTTGCCCTCCCTGATCCCCCACCCGCCCAGATAGTTGCTCTCCCTGATCCCCCACCCGCCCAGATAGTTGCTCTCCCTGATCCCTCACCGCCCCGAGAGTTGCCCTCCCTGATCCCCCACCCGCCCAGATAGTTGCTCTCCCTGATCCCTCACCGCCCCGAGAGGTGCCCTCCCTGATCCCCCACCGTCCCGAGAGTTGCTCTCCCTGATCCCCCACCGCCCCAAGAGGTGCCCTCCCTGATCCCCCACCGTCCCGAGAGTTGCCCTCCCTGATCCCCCATCGCCCCGAGAGGTGCCCTCCCTGATCCCCCACCCGCCCAGATAGTTGCTCTCCCTGATCCCTCACCGCCCCGAGAGATGCCCTCCCTGATCCTCCAACCGCCCCGAGAGATGCCCTCCCTGATCCCCCACCCGCCCAGATAGTTGCTCTCCCTGATCCCTCACCGCCCCGAGAGATGCCCTCCCTGATCCCCCACCGCCCAGATAGTTGCCCTCCCTGATCCCCCAACCGCCCCGAGAGATGCCCTCCCTGATCCCCCAACCGCCCCAAGAGTTGCCCTCCCTGATCCCCCACCGCCCCGAGAGGTGCCCTCCCTGATCCCCCACCCGCCCCGAGAGATGCCCTCCCTGATCCCCCACCAAGAGTTGCCCTCCCTGATCCCCCAACCGCCCCGAGAGATGCCCTCCCTGATCCCCCACCGCCCCGAGAGGTGCCCTCCCTGATCCCCCACCGCCCCGAGAGGTGCCCTCCCTGATCCCCCAACCGCCCCGAGAGATGCCCTCCCTGATTCCCCAACCGCCCCGAGAGGTGCCCTCCCTGATCCCCCACCAAGAGTTGCCCTCCCTGATCCCCCAACCGCCCCGAGAGATGCCCTCCCTGATCCCCCACCCGCCCCGAGAGATGCCCTCCCTGATCCCCCACCGCCCCGAGAGATGCCCTCCCTGATCCCCCACCGCCCCGAGAGATGCCCTCCCTGATCCCCCACCGCCCCGAGAGATGCCCTCCCTGATCCCCCACCGCCCCGAGAGATGCCCTCCCTGATCCCCCAACCGCCCCAATGTTACAAGTGAATAGCCTGATGGTGAAGGATAGAATACTGGAGCCTGGTCTTCAGTTGCTGCATTTATTCACCCACCTCAACATTACACACCCTCCCATAAATGGACACGAGAGTCCCCAGTTGATACCCACCACCTGAACACAATTAACACGAATTGATATAAATCAGATACAATTAACAGATTCCCTTCTCTCTCTAGTTAAAATAAAAAATTAAACTTTATATATCCAATACAAACAAAATTTCAAAAATTAAAACTTCCATACTCAGTGCAACTTATACTACTCAAAGCACTACATTGTGAGGTGACCCTTCTCCAGGACCCCTAATAATTTCTTCGTACATGTATTTTTTAGTAAAACAATCCGACAGTTGATGGCTTCAATCCACCCATTTAATTTGAGAGATTTCCTTTCTCTCCAGCATTTGTTTCAAGCCAGCAAGGTCAATCCGCAATCTTTTCTCACTCACATTTTTCGTAGAGTGTACATTATTCCACAATGAATGATTGTCTACATAACATTCAATGGGTATACTGTCTTCAGTACTCCCATTGTACAGGATGTCATTCAAAATATTTGCCAAATGGAATCCCATATCCACTGCATCTACAAGAGCTAGTGTTTCAGCAGCCAGAGGACTTTTAACAACACCTTCTATTTTCTTAGCTTCCCAAGCTGAAAGGACAGCATTTCCCATTCCCACCCATGAGAAACACTATGAAACCAGCTGCATTGGAATACCCATCAGGAAGATTAGCATATGAAGCATCGCTAAAAATAACTAGCTTCATTTTCTTTGGGTCACCTAAGGATGGGAACTTAAGTACGCATTTATCTAATATTTAATTTTCGTAATGTTTTATTTGCCCGTAAAATATTCTCTACTATGGGGTCTTTCACTGAAGTACTTACCTCCAACACATCAAAACTAGAATTTGGTCCAGTCTGTATGCACAACCAGTTCAACTGACCAATCAAGCGTTGTAACTGTTCTGTCTCTTCAGATAGAAGATCACCTTTCTATGATGAAAGAGTACAATTCACCAGAATGGGAGTAACACTCTCTAAATAGGACTGTTGATTTAAAGCTATACCAGAACCACTCTGCTGAATGTCTAAACCAATATATTTTTTTAAAAAGCCCCACAGGCCTGACTCCCAATTTTAAATTCTACTTTAATCCTATTGATGAATTTCTCAAATTCCACATTACTACCCCATAAAAAATCATCAACATGCGCCCTGAAGATGCCTGGAAGTTTTCTGTTATTGTACCAATAAAACATTGTGGGATCTGCTTTTGTAGAACACAATCTATTTTCAGCAAAACAGATCTCACCGAAAAATACCATACCTGGAAGCATCATTCAGGCCATAGATGCGTTTGTTTAGTTTCCATAGTTTTCCTTCTGCACCTGCTGCCTCTTTAGGTGGTTTCAGAAACACTTCTCTCTGAAAAGTATCACCCTACAGAAATGCAGCTTTTATGTCAATTGACCGACACTCCCATGAACATGTTGCAAAAGAGCCAAAAAGATTTTTTTTTAAGATTACCTTTCTAGCAGTGGGAGAATCCAGTCGAACATCTGTATCACCCGGTTTCTCTTCAAAACCTCCAGCTACCAACCACGCGCACTTTAACCTTATACGTCCCATCTGCAAGGACTTTTGCAGCACAAACCCACCTATGCGACAAAGCTGGTTCACACTTATGTTACCTCAGAATGTACTCCAAATTCTTTCCAATTATCTAACTCCCTTTGTTTTGCCTCTCTTACTCGTTTATCCTCAAATTTATTGGCAGCCACCAAAACTTCACGATCTTGAGGACTTCTGCTTCCAGTTTTGATACGTGTCTTTGTTTCATTGTCTGACTAGTCAAGATATGTCTTCTACTTCCACTTCTATGTCAGTAAGGACTGTTACTGCGAGATCTCCCTCTTTCATCACTAGTTCACAACTGTTTTCTGACGTGAGATTCACTTCCGCACTCCCTATCACTACTTGTACTCCGCTTTCGTACTCTCCACTCTCTTACCCCATTCTGCCCGTCCATGGACCTTGCTTCTTGGCCATCATCCTGAACATTCAACCAATATTTAAACCAACCAGTAGATTTGCCTGCAGGTCCCAAAATTGTTGCATCCCTCCATTCATTAGTCCCTTCTGAAACATGTCACCCGTGTACCCACTTTGAGTAATTGTTCTGTGGATGTGATAGCTCTGTCATGTGTTTCTTGATAACTGACATTACCACTGTCTAGCTTTTGATCTACCTCAGTCTGTACATCAGGAACCTCATCAATAAAATCATGAACATTTGAGGCACAAGGTACCTCGTTTACTTCTAGCAATTGCTCAGAGTTTAAGATTTTATAATTAATTCCAAGTAATCGTGAGGAATGAAGCGTAACAGTTTGATTGCCATGTTGGACAATTACTGTCTTACCATCATGAACTATTACTTTCCCAGGGCCTTTCCATTCCCGGTGATCCTCTCTTTTATAGTATACCAAATCTCTTGAATTGAATTAGGTCTCAGATGGTCTAATACGATGCCTCAGTGCTCTGAATTTTCTCTGATACCTCAGCCTTGATAAAAGCCTGTCTCCCTGCATGCATAGCATTTAAATGCTCAGAAAAATGGCACTAATTGTAGTACCTTCTACAGCAGGAGGATTATCACAAAGAACAGAAGGTAATTTGGGATTGCGTCCATGGACTAGTTGGTAAGGACTATATCGCCTCCAACCATCTGAAGAGAATTCTTTGCATTAATTGCCCATCCTGGGGCAAGTGACAATTTACACACAGTGCAATCAGCCAAAATTTTATGCACCCTGCTATCGATCGCAGCATAATTCCTTTCACAAAGACCATTGCTTAAAAGGCTCTCAGCTGGTGTAATCATGACAAATATATTCATATTCTCACACACATTTCTGAACTTCCAGGTTAGCGAATTCACCTCCATTATCGGTCAAAAACTTGGCTGGTGTCCTAAGTCCAGCCCCTATTCATTTACCAATAATTTTACCTAGAACAACATTCTTCTCCTTACTAGTGTAGAAATACTACAGTAGCATAGTAGTTATGTTACTGGACTAGTAATCCAGAGGCCTGGACTAATCGTCCAGAGTAATGAGTTCAAATCCCATCACGGCAGCTGGGGAATTTAAATTCATTCAATTAATTCAAATCTGGAATTTAAAAAACTAGTATTCGTAATGGTGGCCATGAAACTACCAGCTTGTCGTAAAAACCCATCTGGTTCACTGTCGTCAGGGAAGGAAACCTCCCGTCCTTATCTGGTCTGGCCTACATGACTCCAGACCCACAGCAACGTGGTTGATTCTTAATCGCCCTCTGAAATGGGCGAGCAAGCCACTCAGTTATACAACCTCGCTACAGAAAGTCACAGTAAAAATGCAACCAGATGGATCACCTGGCATTGGGCCACTCGGCACTGTACAAGATAAAGGCAAACCAAGCCCAGTGGGCCCTGCAAAGTCCTCTTCACTAACATCTGGGGACGTATGCCAAAATTGGGAGAGCTGTCCCAAAGACTAGTCAAGCAACAGCCTGACATAGCCATACTCACACTCACAGAATCATACCTTTCAGCCAATGTCCCAGACTCTTCCATCACCATGCCTGGGTATGTCTTGCCCCACCAGCAGGACAGACTGACCAGAGGTGGCGATACAGTGGTATACAGTCAGGAGGGAGTCCAGTAACATATCCACTATGCTACCATAGCCCTGAGAATCCTCAACATTGACTCCGGATGCCATGAAATCTCATGGCATCAGGTCAAACACAGACAAGGAAACCTCCTGCTCATTACCACCTACCACCCTCCCTCAGCTGATGAATCAGACCTCCTCCACGTTGAGCACCACTTGAAGGAAGCACGGAGGGTAGCAAGGGCACAGAAGGTACTCTGGGTTGGGGACTTCAATGTCCATCACCAAGAGTAACTTGGTAGCGCCACTACTGATCGAGCTGGCAGAGTCCTGAAGGACATAGCTGTCAGACTGGGCCTGTGGCAGGTGGTGAGCGAACCAACATGAGGGATAAACCTACTTGACCTCATCCTCACCAATCCACCTGTCGCAGATGCATCTGTCCATGACAGTATTGGTAGGAGTGACCACCGCACAGTACTGGTGGAGACGAAGTCATGTCTTCACATTGAAGACACCACCCAACGTGTTGTGTGGCACTATCACTGTACTAAACAGGATAGATTCAGAACAGATCTAGCAGCTCAAAACTGGATATCCATGAGGCACTGTGGGCCATCAGCAACAGCAGAATTGTATTCCAGCACAATCTGTAACCTCATGGCCAGGCATATTCCTCACCCTAACATCACCAACAAACCAGAGGATCAATCCTGGTTCAATGAGGAGTGTAGAAGAGCATGCCAGGAGCAGCACCAGGATTACCTCAAAATGAGGTGCCAACCAGGTGAAGCTACAACACAGGACTACATGCATGCTAAACAACAGACGCAACATGCTATAGACAGAGCTAAGCGATTCCACAACCAACGTATTAGATCAAAGCTCTAGAGTCCTGCCACATCCAGTCGTGAATGGTGGAGGACAATTAAACAACTAACAAGAGGGGGTTCCACGAACATCCTCATCCTCAATGACTGCGGAGTCCAGCACACGAGTGCAAAAGACAAGGCTGAAGCGTTTGCAAACATCTTCAGCCAGAAGTGCCAAGTGGATGATCCATCTCAGCCTCCTCCGGATATCCCCACCATCACAGATGCCAGTCTTCAGCCAAATCAATTCACTCCATGAGATATCAAGAAACGGCTGAGTGCACTGGATACAGCAAAGGCTATGGGCCCCGACAACATCCCGGATGTAGTGCTGAAGGCTTGTGCTCCAAACTGTTCCAGTACAGCGACAACACTGGCATCTATCCGACAATGTGGAAAATTGCCCAGGTATGTCCTGTCCACAAAAAGCAGGACAAATCCAATCCAGCCAATTACTGCCCCATCAGTCTACTCTCAATCATCAGCAAAGTGATGGAAGGGGTCATCAACAGTGCTATCAAGCGGCACTTACTCACCAATAATCTGCTCACCAATGCTCAGTTTGGGTTCCGCCAGGACCACTCGGCTCCAGACCTCATTACAGCCTTGGTTCAAACATGGACAAAAGAGCTGAATTCCAGGTGAGGTGAGAGTGACTGCCCTTGACATCAAGGCAGCGTTTGACTGAGTGTGGCACCAAGGAGCCCTAGTAAAATTGAACTCAATGGGAATCAAGGGGAAAACTCTCCAATGGTTTGAGTCATACCTAACACAAAGGAAGATGGTAGTGGCTGTTGGAGGCCAATCATCTCAGCCCCAGGACATTGCTGCAGGAGTTCCTCAGGGCAGTGCCCTAGGCCCAATCATCTTCAGCTGCTTCATCAATGACCTTCCCTCCATCATAAGGTCAGAAATGGGGATGTTCGCTGATGATTGCACAGTGTTCAGTTCCATTCACAACCCCTTAAATAATGAAGCAGTCCATGCCCACATGCAGCAAGACCTGGACAACATCCAGGCTTGGGCTGATAATGGCAAGTAACATTCATGCCAGACAAGTGCCAGGCAATGTCCATCTCCAACATGGAAGAGTCTAACCACTTCCCCAAGACATTCAACTGCATTACCATCGCCGAATCCCCCACCATCAACATCCTGGGGGTCACCATTGACCAGAAACTGAACTGGACCAGCCATATAAATACTGTGGCTGCAAGAGCAGGTCAGAGGCTCGGTATTCTGTGGCGAGTGACTCACCTCCTGACTCCCCAAAAACCTTTCCACCATCTACAAAGCACAAGTCAGGAGTGTGATGGAAAACTATCCACTTGCCTGGATGAGTGCAGCTCCAACAACACTCAAGAAACTCAACACCATCCAGGACAATGCAGCCCGCCTGATTGGCACCCCATCCACCACCCTAAACATTCACTCCCTTCACCACCGGCGCACAGTGGCTGCAGTGTGTACTGTCCACAGGATGCACTGCAGCAACTCGGCAAGGCTTCTTCGACAGCACCTCCCAAACCTGCGACCTCTGCCACCTAGAAGGACAGGGGCAGCAGGCACATGGGAACACCACCTGCACGTTGCTCTCCAAGTCACACGTCATCCTGACTTGGAAATATATCACCGTTCCTTCATCGTCGCTGAGTCAAAATCCTGGAACTCCCTAACAGCACTGTGGGAGAACCTTCACCACACGGACTGCAGCGGTTCAAGGCGGCGGCTCACCACCACCTTCTCAAGGGCAATTAGGGATGGGCAATAAATGCTGCCCTTGCCAGCGATGCCCACATCCCCTGAACAAACAAATAAATAAATCAATCAATCTCATAGCCAGATCAATAAAATGTAAGATGAAAATATTTCTGTCTTTGTCCCATACCTTTAGATCCATGGCAACTACCTTGTTAAACGTGCTAATGGAACACTTACAATAGGACATAGGGGCATTTGTCTGTACTACTTAGATTTCACAGTTCTCATTAATCTATTCTATTAGCCTCATATACTTATCAACTACACCTGCATCTTTGAGCAGTATTTTAAAACGTTGACAAGTGGGGTGGGCAAATTGTCTATGTAACTTTAAGACAATTTGTTTTTTTTCTCTTATCCTTGTCACCTGATGCCATTGGTACTTGCCTAACATGCTGACGAGAAACATCAGGTTTTATTGAGGGGATACAATAATGCCCTGTCTGGGTACCAAAAGTATAGGTATCTCACGAGAGACTACATCCGTACTTATAAAATGGCTTACTCCAGCTCTCTTACATGGAATTGCCACTCTCGAATGATCTCAAGATGTTGTCATCTCCAAACCTAAAACATGGAGAACTTTTATATTCCTTAACCTTGCGTCGATCCTCACTGCTTAATGAATCCAGATAACACTTTAACCAATTTATCCCACATACAGTTGCAGTACATGCACTAACTCCGCACAATTAAAGGAATCCGCGACTAATACATTCATCGCAGGATTAAAACTCCTTGTGACCAGTATAATCTGTTCAGATTCATCATAATCTTCATCGCTACTTTCTTCATGCATCATTTCAAAGACCATGCGTCTTTGCTCTTGACAATTCACCTCAATGATACTTAAGAGTCACATCTAAAGCATCTACTGATTTTTCCTTGGGCATTTCTGGAATTCATTTGCCTGTTATTACTATCCCAATTTTGTGTTCTGTTGATATAACTGGATTTGGTATACCTGTTTCCATCACCAATCTGGCTGTCTTTAATCCTTCCATCATATTATTGCCTCCTTCCGGTCTCGAAAATTTTGAAACCTGGTCTGGCGCCTGCGTTTAGTATCTGCAACATTTCAAAACTTGGTAATCATCGAATCTTCTATTCTTTGTGCCACAGCAGAAGGCCCCATTTGATCCATGAAGGCTGATGGGAATGACTTTCCCCAGGAAAGTTTTTTTTTAAGGCAGCTGCCATTTGATCCAACAGAGTCTCAGTCTCCAAGAACTGGACGCCAGTTAGGACCAGTTGCCTGTCCATGAGACCCCTTAGCACAATCTCGTAATTTAAGTGCTAGTACTGATCCAGGGATTCCCAATTTAAACTTTGTCAACCTTTTGTGCAATTTGTTAAAGTCCATGATACACTTTTCCATTGAATGACCACCCGTTTTCCAAAATCTATCAAATGCTGACCAGGCCTTATAGGCACTTAACAGGTCATCTTTCTTGTGGAACAGAAATTCTCTTAGAAAAGGTAAAACCTTCATTATCCAAAGGATCTGCATCCATTTCAGAAAATACCTTACTTCTGATTTTACCTTGTTCAAGAAGCGACAAAGCCAAGGCCATGCCTTGTTTTCTCTTTGGCAGAATAGTAACCCATGTCCACATATCAACCTCATTCTTCCACTGGTCATACGGTTCAAACTCCGAGAACATCGGAGTGAAATCGCAGCGTGACAATTTAAACTTGCTTTCTGACATTTTTCAAAATGGCCACTAGGTTTTCAAGTTTTTCTTCATGTCCAAAATAAAAAAAAATTCATAGTTTCCAACCTCCACTCTCTGCTACCATGTTACAACTGGATAGCCTGGTGGTAAAGGATAGAATACAGAAGCCTGGTCTTCAGTTGGTTCCAAGCCTTTATTCACCCACCTCAACATTACACACCCTCCTATGAATGGATACAAGAGTCCCCAATTGACACCACCTGAATACAATTAACACTAATTGATATAAATCACAAATACAATTAAGCCCCGAGGGTTGGGCTCTCTGATTCCCCCACCGCCCCGAGGGTTGGGCTCTCTGATTTCCCCCACCTCTATGGTGCATCCCCCCCGTCCCACTTCCTCCCTAAGGCCCTATCTCCATGGCCATTCCTATACCCACAATAACCAAGGGAATCCATTTTCTAATCACTAAGCTAGGAAAGTGGCAACTCATTTTTAAAGCACCAATACCTTAGTGCTGAGAAAATGGAAAGGAGAGAATGCCACGAGTAGGGTGGGAAGAGCCACAGTGGCACAAGGAAGAGTGAGAGCAGGGTGGGGGGGCCCAGCCCAAGCAGGCAGGGCAAATGAAGACTGGTATGGTGAGATTGTCAAGATCGAAATGGTGTTGAGGATGGGCACCTAAAGTCAGAATTGAGGCAACGAAGAAGCAAGAGGCCTGAGCAGGGTGCTGAAAATAGAACCAATAAAAGCATGAGGTGTGCTTGAATAGAGCACTGCAGGGCAACGGCCGGCAGGCATCCCAGGAATAAATTTTAAATAATTCCAATAAAATTGAATTCAATCAGCACCAATATAAATGGCTGTGGATGGAGCCAGAAAACAGAGTTTGGAGGTGCAGCAGTGCCATCCACTGTTCAGAGGGCTTTAGGGCAATTAGTATAGAAAATGGTATAAACCCAATCGTTAATTCAAAAACAGTCGAGACGTAACTCTTAGATATAACAAAATCGTGGCACAGAAATTATGACGAATAGGAATTGCACAGGAGATAGAAGAATTTTAATACATTGCTAGTCAATCTCCCATTGCGATGCGCACAGAAAATCAAGACCAAGTCCAGTATTTAGTCGATTATAAGGCGGGATAACTGGACCCAAGTGGGGGAGCAGGGAGGAGGAGGAGGAAGGGTAGAGGAAGATGGCGAAAGTGGACAGGGAAAGGAGGCAAGAGGAGGGGGGGCAGAGGACAATGAGACGACCCTAAGCCTGGGGCCATTTTTTCCCCCACAGTGTGAGGAGAGAAAAATGAGGGCAGCAGGTAGAAGGGGTGAAGGAATGAGAGAAGAACAGCAAGGGGTGGAAAGGGGACAACAGTGGATTTAGAAGGGTGGGTAGCACAGCCAGTGCCAACTTTTCTCAGAGGGAGATGGCCCAATTCCATCTCCTTGAGGGAGGGGCAATAGGGGAGAGAGAGCATTCTTCTCATGGAGTTGAGGAGGGAACCTTAGAGGATAAATTTTCGGCTTAGGTGGGTGATGGTGCCAAGTCACTTCCGGGTTTTGCGGGGGGGGGGGGGGGGGGAAGGGGAGGAGGAGTGAGTGTGGTGAAGAGACAAGTTACGCTTACAGATGTCAGGAGCAGGCCTAGATCTGTTCTAAGTTGGATAGGAGGGGCAAGTTTCAGCTCAGCTAGTGGATGCAGATTTGGTCTCAGCGAAGTAAGGGAAGGCAGAATGTGCGCTCGGGGTGCGGGGGGAGGGGCGGGGGGGGAGGGAAGAGAGGGAAAGAGGCCTGGTTTGTCCTCAATGGGAGTTGGAATGAGGCCGAGCTTTTCTTCTGGGGCGGGTGGTGGTATAATCGTCTTTATCGTCAGTCAATAAGAGTTGAACAGCCATGTTTGTCCTCCTGGGGTGATGGGTGGCAGGACCCATTTGTCTTCAGTCGGGGGCAGAGAAGGCCAAGTTTGTCCTCAGTGGGAAGTGGGGCGGTGTTAGATACATTTCTGTTCAGTGGGACATCTCAGAGGGAAGGTTTGTGTACTGATATCTGCTGGGTGCTGGCAGTGCCCCAATTTTCGCGCTCGAGCAGGGTTGGGGTTGGTGGCAGAATTTCCGTTCATTGGGGTGGAGTGGGTGGCTATGGTCTAATTGTCAGTGAGCGAGGGGGTTGGAGTGCTTGTTTCTGCTCGATGGTTGGTGGTTGATGGCTGTATCTCTGCTCAGTTGGGGGGTGCACAACTTTTAAAATGTTTGTCAGCCTTGTCCTCACAATCCTTATCTTTGTTCCATAAGACACGCCCCTGACCCCAACCCTCCCCCTGCAACAAGTCTGTTTCATCTTGGGCTGATGAGGGCAAATGGTTTCTGACTATATCAATAGTTATAACTTTGTTCTGCTCACTTGCATATATCTTGGTCTCCTCGGGACGTGATTTTTTTCCCCCCCTGAAATGATCAGAGTGTGATTTCTGAGCATTGAGTAAGGAGCTGCCATTTAACGTTAGGTGCTGTCTCCCATGGTAATCAATTGGACATGCGACATTACATTCACAGCACCATCTACAGGGACAGTATCTTTGGAATCTTGAGACCACTCACCAAATTTAATATATCATAGATTAAACATTCAATTTCCAGCATAAATTGCATTTACTAACATTGAACACTTCCTGCTGCTACCACTAACCTAAAGTGTAATTATTTTGTGATGTTAAATTTACCACAAGGAACACAATTACTCCTCTCTCTTCCCCACCCACCTCCTCCAATTTACCTGAAGACAACACAAACCTCCAATTAATATAGCAATTGTTTTTTTTTCATTCCTGCATGTAAATTAAGTATATGTAGGTTTCAATCAACAGCTCAAAAGGTAATAATTGGAGAAACATGTTCTGTGGAACATTTTAGTCGAAAGACTGCCTTCAGCTGAAACTAGCAATTAGACCAAAATCCCATCTTAGCTCTGAATATAGCATCATACAATTATCTGCAGTACTCTCAGTGTCTATCTTCCAGCAACAGAATCCACCATTTTACATACGAAAATCTGGTCATCAACTAGGTAGTAGAAATCTGGCTATCCAACCAGGTACAACCCACAAAACGAACCCAAATCATTCAATATTTCCAAATTAGAAGGAACATCTTTCTTGATTGACCCTAATCAAAGTCACAAATTACATCCTCTATGACTGTGACCGTGCTGCATTATCCCTCATCGCCATTCTGCAGCCTTTGAAAATTTACCACACCATCCTCCGCCAACACCTTTCCTCCACTGTCCAACTCAGTAAGACTTCCCTCACTTGGTTCCACTCTTACCTATTCAATCATAGCCAGAACATCTTCAACAGTGGCTTCTCTTCCCACCCCATCATTACCTCCAGAGTTCCCCAAAAATCTATCCTTGGCTCCCTCCTCTTCCTCATCTAAATGTTGCTCCTTGGCAACATCATCTGAACACATGGTATTACAGCTCTTTCTCTCCATCACCCCATAATCTCTTCACTACCCGTGTTGTCAGAATACTTGTCTGACATCCAGTCTTGGATGAGCCACAACTTCCTCCAATTAAACACTGGGATAGTATTCAGACAAAAATGGAAAAATACAACCTGGTATTTAGATTTGTACTTGCATGAAATTGAATTGATGGCAATCATGTAATAGCTAACTAAAAGCAGCAGAATTTTTCTGAAGGTTTTCCTTCACTAAAGTCTTCTCCACCCTTCAATTCACACAAAGATTTTTCTTAAAATTATAACAGAATTCCAGGTGGGGGGGGGGGGGGGGGGGGATTGCGGGGCAAGACCATGGGTGGAAGGAGGAGAAAGAGACATATCAAGTTCTCCAAGTACAAGTGACAAAAAAAGTGAAACCCTGATTTTAATCTAACCTACCCTGCAGGAACGGGGCAGGTTCAGGTCGGATGCCTGTTTTACACATCATCTGATGTTATGTTCCATTGACTTCAATAGAGTAAAATCAGACAGGGTGTAGAATGGGCATCACACCTTAACCTACCATGTTCCCGCCAGGCCGGTTACGTTGCATTCTCCCCCACCCCGCCCCCCCCACCCCCACCAAAGTACTTTACATCATCTTTGCTCACTAAGTTTTACCATTGTGGAACCGATGTGCAAGCCAGTGTATCTGTCTACTATCATTTACTGGCAAGCTGAAAGGTTAAAAATATATGCTACATGAAACGAACAACAAGCAGGAATTTCCATGTACCTCACTGGAAAGAATTACTAGCTATCGCGACAATCCAGTCAAGAAAAAACATTCGCGAATCAGTAGTCAGAACGCAAAGACTTCTTCAGACATGGGATGTTTACTAACAAGAACAAAACAAACTGAGAAAGTACGAAGGAAAAAGTCACTTGAGGATTGTCTATTTGGCAGATATCAATGATAGGGCCAGAAAAAGACAGTCAAATTCATTTGTATTATCTTTGTCTGTCACCAGATGAAGCCGGTGTGCCCTTTCTCAGCACCCGAGTGGGATCTAATGGAGCAGCCAAGGGCCAACGTCTTTGATGTAGAAATATATACAAGATTCTGGTACAATTAAATGCCCTCATACAGAAAAATCTATATTTTTCTTCCAATACTTTGCCCTTCCTATTTCCAGGCAAAGGAATAATATCAGTTACCAGGGATTGTGGGAAGAAGTGGTGGAGCTGGCTGTCTTGTCTACAAATAAATGAACTACTGATTCAGCAAGACTGACCTCTCATTTTCTTCAGGTTTATTGCCAACGTCCAAGAGGTATCTCTCAACATTCGGTGAATTCTTTACTTATCCAAGCATCTTGCAGACTTAAAACCAGGTACAATTGGTTTCATTCTGGGAACGGAAGTTTTGGCATACTTCTGTTGTAACATATTGTTTTCAAAGTAGCTTTTAAAGACAGTCAATGGGGTTTAATGTGTGCACTCAGATTGATTGTACAGAAAACTATAACAGAAAACTTGAAATTGTGTGCATATCTCCCCGAACAGACTTCAGAGGATGGAAATTCTTTAATTCTCTAGGTCGATGAAAATATTAGTTGGGGATGAGTACCCTCCAACACTATCTTGGTAGTTGCTGGAATGTATTATTTTGGATATATGTTGATTGAAAAATAGAAGAGAGAAATACATATATAATCCCTTTTCACTTATAATTTGTGCTTAAGAAAATCCTCCTGTATGTGCATTCCTAACCACAATTCCAATTTTTCCTTTTAGGTTAAAAAATGCATCTCTGCTCAACGAAAGGTGCTTTTGCTTTTCATCAATTTAGTGGTTAAATAAACTGTTTCCAGTAACTGCCCTTGACAAATTCATTGGTATCAATTGGTGGTTCAGCATCAACTACTCAAGACCCTGATATTGCTCAACTGTCCTTAGTACAAAAATTGGCCCTTACCTTTGAGATGGGGCACTCTTCCTGCACCATTCATTTTCAGTTGTTTTATGCACTATTCATTGTGTGTTTCATGGCAAAAAGAATCCCAGAACTCAGTGCTGAACTTGCCCATCTGCTACAGGTTGGTTAACTCTCTTTTGGAGAACTTGATGGACATTATCTTTCTTTGCATATACACTGATCTTGACATTGTTATTGTAAGCTAAATGATTTTTTTTGCAATTTGAAGACAGCAGTATCTCAATGAATAGCTATAAACTATGCATTAGTACCTTCTATTATGAATAAAACCCTATGGACCTGATTTGCATATTGAGTATTCTAAAAGGTTAATTTCAAACAGTACCTCTAAAAATCAACCTCCAAAAAAATCTCCATTTCCTAGGAGAAATGTCATGTATTGTGATGTGATTAGTGGCGACCTAGAATAGCATTCAATTGGCGCTTAAATGATTCCAGGATTTTCACTTCCACCACTTTATCCAGGAGTTCATTACATGTGTTGGCCACTGTGTGAAGAACACTTCCTGATACCAGTCCTAAATTTGTGTGTCACTAGTTTAAACCTGTGACTTCTTATTCTACTCAGTTTCATTTCAATTAAGTTTCCAGATTTAACTTTTCCATACCATTTACAATCTTTTACACCTGTATAAGACGACCATCAGACCTGTCTGTTCAAGCGGACGGGCTCAATTTTATCTAGTTTTTTTTCTTTATAACCGAGACCTCTAAGGGGATCAGCGCCATAGCTCTTCTCTCCATAAATTCTAAAACATGAATGTCTTCCTTCTGTCTCCATGACCAGACTGGAGACAGTACTCAAGGAGTGATTTGACGTGTATCCTACTGTCTTGGCTATATAACATTCGATTGGCTTTGATGATTGATGCTGCGCATTGGACTTGGTGCTCAAAATGTCCAACCATGAAGACTGCTATATTATCAACTTCATCCTTAGCTATTTCAACACTATTCATGGAGTATGTGTGTTGCCCATTTTTCCTTCAAAGCTCCTGGCTCTAAATGTAAGGAATCTTACAACACCAGGTTATAGTCAAACAGTTTTATTTGAAAATCACAAGCTTTCGGAGCTTACCTCCTTCGTCAGGTGAGTGAGGTCACCTGATGAAGGAGGTAAGCTCAGAAGCTTGTGATTTTCAAATAAAACTGTTTGACTATAACCTGGTGTTGTAAGATTCCTTACATTTGTCCACCCCAGTCCATCACTGGCATCTCCACATCCTGGCTCTAGAGTAATTGGTAGATGCATTACCTGATACTCATTTGGCCAAAAGGTGCTAACTGCCAGCTCAGCCCGGAGCCATTCTTCTCCCCGAGATCCTGTCACATTCCAAATAGGATTTGCAAGGGCTCCCTTGTTCACTCGGACGAATATGTTTAGTGTTCCTGGGTTCAAGTAATCTTTACTGTACAACCAGTAACTGAAATCTATGCAGTGAGTATCATTTTCTTTCATCAGCGGAAGCAAGAGTCGTGCTTTTTCCCCTGACGAATGCTGGGAAGAATCAACCATCAAGAAGGATCCTGTTGGGAAAACAAAAACAGCATCTATTACACGTTTACACAAATTACAGAACATCAAGAAATTCATAAAACATTGTATATATAGAGCTGGCTATATATGTGTGATTAGTTTAGATATAACTTATTTTTTCATTTTCTAAACTGCAGTGGAGATCATAATTGAAATAATCTGTTTTTGTACAATATTTCAGCCAATGTTTAAAAAAAAGTATTTAATCCATTCAAGACTGCAACAGCACTTAGAATATAAATCTAGAATTACTTTTCTTTAGCATATTTACTCCAAGCATAAAACAGCTGCTTATGTTTAAAACCCATTCCTACTTATCTCCCAAAATAATGTAGGATGCAACCAAAACGATAATAAAAACTAATATTTGGGCTTGTACAGAGAGATTAATTGATGATACCCAGAGGCAATTAACAACCGGCGACCAGAAGTTTCAACTGCAGTAAAACTTTGCTGTTGTGAACTGAAATTATCAGAATCTCAAAAGGAAACAAAACATGGAAATCATTCCAATTGTTAAGATTTTAAAGAGTGACTGAAAAGGGTTGACTCACTTTTTTTGTCAGATGTCCCATGCAGTCAATGCAAGCTCACATTCTAATTGAACAAAACCATGACAATCTGTACTTATGGCCAGAAAATAATTTGTTTCAATAAATAAACTGCACTATTGGATTATTCAAAATTACCATTTCAGCCACCTAAGGGCCGGTTGTAACTCACCACGGGAGTATTGCAAGCAGGGGCCAAGCGCCTGGCTCATTGCAGAGTCAAGCTAATGAGATTTTAACTGGCAGGCCTAACATTCATCGGCCAGCCACCTGAACCAGTGGGAAGTGCGAGCAGGCTGGTGGGACTTCGGGCGGCAGGAGGTCACCGTCAGGAAAACCAAAGGAAAGACCCTCAGCACTTGGGTTAAATGTTTGGGAGGAGTGTCGGAAGGGCATCGATGACGGGGGAGGGGAAGCAGTCCTGGGCATGGGAGGGCCAATAGTTTCTTGTGGGGCATGGAGGAGTACTCCTCTCCTCCTGGCCGACAAGAAAACCAAAAATAAATAAATTCGCTGACCTTCTTGGCCTCCTCTGCCATCAGGTTAGCCTGGCAGGGAAACCACAATGGCTTCCCCACACAAGCCTCAGGTAAAAATTGCATTTAGGGCCCAATTACGTCGTCAGAGCCCAATCTGCTTATTTAAAGGACACTGCCTGCTGGATTTTTGCCAGGCTGGCAGGGTTAAAATCAGGCCTCTAGTATAAAAATCAAGCAAGCTGTAGCCCAGTTATATGCAGAGTAAAGGTCTCTGTACTCTGCTCCAATAATATACCATAGTCCCAACCTCAGAAGAGTTTAATGCACCAGGAAACCAGTTTCCAGTTCCCACATTAGCTATCGTGTGGCTTTTCTGACAGAGTACAGATTTATTAGCAAATTAAGTGCAATTTTGTACTATGGTCCTATAGGAACTGAGTAAGGGCCTTACAGCCAGACAGAAAAGTCTTCCATCCCATCAATCTGGGCTGGAATCAAACAGAGTGATAAAAAGCAAGCCTAAAACACTGTCCCTCGAAATCCCCAACACATCCACTTTTAAATTGATGTATCTTAATATACTGTCATATGGCCTCATAATATAAAGTAGGATGACTATTCAAAGAATTTCACAATTAAAGGTGGCAATATACTAATTCTGTTAGAAAAGAGAGAGTGCCACCGGCTGAGCGGGCCAATCCACTGCTGTAGATTTTAAACTATCGGGCAACCAAACGGCTGCCTGATATTGCCAGCAGGAAGCACAGCCCCATTTAAGGCCTCACTGCCAGGCAGCGGGCACCAAAGAGGCACCCCACTGCTCCATGATGGCGCAATATCAGGTGGACCAAAGACTAACTCAGCTGGCAGGAAGATAGGTCGGGGAGGGGGACGTAGAGCCCAGGGCATCAGCGGCCCACATTATTCTTGTGGAACCTGGAGGAGCACTCATGAACCCACAAATAATGTTAACACTCACTTTCTCGGGCCTCCTCTGCTGTACCACCAAGTTTTACTGAGCAGAATGTTAACAGCGCATATTCGCCTAGTAGACCATTTAAACTGCACCGGAGATCCTATATACGTAAGGAGGAGGGCGAGGAAGGAGGGGAATGGCAAGGAGGAGGAGAAGGGTGAAGTGCAGAGGGCAAGTAGGCTTACGGCTGGACCACAGAGTGTATGAGCCATGGTCCAAAGCCCAAAATTGAGCAGCCGTGAACTGGGCTGGTCGGAGTGGGGGGCGGGGGAAAAAAAAAAGAGAAAAGCCACATCGTGGGTACCCAGAAAAACATCAAAATGCTGAGAAAATCGCCCGAAAATATCACGTGAGTAAACAGAATGGTAGGCAGACCACAGCGAATTGGACTACCTAGCAGTTGGAGGCCTTTGATGACAACTTGACAAACAAACAGGATTTCCCCACTATAAAATGTTGACATATGGTTTTGCCATTAAGACATCATAAAACGAATAACGCAAGAACTATTAACATGAAATGCATGCGAAATGCAGCATTATTTTGTATACTTCATCTATTCCATCGTTGAAACACTTACATCTTGCTACACTGTATATATTTTAAATTAAATTGCAATGTTTACCAGTGGAAACAAGCAAGGTCAGAATAGTACCAACCAATTCAAATACTACAATTTGATAACTGTACAGTAGAACTGGAACAAGAATTCATAATCACATTCTGTATTATAAATGACAGTCAGCATCATTTTTAAAAAAAATGAACTTCAAGTATTGGCCCAGTTGGATCTCAACATATTTACAAGTATTGAACAAATTAGCATATACTTTCTACATTTGTGCAATCTGTTAGCCCAAAAGCTTGAACATCAGGAGAGGCCCTTGATAGCATTTGCAGCAATTTGTCACCATGCCAACACATCTGTTCAGCATTTCCAACCTCTAACCATGCAAATAGATCCAGCCACAAGTGTGCCCTTGTACTAGGAGATGCAAATATAGCACTTTCCACTACCAGATTGATTTTATGTTGTGTGCCAAGTTAAAATTAGATACAATTATTCCTTTAATTAGTACTCAATAATAATGGCATAAAATAGCTTTAATAAACCAGATTGGAAGTAAAGCTATCTGAGGTACACAAGTGAGGTAATTTACTAAATAATTGTACTTATAGGACTGGTATCGAGCAACTAACCACTGTCATCAGTTCAAAGAAGATTCATGAAACGAATGTGTTGTTTGCATGAATGGATATTTGTGCATGGCTGCGTACCACACCAATCATCATATTAATACAAAAGGTTCCAGAATTAAATATTGTGGCACACCAAACAAAAACAAATTAATAAAAACCTGTAAATGCTGGTAGAGCACAGATCAGTATCTGAACTCAAGGTTGCATCCAAAACATTAAACTTTCTTGTGATGCAGCATTATCTGTTTTTTTATTTTAGGTTTCCAGCATCGAAAGCAAGTGAAATCAAGCTTCCATTCCAGAAATATACTTCCACCTGGTCATGATGCACCTTTCTTTCCTTCCCTCTTCAAACAAAAAACTGGGACAAACACAAACATATGACACCAAAAATGGACGGCAGGGTGAATTATAGATGTACATTTGATCAATTACCTATTTTTTTCCTCTATGACTACAACTTGTACATTAGCACAATTTATAACATTTGTTCCAGAGACTTGCATGTGGATTTTTTTTTGTTTTGCTATTCATGCACGTCTGCCTTAGACCATCTTAGGACTGAATGCAGAGCTCTCCCCGCCCCCGTCGCCAATTCACTTCTGATCATCCATTATCATTTGATTAATGGCACATAATGCTGCTAGAGCACAACCGAGAAGAGGATTTCCTGCAATAAGACTGTACAAAAATGGATTATATTGGACAAAACATTCCTCTTGCCAGGAACATGCAGCTTAAAAACCTCACAGTAAATATTGCAAAATCTAATAGACAAGTCCCTGTCTTATGGTCACCTTTTCAGGAAATAAAGATTTAGAAATTGTGCCAGTCTAACACGTTGTACTCAAAGGACAGAAAGATGTGCATGTTAAGCAGAAATTATACTTTTATTTTCAATATAATGACATCCTTCTAAATTACCCACAACTGTAACAGTTTTAAGTAGGACTATAGAGCTAGCCACAGATTTATATAATCTGATGGCTATATATGAATAGTACTGTACATAGGATACTGAAAGCTGTTCTTTTCAAGTTATATATTTTTTTCAACAACAAATTCACATTCAATTAACAATTATCTATGTGGGTGAGAATCTTCACCCAGAGAATTCCTGATCTCAGATATGTTACTAACTAGATACGCTGCGCAGAGGCAAAACACTTCCCTTGAAAACACGAAGGGAATTACAGATGTAAATCATCTCTAATTCCTGCCTCAAAGAAAAATATTAGCAATCTTTTGGCACAGACCTATAAGTGACAGATTAACAATACACAAATTTAAAGCAATTTGATTTTTTAGGTTATTTTATGAACTTAAAACCTAAATCTCAATCAGCAGCCGCAACTTAGTAATATAAATAATTATTTATTCTGTTTGGTTGGGTTTGGAGGAAAAACCAAGTTGAGCAGTGATCAGAAAAAAAATGGATTCTGCAGCAGAATGAAGATGTGTTCTTTAAATTTCAATTCAGCAGAAAAAGTGTGTTTGCTAATAATATGGATTATGAATGTGATTTTTGATCAAGATGAATCTCGAGTTACTCTAAATAGAATGTTAAAAAAAATTCCAAAATCTTTTTTGGTTTCGAGCTCTACAAATAAACACAGGAAAATAATTTTAAAGTCTATAAATTGCATTAGAAGCATAAAATTCCATTCCTCCCCCCCCCCCCCCCACCAATAATTTTGTTTTTGTGCTTCTTTAAAACACAAACATGCTAGCAAATTTAATAATCTAGGACACTTGAGCATGCTTTCACATACATTTAAATCAACGGTGCATGTCACTTTCAGATTTACACTTCCCTGCAGAATCAACGATAAAATTGTGAATATCCAATTTGGTACAGAAATTTCTAAGAATGTTGTACATGATCTAATTTATTATGCTTTTGCAGATACATTTAATCATTTTTATGATGAACAAAAAAAAACACCAATTCCACACGGTAATGAAAAGCAAAAATCCAATCTCTCCAGTTTATGAGAATTTGGTAATATAGGTAGAGCTAGTCACATTGCATAAACTTATCATTCACAACACAAAATTCGAGCTGTTGAGAGTTAAGCATGGTGTCAATCATGATTAAAGTCACCAAGGAAGTCAACTTTATAGTTTAAACCCAGATTTATTAAAAAGGAGTTTCATACAAATCATAGAAACTGATTAAAATTAGATGGACAGCAAATGCAACCAAAAGCAGCAGCCTGAAAAGGAAAAAGTAAAGTACAGGGACTGATGATTGCCAAAAATACAGTGCATCACCCAGTGTCTGTCCCACATGCAATGCATCCAAGTTTGCTGACAACACAAAGCTAGGTGGTAAAGTAAGCTGTGAGGAGGATGCAAAAAGACTGCAAAGGGATATAGACAGATTAAGTGAGTGGGCGAGAAGGTGGCAGATGGAGTATAATGTGGGGAAATGTGAAATCATCCACTTTGGTAGGAAGAATAGAGAAACAGAATTTTTTTTTAAAAGTGAGGCACTAAGAAATGTTGGTAGTCAGGATTTTGGTGTCCTTGCACACAAAGCACAGAAAGTTAACATGCAGGTACAGCAAGCAATTAGGAAGGCAAATGGTGTGTTTGCCTTTATTGCAAGAGAGTTGGAGTACAAGAGTAAGGAGGTCTTGCTGCAATTATATAGGGATCTGGTGAGACCACACCTGGAGTGCAGTTTTGGTCTCCTTACCTAAGGAAGGATATACTTGCCTTAGCCAGGGTGCAACGAAAGTTCATTAAATTGATTCCTGGGATGAGAGTGTTGTCTTACAAGGAGAGATTGTGTGCATTGTTTATATTCTCTGGAGTTTAGAAAAATGAGAGGTGATCTCATTGAAACATAAGATTCTTAGAGGGCTTCACAGCATAGATGCTGAGAGGCTGTTCGCCTGGCTGAAAAGTCTAGAACTAGGGGTCATGGTCTGAGGATAAGGGGTCGACCATTTAGGATTGAGATGAGGAAAAATTTCTTCACTCAGAGGGTTGTGAATCTTTGGAATGCTCTACCCCAGAGGGCTGTGGATGCTCATTGAGTATATTCAAGACTGTGATCGATGGATATTTGTACACTAAGGGAATCAAGGGATATGGGCATAAGGCGGCAAAGCAAACTTGAGGTAGATGATCAGCCATGATCTTATTGAATGGCGGAGCAGGCTCGAGGGGACTTATGGCCTACTCTTGCTCCTATTTCTTATGCAATAACGACAATGGTTAAGAACAATTGACAGTAGTACCAGGAAGAGTGTAATTTAATTATATTTATAACTAGAATGGGACAATTTAAACTGGATAGTAAATAAAAATCTCTCAGCCCCGGTGAACGAGTTGGTAAAGGCAGCATGCAGCAGAGAGAGATATACAGATTGGAAGATCCCAGGTTGAATTCCAAATCTGTCCTGTGTTAGCTGAACTCAGCTGGGGTGGTATTTGGCCCATTTAGCACATCCTTCCAAAGAAACCTATGGATCCACTCTCAACATGGATAGTGCAGCCAATCAAGCTTCAGATGATTACCTTCTTTCATGTAGTATCTAAAAGAACCAGCCAGGCCATCACACTATCAGGTCTGCCGTCACAATCCACTTTCATAGTTGGAACTAATCAGCTGCCAAAGTGAGGTCTGGTCATCTAAGTCTACAGATTCGAATGTGCAGGTGATGGCGGGTGGGTACAGAGGACCTCCCATGCAGCCCAACCTACTTGGCATACTTAAAATGGTCTTTCTCTTCTTCCAAGCACTTCAGATAGGAGGTTTCCCACTGGGAAACTCGTTGACACCAGTAATGACGCCGAGGCAAATTTCTTAAAATTTTTGGCAACAAAAGCTTCTGAGTAGGTTTATGAGAACCTAAATGCCATTAGAAAAAAAAGCACTAAAAAAAGGAAAACCAAGAAAACTTGGCCAGAACGGACCTGAAAACTTCTGACTAAATCATCTGTCTGGCCCCTAAAACCTATTTCCATGTACTGCTTAGTGCCCAGCAACACTGGATATCGATTTATGTAGCTGTCCTTTGGAAGTAGTATAGACCCAGTATAAAGAAGAACCTGCATTTATTAATTAAACACCTTTCACATTATGAAGATGCCCCAAATGACCTCACAACCAATTAATTGCTTTTTAATTGCACTCACTGTTATGTGGGCAAACCTAGCAGTCAAATGGCTCACGGTAAAATCCCAAACAGCAAATGAGATAAATAACTAGTTGATCCGTTTTGCTGTTGTTGATTGAGGAGTTAATATTGGTACAGGCACCTCCCTGCTCTTCTTTGAACAGTGCTACAGGATCTTTTACATCACCTAAACAGCCAGATGCTGCCTCTTTTTAATGTCTCATCTGAAAATGGTACCTTTAACAATGCAACATTCTATCAGTATTGCTTGTGTCCTGAATGGAGCCTGAATCCCCAACTTTCCACTTCAGTGACAAGAGTGATTGAGCCAATCTGACGGACACAGATGTCATGAAAGACTCCCACATTATTTGCCTATTATAGCTTCCACATTAAATATTTCCTTCTCACCTGTTATTCTTTTACTGATGCACTATGTAAAGCACTCAGACAACCTTACAGCTCTTCAAATGCTTACCACAGATGGGGATACTGCAGTAGGGAAAAATTAAAACTGCAACTTACATCTGAAATTCTGGACACAGTACAGGCCTGGACCATATCCTTAATATAGTGAAGACTTGTGCACCAGAACTAGCCAACCCCCTGACCAAGCTGCTTCAAAGCAACAATGACATTGAAAATCAACCAGTTATGTCCTATCCTAGTCAACAGAGTTTGACACCAAGAAGCCCCAGCAAATCTTAGGTCCAAAGGAAAACTACCCATAGCTAAAGTAAAACCTGACACAAAAGGAAGATGGTGATGGTTGTCGGAGCCATTCATTGAAGCCCAAGGATACCACTGTAGGAAATCCTTGGAGAAGCATCCATAGCAACTTCAGCACTTTCATCAATGACCTTCCCTCCACCATAAGGTCAGGATTAGGGCTGTCTGCTGACAATTCCAGTGTTCAGCTCCATTCACAATGCCGCCTAAAATGAAACATCTATGCAAGCCAACAACAGGACCTGGATAACATCCAGGCTTGGACTAACATGAGTCATGAATGTTACCTGCCACTTAACAACAACAACTTGCATTATATAGTGCCTTTAATGTTGTAAAACGTTCCAAGGTGCTTCACAGAAGCGTTATCAAACAAAATTTGATATCAAGCCACAATACTCTACAAGTATGTAAAAAGAAAGATTAGTGAAAACAAATGTAGGTCCCTCACAGTCAGAGACAGGAGAATTTATAATGGGGAACAAGGAAATGGCAGAGCAATGAAACAAATACTATGGTTCTATCGTCACGGAAGAGGACACAAATAACTTTCCAGAAATGCCAGGGAACCAAGGGACTCGTGAGAAGGAGGAATTAAAGGAAATTAGTATTAATAAAAAAGTGCTGGAGAAATTAATGGGACTGAAAGCTGATAAATCCCCAAGGCCTGATAATCTGCATCCCAAAGTACTAAACAAAGTAGCCACGAAAATAGTGGATGCATTAGTTGTCATCTTCCAAAATTCTATCGATTATGGAACAGTTTCTGCAGATTGGAGAGTGGCAAATGTAACCCCACTATTTAAAAAAGGAGGGAGAGAAAACAAGGAACTACAGACCGGTTAGCCTAACATCAGTAGTAGGGAAAATGCTGGAGTCTATTATAAAAGGATGAGATAGCAAACACTTACAAAATATCAACGGGATTAGACAAAGTCAACATGGATTTATGAAAGGGAAATCATGTTTAACAAGCCTACTGGAGTTTTTTTTTGAGGATGTAACTGGTAGAATAGATAAGGGAGAACCAGTGGATGTGGTTTATTTGGATTTTCAGAAGGCCTTTGAGGCCCACATAAGAGGTTAGTGTGCAAAATTGAAGCACATGGGATTGGTGGCAACATACTGGCATGGATTGAGAATTGGTTAACAGACAGGAAACAGAGAAGGAATAAATGGATCTTTTTCAGGGTGGCAGGCAGTGACTAGTGGGGTACTGCAGGGATCAGTGCTTGGGCCCCAGCTATTCACAACATATACCAATGATTTGGATGAGGGAACCAAATGTAATATTTCCAAGTTTGCTGATGACACAAAACTAGGTAGGATCGTGAGTTGTGAGGAGAATGCAAAGAGGTTTCAAGGTGATTCAGACAAGTTGGGTGAGTGGGCAAATACACGGCAGTATAATGTGGATAAATGTGAAGTTATCCACTTCGGAAGGAAAAACAGAAAGGCAGAATATTATTTAAATGGTGATAGATTGGGAAATGTTGATGTACAAGGACACCCAGATCCCTTTGTACACCAGTCACTGAAAGCAAACATGCAGGTGCAGCAAGCAGTTAGGAAGGCAAATGGTATGCAAGGATGTCTTTCTGCAGTTATACAGGGCCTTGGTGAGACCACACCTGGAGTATTGTGTGCAGTTTTGGTCTCCTTACCTAAGAAAGGATATACTTGCCATAGAGGGAGTGCAGCGAAGGTTCACCAGACTGATTCCTGGGATGGCAGGACTGATGTATGAGGAGAGATTGGGTCGACTCGGCCTGTATTCACTCAAGTTTAGAAGAATGAGAGGGGATCACATTGAAACATATAAAATTCTGACAGGGCTAGACAGACTGCATGCAGGGAGGATGTTTCCCCTGGCTGGGGGATCCGGAATGAGAGGTCACTGTCTCAGGATACAGGGTAGGACATTTCGGACTGGAATGAGGAGAAATTTCTTCACTCAGAGGGTGGTAAACCTTTGGAATTCTCTACCACAGAAGGCTGTGGAGGCCAAGTCACAATATATTTAAGAAGGAGCTAGATAGATTTCTAGACACAAAAGGCATCAAGGTGTATGGGGAGAGGGCGGGAATATGGTATTGAGATAGACGATCAGCCATGATCATACTGAATGGCGGAGCAAGCTCGAAGGGCCGAATGGCCTACTCCTGCTCCTATTTGCTATGTTTCTATAAGGAGATATTAGGACAGGTGACCAAAAGCTTGGTCAAAGAGGCAGGTTTTAAGGAGCATCTTAAAAGGAGGAGAGAGGTAGAGAGGCTTAGGGAGCGAATTCCAGAGCTTCGGGTCTAGGCAGCTGAAGGCACGGCCGCCAATGATGGAGCAATTAAAATCAGGGATGCGCAAGAGGCAAGAACTGGAGGAGCTGGAGGAGGTTACAGAGCTAGGGAGGGGTGAGGTCATGGAGGGATTGGAAAACCAAAATGAGAATTTTAAGAGACGTTCCCAGAATGGGAGCCGATGTCGGTGAGCGAGCACAGGGGTGATGGGTGAACGGGACTTAAGAATTAGGATGCAGGCAGCAGAGATTTGGAGGAGCTCCAAGTTTATGGAAGATGGGAGGGCAGCTAGGAGAGTTTTGCAATCGTCGAGTCAAGAGGTAACAATAGCATGGATGAGGGTTTCAGCAGCAGGTGAGCTGAGGCAGGGGCAGAGATCGGTGATATTAGAGGTGGAAGTAGGCAGTCTTGGTGACGATGCGGATATGTGGTTGGAAGCTCATCTCAGGGTCCAATAGGATGCCAAGGTGGCAAGAGCTCTGGTTCAGCCTCAGACAGTGACCAGGGAGAGTGATGGAGCCAGTGGTTAGGGAACAGAGTCTGTGGCGGGGACCGAAGATAATGGCTTCAGCCTTCCCAATATTTAGTTGGAGGAAATTGTTGCTCATCCAGTACTGGATGCCGGACATGCAGTGTGACAAATATGAGAGGCAGTGGAGGGGTCGAGAGAGGTGGTGGTGAGGTAGAGTTGGGTGTTGACAGCGTACATGTGGAACCTGACGTCATGTTTTCGGATGATGTCGCTGAGGGGCAGCATATAGATGAGAAATAGGAGAGAGGACCAAAGATAGATCCTTGTTAGACATGGCCATTACCTGGGCTCCAAGAAGCCAAACCACCTCCCCTAACCTTCATAGGTACCAACACCATTTACTTCCCCACCATTTATATCTTGGGGAGGTTGGGGTGGTCACCACTGACCAGAAGCTTAACTCAACATTGTGGTTACAAGGGGCTGGGTCATCTGACAGGCGGCTCACCTCTTGGCTCTGCAAAACCTGTCTAAAAGGCTCAAATCAAGCGTGCGTTGGAATACTCACACTTGCCTGGATGGGAGCAGCAATAACACTCAAGAAACTCAATACCATCCAGGACAGAGAAATCGACTTGATTGGTACACCTGGCTCTGAACTCAATATTCACCCCCCTCCACCATAGGCGCATTGTGGCTGCAGTATATGCAATCTGCAGGATGCATTACAGCAACCCAGCCAGCTTACTTCAACAGCACCCTACAGTGCTGCAACCTCTACCATCAAGAAGGATGACAGCAGCAACATCACAGGAAGAGCATCACCTCCAAGTCACACAAAATGATGATTTGGGCATACACCGCCATTCCTTCATCACCACTGGGTTAATTACAAGGAATTACAATAGATATACAGCACAGAAACAGGCCATTCAGCCCAACAGGTCCATGCCTGTGTTTATGCTCCACATGAGCATCCTCCCATCCTTCTTCATCTCACCCTATCACCATTCCCTTCTATTCCCTTCTCCCTCGTGTTAACTGGCCTCCCCTTAAATGCATCTATGCTAATCACCTCGACTACTCCTTTTGGTAGCAAGTTCCACAATGTTACGACTCTCTGGGTGAAATTTCTCCTGAATTTCCGATTGGATTTGTTAGTGACTATCTTATACTTATGGCCCCTAGTTCTGGTCTCCCCCACAAGTAGAAACATCTTCTGTATCAAACCCTTTCATAATCTTAAAGACCTCTATCTGGTCACCCCCCAGTCTTTTTTCTAGAAAAAAGAGCCCCAGCCTATTCAATATTTCCTGATAGGTATAACCCCTCATTTCTGGTGTCGTCCCAGTAAATCTTTTTTGCACCTGTTAATATCCTAAGACTGTTGTGGGAGCACCATCAGCACAACGATTGCAGCTGTTCATCAACTTCTCATTTAAGAATCATTTAGATTGGAGGAACCAAAGCAGTCATTTGGACAAACTTTTTAAGAAAATAAAACAACATAATTCTTTCCTTTCCTCCTTCCAAATCTGAGCAAATCAAGCTTGAATCATAGGACCTCTGGTCAATTGAACTGCTTTTGGAAGTTACCTATCAAATGATGAAACTCCTACAAACCACACTACCAAAAATGTCTGGCAAAGCAATTTAAATAAATAGTTACTCAAAGTATGAGACTGGTGAATAATTTAAGCATGCAGTAATAATCAGCATGTTTAATACATTTTTAGACCACACTTTAGTGGAGTAAAATAGCATACGTGTGTGAAAGAAACAATACAATTATTTTTGGCAATTAAATGTCTTCAGTGCACTGGGGCACATAGGTCCCAGCATATGCAGAAGTTGTTAAACTGGGTTGAAGCAATGAAGTTAACAGTAAGGCTAGAGAACAATGTGGGTGGTTGTGAGCCAACAGCAGAGGTTGATAATGGATTGTAAAGTGCCATCAGGATCTGAAAAATACATGGAACTGTGTTTTCAGGGAAATATGGTATTTTGTGACAGACTTGATGCCTTCTAATCATAAGCTGCTGTTATACACTGCAAGACCATGCTAGCACTGCCAATTCCCAACACTCTGGTCTCATGCAGCCAGTTGCAACCAAAAGGTAAACCTAATGGATTCACGAAGACCTGTCACTAGGAAGACCCAGTTTAAAAAAAAAGTTCCTTCCAGGCGCCACCAGCTTCACTGTATCCCGGCAGGTTCACCTTCAGGTTGCATCCAGCTGCACGAGACCTGTACATCAGGAACCAGCGGCACCACCATGCATTTTCCATGATATACAAGTTGTTTTGGTCAGATTCTGGAATAGCGGCGCCCGTGAGCCAGCTCACAAGACCTGCTGTCCTGGAATCTGATATAAACAAGCATTAGTATAAAAGTGGCTTGAATGCTAATTAACCATTAGTATGAAAGCTTCTGTCCACACATTTTATGCCTTTGCCACAATCCTTCACTAAAATGTATCCATACTTCTGCTGCTATATTCACTGGATATTACTGAACATAATTCACCATTTATCCTTTAGACTTGCAGCAGTTTTTATTTTAAAGTTAAGTTTTCAGTTCACATATGATGCTGAAATACAAGGATAGTAACTTTATTAAAACAGCAGATTCCCACGATTGCTCAGTTGGTACAAAGATGTACTGTCAGATCCAAATCACCACATATAATCACTGGTCTGGCTGAATTAGCATATCTGAGATTGGGCATTAGTAGGATTACTACATTTGGCTCCATGCCTTCGACCTTGGAAAGGGAAAATAAGTCAGGTTAGACTCTGCTGGTCACTGTGCTGCCAATGGACAACAACAGAAGCAGGATCAGTTGAAATGGCCCCCACAATTGAATAGCCTACCAATATTCAAATCCTTGGACGACAAGAATGACCACTTGGTGAGGCACCTATGGAATTATACACCAATGCACAATGGCACCTTCTGGAAGTAAAGAGAGTAGAACCACAAAATAAACATTTAAAAATGTTTAAATGCCCTGACTACTTTCCCCTTCCTTCCTCTTTTCTATTCTCTTGCTCCTATTTTTATTTACTGTTGCTCCCTTCTATACTTCTACTCACTTCCCACGAGAGGAGCAACTTACTGTCCTTGAAAACTGACCCAAAAGACCATTTTTGCAGTCAAATACTATGTATAGGCTGGTACTGTTATGCCATCAACATAATGTCAATCTTTTGACGCATGAATACATTAATCCATGAAGGTCATATACTGGACAAGTAAGCTCTTCCATATCCTGAAGAAATCTGATCATACCTGGAAAAGTTAACATTTCCATCACCATCTAAGGATTACCGAGACATTGTCCTTCATAATGCTTCAAGGACTAGTTTTATTTTCTGAAGGTCCAGATCGCAGTGAAAACCTATATGGTGTTCTGGATCAAACTAAAGTTCTTAATACCATCAACCTCTAAGTTTTCATAAAAACAATACGAATTCAGTTTAGCCCTATTTCTCGGTTTACTGCTATCCAACCATTTTCATCGGCTCAGATTCTGTATCACTTGTTCCATGCAAGCACAAATTCTTTCATCTCTTTACTTTTTGAATGACTGAGCCAAGTTCACATTCATCACATTCGGTCTATTCGATAAATTGATCCCAAGTGTGAAGTAGTTACCGTCTCAGTTATTTTTAGCTTGAGGTTCCCTCAACTTAGCACAATCATTAGATTTGTTGTGGCATGAACTGGCTTATTAAATACGTGTGTTCCATTTCTAATTTTGTCAAATTCTGAAGTGCCTGTAGGAGGATACCATTTTCTCACTTATAATCAGCAGAATGAAAATACAAGCAAAATGGCAGAAAGTCAAGCACATGCATGGTTGGATCTAGCTTTGGCACTGATTCTTTCTGTATTAAATGCAAAAGACTCTTCCTTACTATCTATTGTACTTCTATTGCTATTCCTTCTTATATTGCTGCTCCTCAGCATTAAATTGCAAAGCAGATGCTATGTTCTGTTAAGGAACCAAAGCTTTTATTAGGATCATTTGTTATATTGACTGAGGGTAAAGGCTCGGCGCACATTAGGACTTTTTAAACTTGTTCAATCAATCTAATTTGAATATGCAGTAATGCACAGGGAGGCTGCAAAAGCCTGATTCAGAGCAACCTAATTCAGTTCATAGAATTGTCAGCCTATGAAAGGGCACAATTCAAATCCTGTTAACTTTAAAAGAAAAATTATTTTTGGTACATTAAAGCTGGAAAGGAAGAGTGTTTGAATGAGCCTCTTCCCTTCTCCTCTTCCCTTCTCCCAACCACACAACCCTTCAGATTTCCACAGGAGTCTTTTTTTTGTTGGAGCACTTCTGCTTTTAATCTCAGTTCTTCACAATGTTGCTTTGATTCTCCTGGATTTAGACACATTACTGCAGGGACAAATCTAATCCAAGGCCTCACTTTCACTGCAATATTTTAAGATTACGTCTACTGTCAATCAATTGATAGTTTAAGACAGATGAGAAAGATCTTGTTTAAAAAAAAGGTAGACGACAATGCAATTAAATGGCATGATTGAGACCTGTTCCTTCTCCACACATAATTATGGGCTGAACGAAACTAGACACACACCATCTGTACAATACGTCAGTACTTCAAAAGTCTGACAGTTTTCGTTTTTAAACAGGCAACCCATTATAATACATCAATACCTCCTTCCTTGTGCATCTCTAAGCTGTTTGAATTTTTTAAATTTAAACTTCATGATTGTTCCTTTTTAAATGCTGTTCATCCGTAATATTTTCCAGTTTTGAGGAAGGGTCTATAACCGAAGTGTCAATCTGTTCTCGCCACAAATGCTGCCTGACCTGCTGAGCTTTTCCAGCATTTTCTGTTTTTGTTTTAGTTTTCCAGCATCTGCAATATTTTGATTTTTGTTCATACTGGAGGATCGTGCTACGGGAGAGTTATTAGCCTAAAAATTCAATGCATAGCGCCCATTTTACAGGCGAAAAACGGGTGCCAAAGTGTCCAATATGACGGGTGGGGTGCACACACATTGAGACGGAAGTGCGCCACCAGTCATATTGGTACAGGCATTAAAAGAGGCGACCAGGGCCTGTGCCTGAAATAGGCATAAGCTCCTATACATATGCAGATTAGGTGCCTAACGCCTCTTTGATGTCTCCATTACCAAATTGATTTGCCCTGAACGTAGCAGGCGCCAGAAAAAAAGATCAACTTGCATCCTAACTAGCAGTTCTTAAAGATTCTAACCAGCAGGCTGCCAGCAAAAAACTAGTTTTTTTTTTTAAAAGATATTTACCCAAATATGGGGTCAGAAAGCTTTCCCATCAGATCTGGAGTCAGGCAGGGCTGTCCTGTCTCCACGGTCTTGTTCGTATGTTTTTTTTAATTCGTTCACGGGATGTGGGCGTCGCTGGCAAGGCCGGCATTTATTGCCCATCCCTAATTGCCCTTGAGAAGGTGGTGGTGAGCCGCATTCTTGAACCGCTGCAGTCCGTGTGGTGACGGTTCTCCCACAGTGCTGTTAGGAAGGGAGTTCCAGGATTTTGACCCAGCGACAATGAAGGAACGGCGATATATTTCCAAGTCGGGATGGTGTGTGACTTGGAGGGGAACGTGCAGGTGGTGTTGTTCCCATGCGCCTGCTGCCCTTGTCCTTCTAGGTGGTAGAGGTCGCGGGTTTGGAAGGTGCTGTCGAAGAAGCCTTGGCGAGTTGCTGCAGTGCATCCTGTGGATGGTGCACACTGCAGCCACAGTGCGCCGGTGGTGAAGGGAGTGAATGTTTAGGGTGGTGGATGGGGTGCCAATCAAGCGGGCAGCTTTATCTTGGATGGTGTCGAGCTTCTTCAGTGTTGTTGGAGCTGCACTCATCCAGGCAAGTGGAGAGTATTCCATCACACTCCTGACTTGTGCCTTGTAGATGGTGGAAAGGCTTTGGGGAGTCAGGAGGTGAGTCACTCGCCGCAGAATACCCAGCCTCTGACCTGCTCTTGTAGCCACAGTATTTATGTGGCTGGTCCAGTTAAGTTTCTGGTCAATGGTGACCCCCAGGATGTTGATGGTGGGGGATTCGGCGATGGTAATGCCGTTGAATGTCAAGGGGAGGTGGTTAGACTCTCTCTTGTTGGAGATGGTCATTGCCTGGCACTTATCTGGCGCGAATGTTATTTGCCACTTATGAGCCCAAGCCTGGATGTTGTCCAGGTCTTGCTGCATGCAGGCTCAGACTGCTTCATTATCTGAGGGGTTGCGAATGGAACTGAACACTGTGCAGTCATCAGCGAACATCCCCATTTCTGACCTTATGATGGAGGGAAGGTCATTGATGAAGCAGCTGAAGATGGTTGGGCCTCGGACACTGCCCTGAGGAACTCCTGCAGCAATGCCCTGGGGCTGAGATGATTGGCCTCCAACAACCACTACCATCTTCCTTTGTGCCAGGTATGACTCCAGCCACTGGAGAGTTTTCCCCCTGATTCCCATTGACGTCAATTTTACCAGGGCTCCTTGGTGCCACACTCGGTCAAATGCTGCCTTGATGTCAAGGGCAGTCACTCTCACCTCACCTCTGGAATTCAGCTCTTTTGTCCATGTTTGGACCAAGGCTGTAATGAGGTCTGGAGCCGAGTGGTCCTGGCGGAACCCAAACTGAGCATCGGTGAGCAGGTTATTGGTAAGTAAGTGCCGCTTGATAGCACTGTCGACGACACCTTCCATCACTTTGCTGATGATTGAGAGTAGACTGATGGGGCGGTAATTGGCCGGATTGGATTTGTCCTGCTTTTTGTGGACAGGACATACCTGGGTGGATGCCAGTGTTGTAGCTGTACTGGAACAGCTTGGCTAGAGGCGCAGATAGTTCTGGAGCACAAGTCTTCAGCACTACAGCTGGGATGTTGTCGGGGCCCATAGCCTTTGTCGGGGCCCATATATTTGCTTTGTGATATCACGTGGAGTGAATCAAATTGGCCGAAGACTGGCTTCCGTGATGGTGGGGATATCGGGAGGAGGCTGAGATGGATTATCCACTCGGCACTTCTGGCTGAAGATGGTTGCAAACGCTTCAGCCTTGTCTTTTGCACTCACGTGCTGGACTCCGCCATCATTGAGAATGGAGATGTTTGCAGACCCTCCTCCTCCCGTTAGTTGTTTAATTGTCCACCACCATTCACGACTGGATGTGGCAGGACTGCAGAGCTTTGATCTGATCCGTTGGTTGTGGAATCGCTTAGCTCTGTCTATAGCATGTTGCTTCCGCTGTCTAGCATGCATGTAGTCCTGAGTTGTAGCTTCACCAGGTTGGCACCTCATTTTTCGGTACGCCTGGTGCTGCTCCTGGCATGCTCTTCTACACTCCTCATTGAACCAGGGTTGATCCCCTGGCTTGTTGGTAATGGTAGAGTGAGGAATATGCCGGGCCATGAGGTCACAGATTGTGCTGGAATACAATTCTGCTGCTACTGATGGCCCACAGCGCCTCATGGATGCCCAGTTTTGAGCTGCTAGATCTGTTCTGAATCTATCCCATTTAGCACGGTGGTAGTGCCACACAACACGTTGGATGGTGTCCTCAGTGCGAAGACGGGATTTCATCTCCACGAGGACTGTGCGGTGGTCACTCCTACCAATACTGTCATGGACAGATGCATTTGCGACAGGTAGATTGATGAGGACGAGGTCAAGTAAGTTTTTCCCTCGTGTTGGTTCGCTCACCACCTGCCGCAGGCCCAGTCTGGCAGCTATGTCTTTCAGGACTCGGCCAGCTCGGTCAGTAGTGGTGCTACCGAGCCACGCTTGGTGATGGACATTGAAGTCCCCCACCCAGAGTACATTTTGTGCCCTTGCTACCCTCAGTGCTTCCTCCAAGTGGTGTTCAACATGGAGGAGGACTGATTCATCAGCTGAGGGAGGACGGTAGGTGGTAATCAGCAGGAGGTTTCCTTGCCCATGTTTGACCTGATGCCATGAGATTTCATGGGGTCCAGAGTCAATGTTGAGGACTCCCAGGGCCACTCCCTCCTGACTGTATATCACTGTACCGCCACCTCTGGTGGGTCTGTCCTGCCGGTGGGACAGGACATACCCAGGGATGGTGATGGAAGAGTCTGGGACGTTGGCTGAAAGGTATGATTCTGTGAGTATGGCTATGTCAGGCTGTTGCTTGACTGGTCTGTGGGACAGCTCTCCCAATTTTGGCACAAGTCCCCAGATGTTAGTAAGGAGGACCTTGCAGGGTCGACTGGGCTTGGTGTTTTGCCGTTGTCGTGTCCGGTGCCTAGTGGTCCGATGCCGGGTGGTCTGTCCGGTTTTATTCTTATTATGACTTTTCGTAGCGAGATTTTACAACTGAGTGGCTTGCTAGGCCATTTCAGAGGGCAATTAAGAATCAACCACATTGCTGTGGGTCTGGAGTCACATATAGGCCAGACCGGGTAAGGGCGGCAGGCTTCCTTCCCTAAAGGACATTAGTGAACCAGATGGGTTTTTACGACAATCCGGTAGTTTCATGGCCATCATTACTGATACTAGTATTTTAATTCCAGATTTTATTTTAATTAATTGAATTTAATTAATTAATTGAATTTAAATTCGCCAGCTGCCGTGGCGGGATTTGAACTCATGACTCTGGATTTTAGTCCAGGCCTCTGGATTACTAGCCCAGTAACATAACCACTATGCTACCGTACCCTCTGTATCGAGCCGTTTGCCACGTCCATCAGGAAGGACGCAGGTTTCAGGGAGGTGACGATCCCAGGCAGTGGAGGCTCTCAGGTTCAGGCCTCCCTGTACATGAACGATGTCACAATTTTCTGTTCCAATCAGCAGTTGGTCCACACACTGATGGGCATCTGCGACCGTTTTGAGCTGGTCTCGGGGGCCATTGTCGACCTAAGTAAGAGTGAGGCCATGTTCTTTGGCAGGTGGTATACTCAATCCTTTGTCCCCTTCACCGTCAGGTCAGACTACCTGAAGGTGCTGGGTATCTGGTTCTGGGGGCCCCTGGCCTGCACAAAGAACTGGGAGGAGTGGATCGCCAAGGGCAAACAGAAGCTTGGTGCGTGGATGGGGCGATCCCTCTCCATAACCGGCAGGAACCTGGTGATAAGGTGCGAGGTACACGTAGTGTTCCTCTACATAGCCAGGGTCTGGCCCATTCCCCCACAATTCCGCCATCAGTCACCCAAGCTATCTTCCACTTTGTCTGGAGGGCCAAGGTAGAACGCGTTCGCAGGGTCACCATGTACAAGCCCTCAGACAAAGCAGGGGGGGGGGGGGAAAGAGCGTTCCCAATGCGGCCCAGATCCTGATGGCCACCTTAGGATGTGTGTCGAGCCCCTCACCCTCCCAGTACGCAAACACCAAGTGTCACTAGGTGCTGAGTTTCTACCTGTCCAACACACCGAGAAGGCTGGGTCTGGCCACATTGGCCGAGCAGGTGCAGGACGCCCCGTCCAGTTAGACTGCCCCCCTCCCCACTTGTTGTCCGAGGTGGTGAAGTTCCCGAGGAGGAACACCTTCGGCCACACGGCTGTCAGACAGTGGTCGACACAAAACGTTCTGAGAGTCCTACAAGGAAAGGAGAGGGTGGACTCGATCGGGCAGTTCCACAACCAGACAGTCGATGCCATTTGACAGAAGGTCTAGTCGCCGGAACTGACCAACAAGCACCAGGATGTAGCCTGGATGGTGGTGAGAAAGGCCATCCCAGTGCCGTCCTGCCTACACGCATGGAATCTCAGCATCACTGCGAGCTGCGCTTGAGGCTGCGGTAGGAAGGAGACTGTCGTCCATCTCCTGATGGACTTGCCCCTTCGCACAGAGGGTGCGGAGAGAGATGCATTGGTATCTGTCCTGGTTCATCCCCAACAGTTCGGTAACACAGGATGCTGTGCTCTACAGGCTGTTGCCCAGGACTCATACCGGACAGATATCGCCTGTGGCTGGAAGACCAATGCGGTGAAGAAGGCCCTTTGGTCCATCCGAAACCTGCTGGTCTTCCAGCTGAAGGAGTTGTCCACGACCAAGAGTTGCCAACTGACACACTCTAAGGTAATTATAAACAATTTTACAACACCAAGTTATAGTCCAGCAATTTTATTTTAAATTCACAAGCTTTCGGAGGCTTCCTCCTTCCTCAGGTGAACGCTGTTGGAAAACGTTCACCTGAGGAAGGAGGAAGCCTCCGAAAGCTTGTGAATTTAAAATAAAATTGCTGGACTATAACTTGGTGTTGTAAAATTGTTTACAATTGTCAACCCCAGTCCATCACCGGCATCTCCACACTCTAAGGTGACACTGAAGCAAGGTACGACCTACGCAAAGGCCCTATGGGGAAAGGCCACTGTATAAAGCCACCCCATCATGTATTGTACAGAATGCATTAGAATATATGCACTGTGTTTTAAAATTGATACAATGAGATCATAGTGTACTGTATTGCTTTGAACTGCTGTGCTACATTTTGTGCCCTCTATTTGCACTGTGTGTAAACTTTGTGTTTCTTTAAATTTTATGAAATAAAGCATATTTTGAAATATAAAAAAAACCTCATCCCCTTCCTTCCAAACACCCCCTCCTCTTGAGACCTTCCTGCATCACCAGCAGGGGTCCGAAATTCAAATGATCTTCGCTGGCGAGCTGAATAGGGACGCCCCACGGGGGTCTGCAGCTTGCCAGTCTGATGTAAATGAGACCAGAGGCCCAATGCCTTGCACCCAGTTCTTGCTGGCGTGAACCAATTTCTAGGTCATTGTGTCAGAAAGCATGAGGAAGCTGAATCAACAATCATTTAGACTTGTTTGCTTCAATTGTGCATTCTAATTCAGCTCCTCCATGCTGCCAGGCTCAATACCTTATCAGAGTCAAATTCCCCAAATCACATTGTCAGCATTGTTTAAAATATTGAAAAAATCTCAGATACATGAATAGAATGCTCACAATTATTGGAAATGCCTGATTCTTCTACTGGGACATTCACTTCAGCTGGATACATTTCACTTATAAATGCGACTTTTTTTTAAAAAAGCAACTCGACTAGATTTAGTCAATAAGGGTCAAGTTGATGAAAACAGCATACAATTTACCACCCAAGTAATTCTAAAATTTATTGTACACATGGAAGCTTTCGATTTTGTCCTATGGAAAGATAGAATAATCACTTGAAATTTATGTGGAAAGAGAAAATGTCAGTGGAATCAAAAAATTTAACATTAAAGCTTGCTTTTCAAGATCTGTAAGTTTTAAGATCTGTTCTGAAGTCTGAAAAAAAAACTGTTGGTATGTTGTGGATCGGTGGCTTTGTAGCGGTAAATCATCAATTAGCAGTAATTGTAATTAATGTTCGATGAGGAAAAGGCTCACTAAATATTCAGAGATAAGAAAAGTACCAATTTGTCAAGTAGCCCATTACTGGCTCTTAGCCAAATAAAATGACTTGTGCCAACAAATGAGAAGCGATCCAATAAAAAAAATACTTGCATGAATTTACCTTTTTTCACTGAATGAATAGCCACTTACTGTACTTATTACTACAATCTTTGTAGTTCTCAGTATTAGTTCTGTTGATTTGAACTGAGCATAACTCACTGCACAGATAGTCTTTGAATTCAAACTAAATGCATAAGCACAAATGAGACTACTTTTGTTTCAAACTTTTATTTACTTAAATCTTTTAAATCATTATACATGCAAGAATATATTCAACTATTGGCTTCAAATTAAAAACAAGTTTTTTTTAAAAACAAAATGGTGATTTTGTAGTCTTGATTTTGTTAAGTACCTTATTATACATTTCTACACATCAGTGTAAATCAACATTCCACATTTTCAAACACATTTGACAAGAGTACATTAGAGGTCCTATTTATTAGTTTAGTTCAGGAACAATTGTATTTAATCACACAGATATCCATGTCCCCTAGGTGTGTATTTGTATTGTGCAGCACTTTGGTATGTCCTTAGGACGTAAAAGGCACTATAAAAATTCAAATCTTTATTTCTTTGCAATGTATAAAATATGCACTGTCCCATAAGCATGCAGGGCCAAATATTACTGGAAAAATAACGGCAAGTTCACGAAGCACGCAGTTATTGATGCGTAAATCGACCAGCGAGATCAGGGGATGGAAAGATACGCCGTGAGTTGCGAATCTCCAAAACTTGGTCGGTTTACACCATTCCGCCAATGGCCTCGCACAAACAGTATCTCACCCTTCGCCTCCCCGTTATTTTTAAGAACTTGCTGGATTTGCACATTAATTGCCCGTTAAACTCGCTGCAGAAGTTAGGGCTCATAATTAACATCGTAAATACCCATTTAACAACGTGATAATTGTTAATACAATGCCAATCAATCTCTCCAGCCCAGGAAGGGAACAATTTAAACTGTTGTGTCTCATTCCTGTATTCTTCTTACAGATTCAAAAAGTTAAAATTTTAATTTTTATTACTTTTCCTTTGTATTGAGAGAGAAAGAAAGAGAGACAATCTTTCTTTCCTTCTCTTTCTCCTTCTGCACCTGATTTAACTCTGATTCACCCTCCTTCTCCGTCGATCCTTTCTCAATCCTTAAATCTCATCGGTTACGGAAGTACACTGTTAGTCCCGTCATTCATTAAGGTCAGAGATGCCCTTTGCCCTCGCACTTCCAGCAAATCACATTTGAGCTGAAAAGTGCAGAAAGAAGTCTACCGGCGTCACCGTGAGATGCCCCACTCCAGTTAGATTGGGTCCACAGTATCACATGTAGTACCAACACAAAGTCTAATGGAATGCCTGGGAATTTTTTAAAATCGTAGAGAATTGCCACTTCCGTCAGCTCTCTAGTACAAATGAAGCTGTTGTAGTCCAGCTTTGCCTCAGATCTAAGCAGCTTATGATAGAATATAAAATATGCATACGCAAGTCCAAGTATGGCCTAGATTCAGGCTGAGCCAAATGGGAAATGTTCTACAAATACCCACAAACACATCTTGAATATGTCCTTGGAATATTTTTGGATAACCATGATATGCAAATAGTTCTGAAAACAGGGCCCTGAAATGGAGTTAAAATTTGAATATCTGGAAGAGGTGGGCAGAAAGCAGATTAGAAACCAGAGACCTTGACCGGTTATATTTTCTCTCAAATACGTGCACACTTACAGATCAAAATGTTTAAAAGGAAAAGGCAAAACTGTAGAAAGAGAAAAAAAAAATCATGAGAAACTAAACAAGGAGGTCTGTAAAACACAGGAACAGAAAATTGTACAACATATACTATAGACTGTAGAACATGTTTCAAAGAAAAATATTACTGATAGTGTATCAGCAGAGGTTTCAGGACAAAAAAAAACTGGCCTTTGAAAAATCCATACTTAGATTTGGTATATGGAAGTGGAGCAATTTGTACTACAATACTGTTAATGGTGATAACAGTTCTGAGGTGATTACATCCAATATGATGATACCTGCCCATCTCCTAACAAGATAGATCAGTGTCAGCACAGAAATAGAATTTGCTGCTTCACAGACATCTGCAATCTTCATAGTGATTTACTTCCACATTACAGAGATATTGCTTCTGGATGTCCCTCTTGCAATGGGTTCTCATGGAAAAGGAGGCAATATGATTGAGAACAATAAGGCATCATCATGTTGCCACTTAAGGAAGGTTAGAACTTGGTAAGACGATGTGTTGCAATATATACTCTAACACAATATTCTTACTGAACATTAAAAGGTGAATCAGACAGCCAAAGTGGCTGTGCTTCAATGTCTTCTGCCATGGATGATCAGGTCATACAACTGTGACTCTCAAATGGATTCTGCACCTCAACCATGGTGTAGTGGAGGACAAGTGCTTCCCAAGTGAGGTGGGGAAGGAGAAAGATCAATTACCCCAGACCACATTGGTGCACCTTCTAGCCCCTGGATCAAGCATGAAAGCTTGGAAAGCAGCCTACAAGCACATCAGACCCATTCCCTCCTTTTCTGGAAGAGACAGAACAGGCCAAATGCCCTTCTTCTCTACTGTAAACTTCAATGTTTCTTCTTGGCTGGTGAAGGCATAAAGAACAGAAAAAAAACAAAAAAAGGAGACAATGAGAACAGCAACTCAACTGAGCTACGTTTTCCAGCACAAATTTTTATTCCTTCCTAGAAGGTAGGCATTATACAATGCTGTACATGCATTAAAGATACTGCTAGGAGAAAACTGAACTGAATTCATAACCATAATGGCGTCAAATTGAGTCATTTGGGGTTAATTAACACAACAAAATGTTGGTTTACTACTTAACAAAATGCGGCACGATACACAACATGGCAACTAACCAGTTTGCTCTTTTTAAAAAAAAATTCACTGAGTATTGGGCGCCGCTGGCAAGGCCAGCATTTATTGCTCATCCCTAGTTGTCCTGGAGAAGCTAGAGCTGGGCCTTCAACTTGAACCGCTACAGTCCATGCGGTGAAGGTGCTCCTACAATGCCGTTTAGTGGTGAGTTCCAGGATTTTGGCCCAGCAGCAATGAAGGAACAACGGTGCATGGCCAAGTCAGGATGGAGTGTGACTTGGAGGTAATGATGTGCCCATGCACCTGCTACCTTTGTCCTTCTAGGTGGTGGAGATCGCAGGTTTGGGAGGTGCTGCCGAAGAATCCTTGGCAAGTTGCTGCAATGCATCCTGTAGATAGTAGTCGTGGCTGCAGCATGTACTAAGGTCCAAATAAATCATTACACATCAAATACTTCCAGCTATCATAATGGGGAGGATTCTTAGAGTCAGGTTAATGCAGATTTTCCATTCTCAATGCTGCTCCAAGCCAAATCCGGGTGATATACGAGGTGATTCAGGCTCAGTCACATGCAGAACACCATAGAGGAGGTTTGGGCGCAGTGCTATTACAGAAGGAATGAGCACAAATCTAAATTTGCTGCCCATATACCCAGCTGGATTAATCCTAGATCCATAAGGATTGAATCCTTTATTTGCAGTTAAAAGAAGAATGAACTTGCATTTATGTACCATCTTCCACATCCTCAGAATATCTCAAACACTTCACAACCAATGGATTACTTTTGAAGTGCACTCATTGTTGTTATGCAGCCAAATGATGCATTCTGGTTTTAAAAGATGGACCAGACCATCACTGTGCACAGCAAGGTCCCACAAACAACAAATGAATAAATAACAACTACTTATTTTTGGTGGTGTTGGTGGAGGGAGATATATTGGCCAGAACTTCCTGCTCTTCTTTGAATAATGCCATGGGATCTTTAATGTCCACTTGAGCAGGAAGAGAGATTCTCAGTTTAACATCTCATCCAAATGGCAGTACCTCCAACAATGCAGCATTCCCTCACTACCGCACCAAATTATCAGCCTAGATGATGGTCCCGAAGCACTGTACATTCCGAAGCACTGTAAAAAAGAAAATCACCAAATAAAGTGCCCAAAAATCTAAACTTGATTTGGTGGGGGGGGGGGGGGGGGGGGAGAAGCAGGGTGGCAAAATAGAGAGAATTTCCAAAACCTCCTTAGAAGATACATCATCATGTGTCCTCAACATTGTGTTTCTCCTTTGGATTTCCATGTACTTGGTTGTATTTTAACCCCTCCGATGTGAGTTAAGGGATGGTGGGTTTACGTACAGTTTAAATTACAAACCCATGTCCCACTGCACAGTCATTCAATCTAATTACTTGTTTTCACATGTTGTTGGTTTATATACAGAGCCATTCTTGAGTTGGCTGTTTTTTTGGGAGCTGCACCAGCTGTTGGTCAGTTTTTGCCATTTTCCTAGGTTGGCATGTATGGGAATTAGAATGAACACAAAATGAATACTTAGTATATACATTTTTATACCTAAATTCTGATGTCAAAAATGTAACTGCACAATTTCAAGGGCAAAAAGTTTCTTCTCCAGCCGAACATACTTTCTTCATCTAACACCATTAAAAAATAACCAGTCATTCACCTCATTACTGTTTATAGGATCGTGTTGTGTGCAAAATGGCTGGTCAGTTTGCCTACATGACAGTCACTGCACCGAGTAATTCATCATAAATGAAGTGCTCGAGAGAAGTGGTAAGGCATTACATAAATGCAATTCTTTTTCCGTGGATGTGGAAACAATCAAATCTTTGGGTCGCAGTAATACTGTACACTAAATGCGCTGTCACGCGAGCTCCACAACTGAGATGTAAACAGGTACGCTGTATTGCTTTCTGATCCAGTCCATTGGAAAGAATGAAGACAAAGACCTTACAATTCAGTGAGTAAATGCACTATGATGTGTACCACCAAGCCATAAAGCAGGAAAGGCCCTCGATTTGATTCCTTGGTCAGAGTTGAGTTATCTGATGTCAGCCAAGGCCCTACAATTAGCCTCAGCTGGCAGTGCTCGTATATGAATGCCAGAAAAGGAGAATGCCAAGCTTGGCTTTGATAGTTGCCATCATCAAATAACTCCCAAAACCGCAGTCCAGGATCACTGATGATATTAATCAGACTGTTCTTCATCAACTCACTTCCATCAAAAGAAAACAGGGTGGTGTTACAGGAGCAACTTAAATTGCACATCATGCACGAGGGAGAATTCACAGCGCTACAGCAAGTAAGCAGCAACCACCACATGGGCATTAATATCATGATAAATTATGATACCCGTACTAAATCTATTCCTAATGATATATTATTTTCATTGAATCTAACAATTCTAACAACTCCCAAAAGCAAGCATTTTACATGGAGTTCTTCTACGCTGACTTACAGCTGATTACCAATTAACAGATTGCTTAATACATTTATCATCATTAATGCAACAGGCTTCTTCTGCCTTGTGGTTTTCACACCCACCTCTGAGCAAGTACTGGCACAGTAAGATCAGGTACATGCCTAACATTTTTGCTCACAAAACATCTTTTACGCTGTAGATAACCAAATGTGAAATGAAACAAGTACCATTATAGCAACATGTTTGGTTTCTAGGATACCAGAAAGGTTGTAATTTCCATTCGCAACAACATTTACGAGCTGACCACTATGAATCAGAGTTAAAATTGAGAAGTACCCTGAAATCCAGGTAAATTAGTTATATCAAAAAAAAAATCACAGAAAGGTTACACAACACAGAAGGCTGTCATTTGGCCCATTGAGCCTGTGCTGGCTCTATGTATGAGCAATCCAGTTAGTCCCATTCACCTGCTCTTTCCCTGTAGTCCTGCAAATTTTTTCCCCATCAAGTATTTATCCAATTCCTTATTGAAAGCCACGATTGAATCTGCTTCCACCACCCTTTCAGGCAGTGCATTCCAGATCATAACTACTCGCTGCGTAAAAAAGTTTTTCCTCATGTCGCCTTTGGTGCTTTTGCCAATCACCTTCAATCTGCGTCCTCTGGTTCTCGACCCTTCCACCAATAAGAACAGTTTCTCTTTATTTACTTGATCTAAACCCTTCATGATTTTGTATATTGCTATTAAATCTCCTCTTAATGTTTTCTTTATATTGCCTCTCCTCATTCTTCCTGCCAAAATGTGTCACTTCGCACTTCTCTGCGTTAAATTTCATATGCCATGTGTCCACCTATTCCACCAGCCTGTCTATGTCCTCTTGATGTCTATTACTATCCTCCTCACTGTTTACTATGCTTTGAAGTTTTGTGTCATCTGCAAATTTTGAAATTGTGCCCTGTATACACCCAAGTCCAAGTCATTAATATATATCAAAAAAAGCAATGGTCCTAGTACCGACCCCTGGAGAATACCACTGTATACCTACCTCCAGTCCGAAAAACAACCGTTCACTACTACTCTCTGTTTCCTGTCGCTTAGCCAATTTTGTATCTGTGCTGTCACTGCCTCTTTTATTCCATGGGCTTCAATTTTGCTGACAAGCCTATTATGCACCACCGTATCAAACACCTTTTGAAAGCCCATATACACATCAACCGCATTGCTCTCATCAACCCTCTCTGTTACTTGATTGAGATTTTTGATGAAGTAAGTTAAACATGATTTGCCTTTAACGAATCCATGCTTGCTTTCCACACTTGTCCCAAGTGACTATTAATTTTGTCCCAGATTATCATTTCTGAAAGCTTCCCCACCAGAGGTTAAACTGACTGGCCTATAGTTGCTGGGTTTATCCTTACACCCTTTTTTGAACAAGGGCGTAACATGGGTGTAACATTTGCAATTCTGCAGTCCTCTGGCACCACCCCCATATCGAAGGAAGATTGAAAGATTATGACCAGCACCTCTGCAATTTCCACCCTTACTTCCCTCAGCAACCAAGGATGCATCCCATCCAGACCAGATGACTTATCTACTTTAAGTACAGCCAGCCTTTCAAGCATCTATCAATTTTTAGCCCATTCAGTATCTCAACTATCTCCTCTTTTACTGTGACTTTGGCAGCATCTTCAACATAATTCCATTCAAAATCATGTGTATATCTATATAATTAAATGAATTGCATCTAGCCCTCATTGTTGCAATGCACCTTTCACATCTGAAAAGTGTGGCCTCAGATATCATTCCACTTCAGAATGTCACACCTCAAAACATCAACCACTGGTACAGCAAAAAAAAACTGATTGGTTGAAATAAGCACTTATCTCTAAATTACCAATGGAATATTCAATTGACTAAATACAAACAAATCTATAGCAATTCAGTTCAGTTAAGTACTAATCAGGAAAGAATAAGCAACAGAAAACTCAGAAATCAAATCACTCAATTTATTTTCAAAGCTAATAATGATCAGAAATCAACCAATCTAGTTAGCCAACTGATTTTGTGACCTTGGTTTGAGCCTCCAGCTTTGTTTTTCAGCCAGCTGAAAATACAAACAACAATTACATTATAATATAAACTCAAAACAATTGAGAAAAAAATTGATTATAAACTTCGAATTTCCTGCAGGTACATTCCTGGAAAATGTTTTCTTGCCATCCGGCACCAGAAGCTTGGCTCATGATCTGGAGTATTTGTTGTCCATCCTGGCTCGTTGTCAGCTGGTTAACAACAATTTCCAATTACATCTACATTGTAAAAAGACTTTCCGAGATACTTCAAACATAAAATGAAATGGACGTTGAGGCAAAAAGGTGATTATAACCACATAGCACACAAGACGACCATTTGGCTCATTGTCTCTGCCACCTCTTCGCTACATCAATCCACAACTAATCCCACTGCCCCACTCTCGCCTCATAGCCCTGCATCTTCCTCTGCTTCAAATATTTATCAAATTTTCCCTTAAAAGATGCCATGGTCTCTGCCTCAACCACTCTCTGGGGCAAAGCATTCTGTGCTCCAACAACCCTCTGCACAAAGAAATTTCTCCTAACCTCACTCATTTAGTGAGGATTTTAAATTGATGACTCATCACTGACTCCCTAACCGGAGAAAGCGTCTTTCCCTATTCATCATCAATAGTTGGCATAAGGCATTTTCTATCTGCACATAGGGGTAATTGAACCCCTATATTTCTGTTTGTCTACATCCTTCAGTTTCTTTCTATTAGGGGCATGCTTCCATTTCTTGTTTCTTCTCCCAAAATGTATTACCTCATACATAACCATATTAAATTGCATCTGCCATCTGTCTGCCCATTCCGCTAAGCTGTCTATGCCTTCCTGAAGTCTTTTACAGTCCACTCTGCTGTTTGCTGGTGACACAAAAGTAGGTGGCTTGCCAAATTGCAAGATTATAGTGTCCCCCGTATCCAAGTCCAAAGATCTATGTATACCAAGTACAAGTGGACCCAGCACTAACCTCCAGTGTATATCACTTCCTACCCTTCTACAATCCAAACAGCCATTTGCCTGAATTCTTTGTTTTCTTCCGTCAAACAACTTTATATCCGTGCTGCTACATAGCTGCTTATACCTTACGCCTGAATTTTACTAACAAGCCTTTTGTGAGACATCTTATTAAATGCCTTCTGAAATTCTATATACAGTACATATAATGCATTCCCTTTACTTACCCAGGTATAATATTACAACAGTTCCTATTTATTTGAAATCAACAGGAGTCATTGCCAAGTTAGGCTGGGGGGTGTAGTCAGTTCTGACTAAAAGCTGAAACTGCTATACGGCTTTTAAAATGGAAATGATGCCAAAAAGTCAGTCAGGCTGCAAGAAGGTTGAAAATTCAGTAGAACACAGAGAGGAGGTTCTGCCCTGGGCTATAGGTCAGGATGCAGAGGAGCTATTCTATTTAAATTAAGATGACCCATCAAAGTGGGATAGTAGTGTTCGCTTATTATTTGACCCATCAAAGTGGGATAGTAGTGTTCGCTTATTATTTGTATATTACATGAAGCCAAGTTGTATCTATTTTATTAGGCAACTCTGATCACACCTATCACTCTGTACATTTCACCTTACAATTTGAAAAAAAACTTTGCCTCATCTAATATTAAATTAGTCCACCTTCAGAGATTGAAGAGATATAGCTGCAAAATACATGGGCATCCAGTCCAGATCACAAGGGGATGCTGTCGTTACATCCCAGGTTAACCTACCATTCAAGTAGTTACAGCAGTGAGAGTAAACACCCATAAAACGAAGACACTCAGACCGCTTCAGGAAGCAAATGACTCCTTCATCCCCGACTGGTCCTACCCTCTCCCTAATTATTTTTTTAACTTTTTAAATGCTTATAAAAGCCATTAATATTTCTTCTTATATTTGTTCATACTTCCTTCTGATCTAGGAAGCAGTGCTGGACACATTCTAAAAAGAGTTCCTCAGTTTGGCCACATGCATTACCTTTATCCATTCTATCTTCAATATTATTGCCGTTGTTCTTGCATATCTCTCCAAACTGTCTGCAGATCTCCCTCTATCTCATCTCTACTGTTTGATGACCTTTAATGTACCTTTAATGTACAGCCATGGCTCAGTGGGTAGCACTCTCGCCTCAGAGTCAGAAGGTTGTGGGTTCCAAGACTTGAGCACAAAATTTAGGCTGACACTCCAGTGCAGGACCGAGGGAGTGCTGCACTGTCGGAGGTGTCATCTTTCGGATAAGACATTAAACCGAGGCCCCGTCTGCCCTCTTGGGTGGACGTAAAAGATCCACGGCACCATTTTGAAGAACAGAGGAGTTCTCCCTGCTGTCATGGCCAATATTTATCCTTCAACCAACATCAATAAAAACAGATAATCTGGTCATTGTCACATTGCTATTTGCGGAACCTAGCTGTGCGCAAATTGGCTGTCACGTTTTCTACATTACAATGATTACACTTCAAAAGTACTTCATTGGCCTTAACGCGCTTTGGGACGTCCTGAGATCATGAAAGACGCTATAAAAATGGAAGTCTTTCTTTCCATTGAGAATTGCGCCATTTCCCTTCCTATTTAATTCTATCCATATGGATTCTTAAACCCCCCCCCCGCCCCTCCAGGACATCCTTACATTCTAACACTGTGATAAAAACCTTCATGAACACTGCTATCCCATCCCCCCTTTTCCCCTAAAAATGTTATAACCAAGAATATTAAGTTCCTAGTCCTGCCCAAACCCACAGCATGTCTCCATTATAGCTGCTAAATCATATCCCTCTGTTGTCAGTAACACTTCTAACTCTCCAATTTGTTTTCAATGTTCTTTGCATTCACATACACACCGCTTAAACCTGACTCCAATTATTTGGAATGTTGGCTCTTGTTCTTTTTCTCTGGTTTCTCATTTCATTTTTTGATATGCCTTGCCCTTTCTACAACAATATATTTTTAAAAAATCTTTATAGCCTCGTTATTCCACTGAGATATTTTCTCTTTATTTCAGCTAAGCCTTCTGCTTCTATTCCAAAAGCTGCTTTAATCCGGCTCTCCTCTAGTCTCAAACCTACTTTCCCACCCTTCCCAACACTGGTGTAAAATCTTCCCCACTGCTCTATTTACCCTCTCCACAAGGACATTGATGCCATTTCAATTCAGATGAAGCCCATCCCTTCAGCATAGCCTTCCTTTGTTCCAGAATTCACTCCAATGGCCCAGGAACATGAACCCTTCTCTCCTGCACCAGTCTTGCAGTCATATGTTGACCTGCTTAATATTCTTCCCCTTAACTTGACACGGTTACCATCCTTGAGGTCTTGATTTTCAATCTAATACCCAATTCCTTAAACTCCCTCTGCAAGAGCAAAAATGTACTGATATTTGTCATTGGTTCTAACGTGGCTCACAATTTTGGCTGCTCTCCCTCCCTTCCTAGAAGGTTTTCCTCCTGTTCCATGATGTCCTTCACCATGACACCAGGGAGGCAACATACCATTTGGGATTACCAGACATGACTGCAAAAAAGACTATTATCCTGATTATAGAATCTCCCACTACAACCAATCTTCTATTCCACCAGCCGAACAGCTACTTGCTCCATGATGTCACAATGTTGCTCAGGCCCACCATCCTCTATTACTGTCCACTTCATACTTATCCAACACTATGTCCCTATTGTCTCTAATGCTGCCTTTCACAGAATACTGGCCTCTCATAGCTCGAGACTGATCTCAGATCATGTTCATACAGTCTACAATCCAACTGTCAAACAAAAAAACAACCAGAGGACAACTAATCACACCGCCTATTTACCTGATCAATTAATCTATTACGCTTCAAACAAGCCAACAGTTAAGACATCAATTAAAAAACTAGATGCAGTGAGGATGTTGCCAATGGCTGGGAATCCAGAACCAGGGGTCAGAGTCTCAGGATACGGGGTATGCCATTTAGAGCAGAGATGAGGAGAAATTTCTTCACTCAGAGGGTGGTGAACCTGTGGAATTCTCTACCACAGAAGGCAGTGGAGGCCAAGTCATTAGATGTATTCAAGAAGGAGATAGATATATTTCTTAATGCTAAAGGGATCAAGGGATGTTGGGAAAAAGCAGGAACAGGGTACTGAGTTAGACGATCAGCCATGATCATTTTAAATGGCGGAGCAGGCCCGAAGGGCCGACTGGCCTACTCTTGCTCCTATTTTCTATGTTTCTATGTAAATAAGTTTAAGCAGCTCCTGGCAGTGAACAATTAAAATGAAGTAAACTCAATTTAAACAGTAAAACTAAAATCAGAAAAATGCCAGCACTTCTGTCAGTACTTCCGCGTTACGGTTCCTGCCTGCACATCTCCAACAGCCCAATCTGTCAATTCCTGCCCCTAGCCATCCTAGCGGCCTCCATGGGGCTGGTGGCACAGTCCATCGCCAGATTGAGCGATTCCTTGTGGCTGGCCACTGGTCCCGCCCCCCTTAAGTTCAGAGAAGCAAATTGCTACACTTCCTGGGAAGTTACTGCAATGTAACGGGACCAGCTACAAGGAAATGCACTGTGCCTGCAGCAGCCTTCCTTGCTTTATTGTCATGAGCCAGCAGCGCAGAATGACCCATACCTGGTAGAGGAGCCAAGTGACTAGAAGGACGAGGTCTCCAGCTCCGGAGAGGAGCACAGCAACGATGAATTTGCAGGAGAAGTATTAGATTCTCCGGTTACCAATATGATAGAATATGCACTGCCATCCTCGAGCTTCAATTTCAGCGCTTTCATACTCAGTCGTTTAAAATTATAGTCTTCAATGGCAGTCATTGGCACCCACAGCAGATCACAGATATCACACCATTAACTAAATGCAATAACATTTGCAGACTGCAGCAAGTGTCATGTGCCCAAATGTCACCAGACAACCTCCAGGAATAGGTCCAACCAGCATTGGCAACACTAATGTTTACCATGTTCTGGAATCTAGAAATTGAAGTGTTTCTAAAGGTTTGTAAGCATCAGCAAAGGAAATAAAAGCTGATAGATGCAGAATTTCAACCACATTTCCTCTAGATATTTCTGTCCCATTTAAATACTATATGCTACATTCCTGTAGAAATCTTAATAACCATAGAAACACTTAAACTGTGCTCACAAACGGCAGTTCAGTTTCTTCCACAACCAAGAACCACATGATTGGTAATACAATCTCCAACAGCAACAGAAAATTGTTTTTTTTTCAAAAACAGTATGACTGTTAATTAATGAACTGAATGAATTTTTTCCATCAGGTTATAAAATTAGATTATGCCACACAGGATACCCAGATTTGAAGCCTACAGGAAATTCTGACATTGCACTGCTTAAAGGGACAATGAATCAACTATCCAATGACCTAATGTAATTTTTCCTTAATTTGTAGAAAATGTTTCTCAACAAATCCAACATAAATTATGCAACTCAGAGACCCTTACCTGTTTAATATTAACTAGTCGACCTCCTGTGGTATTCTATACAGAGAGTCAAGAGGTCAAGCAGGGTCAGAGGGCAAAGATAAACCTGGGCCGAGGGTGGGGAGAGGTAGAGATGGGTTGGAGACTCAGTGGCAAGAACGACTGTACAGCAGGATTACAGGGGGGAATGGGGAAGGTAAAGTATGATTAGAAAGAGGTGGAAGATTGAGCAGGGTCAGAGGCCAGGAGATAGTGGCTGTGGCCAGCTGGATGGTAAAGGAGAGTTAGAGGCTGGGGAGGGCAGAGTAGGAAAGTATTGCAGATTAAGAGGCCACAGGAGAGTTAGGAGTCTGGGGAGCAGAGGGGAGGGGAGGGAGAGGAATAAAAGCGAATGCCACCAGAGGTCACCTGTATGGAGTTGGAGCCCAGAGGGAGAGGCCACACCGCTGCCACCAGTGTCAATAGTAAGGTAAGCTCAGCTGAAGTGGAGCTGGTGGCGAAAAAAAAGGGGTAAGGGGTAGATTGTTAAGAGATATGGAACAAAGGCTGGTTATTGGAGTGGAGGTACTGATCAGCCATAATTTAATTGATGGCAGAACAGTCTACTCCTGTTCATATGACAGAAAGAAAAGGGAGAGGAAGGAAGAAAGGGAGAGGAAGAGAGGAAGGAAGGAAGGAGAGGAAGGAGGAGCTGAAAGGGGAGTGCAGGGAGTGGCATAGGGAGAAGGTGAAGGGTGAAAGGAGGATGTGGGGAATGAGGAGTGGGGGGGGTGGGGGAATGACAAGGAAGGATGCGGCTGTGAGGGGAGAAGGCCGGGGGGGGGGGGGGGGGGGGGCAGTGGGGAAGAAGGGGGATGGGCCACGTCAACGAAGACCAAAAAAAGTGTTGCTTTCCCTTCCAAAAAATTTAAGTTGTGCCAATAGAACCCTTAGCTCCAATCATTATTATTTCTCTGATGGGAAGGCACAAGATAGAAAATATTCTCTCTCTCATTGAAATGCTTTAAGACTTTCATTACAAATTGTATTTTTTTCCAACATCTTAATTAAATCAGCTGTTAAATCTTTAGATCATGTGTTGGGTAAACTAAGCATTTGATTACCTAACACTCACATGCAAATATTGATTGAGCAAATCACTCAAGGAAAGATTGACAGTAGTGGCATTTCACACCTACTAAAATGTGATACTTGTACCATGGTATTTAATACTTAAACCGCATGTTCAGTCAGAAATGAGTACTAAACCTAATCGGGGGAAAAACCTCATTATTTATCCCTCAACCAACATCACTAAAACAGATTATCTGGTTGCGATTCTCATTGCTGTCTGTGGGACCTTGTTGTGCACAAACTGGTTGCCACGTTTCCCTACATTACAACAGTGACTACACTTCCAAAAGTACTTTATTGGCCGTGAAGTACTTTGGGACATCTTGCAGTTGTGAAAGGTGCTACATAAATGCAAGTCCGTTCATTTTCTTCCCTTTGATACAGAGTGCTGGTTTGTTAAAATATTGCTATTTTCATGAACAGTGCTTCGCAAAACTTTTGTTTGATGAGGAAGAGATGTACGTAACTTGTCACGATAACAGCACACACAAATGATTCAATAATATATTATATTCATTGCATCTGTGTTTGAAAACAAGCAAAAAGTCCACCAACACCTTCATGATGGCAGTGCCCATTTGAAGCAAGATCTTAAATATGGAGCATCAAAGACTAACCCCACAGTACATGCTACTCCTGTGGGTGGCGCTGCGATAGGTATTCTCGATGTTTAAGGTATCACACTGTGAAGCATAATAGATAAGATTTTTAGTCAATAAAGAATCTCATGATCTCCCATCAGTAAAGAACTGATGGGATGAGAAAATTGAATGGATAAATTTAACCATGCTATTGTAAAATATTAATTTTGTTTGAACTTTTATTTTGGACATGAGAATTTTTTTTTAAATTTACAGAGGAAAAAATGGCGAATGACAAAAACACATTCAGAAAGCAGTTTGTGCAATTTGTGGGGAACTTGGTGTCCAAACTGCTTTCTGAAATTTTTTTTAAAATTTATCATTTTAAGAGAAGCAAGCATGGAAGAACATCTAGTGATCACAAAATAATGTTAGAGCACAGGAGCGGAAGATAAGGAGGGATCAGGAGAGAGAGATGGCACAGACAGATTGGTGATATATGACTAAACCAGTTGTGCACCAGAGATGCTTAAATCTGCGCCTTGGACTTGGGGAGTGATCCTATTTATAAATTAAACGTAATTTTTTGATTTGAACATGAGAAATTTCAGTTGAAAAAGTGGCAGTTAATTTTTTTTGAAACAGCATTTTTCGTGATTAAATTGGTTCATTCGAAACAATGACAGTGAACATTGACATAGGAAAATTGAATGTGAAATGTACACAAAGGAATTTACAATGGGAAAAGTTGACAAAAGTGTGACCAAAAAAAATGAAATCAGGAAGTAAGATTTGTAGAAAGGAAATGCATGCCACAACTTACATTTATATCGCAATTTTAACATAGTAAAACATTCCAAGGCGCTGCACAGGAGCATTATCAGGCAAAATTTGACAAAGCCACATAATGAGATATAAGCATAGGTGACCAAAAGCTTGGTCAAAGAGGTAGGTTTTAAGGAGCATCTTAAAGGAGGAGCAAGAGGTGGAGTGGCCGAGAGGTTTAGGAAAGGAATGCCAGAGCTTAGGATTTAGGCAGCTGAAAGCACGGCCGCCAGTGGTGGAGCAATTAAGAATCGGGGATGCGCAAGAGGCCAGAATTGAAGGAGCGCAGAGACCTCGGAGGGTGGTAGGGTTGGAGGAGGTTACAGAGATAGGGAGGGGCAAGGCAGTGAAGGGATTTGAAAACAAGGAATATAATTTTAAAATCGAGGTGATGTCGGACCGGGAGCCAATGTAAGTCAGTGAGCACAGGGGTGATGGGTAAATGGGAAGTGCTGCGAGTTAGAATACAGGTAGCAGAATTTTGGATGAGCTGAAGTTTACAAAGGGTGCAAGGTGGGAGGCCAGCCAGGAGAACACTGGAATAGTCGAGTCTGAAGATTCTTAACGTAATAAACTGATGGATCTTCTGCAGAATTGGTCTCTCTCATAGCTATCTCTGTTATCGTCATGTTGCCATTTCTCTGCCTCTCATCTTTTGCTTCTGTCACTCTCTCTCATGCATCCCACCCTAACTTTTATTTCTGTTCCTCTTACTGTCCTCTTCTGCTTCTATTTTTTTCTGGTTTCCTTTTAAGAGGGAGGTGAGGGGAGGAATTGCAGGGAAGAGAGCCTCAGAGGGCTGCAGGTTACATTTCTCAATGGGGGTTGCTTTCTGAAGTTTATAGGAACATAGAAACAGGAGTAAGCCATTTAGCCCCTCAAGCCTATTCCACCATTCAATGAGATCATGGATAATCTGTGACCTAACTCTATATATCAGCCTTAGCCCCATAGCCCCTCTTTGGTTAACAAATATTTGTCAATCTCAGGATTTAAAATTAACTGAGCTAGTATCAACTGCCGTTGGCAGAAGAAAGTTCCAAACTTCTACCACCCTTTGAGTGTTTCCTAACTTCACTCCCAAAAGTCCTGGCTCTAATTTTTAGGCTATGTTCACTAGTCCTAGACTCCACAGCCAGCGTAAATAGTTTCTCTTTATCTATTCTATCAGGTCCCCTTAACATCTTGAAAACTTCGATTAAATCACCCCTTAATCATCTAAATTCCAGGGAATACAACCCTAGTTTGTGTAATCTCTCTTTGTAATTTAATCCTTGGAGCCCAGGTATCATTCTAGTAAATCTACACTGCACTCCCTCCAAGGCCAATATATCCTTCCTAAGGTGCAGTGCCCAGAACGAACACAGTACTCCAGGGCTTTGTATAGCTGTAGCATAACTTCGACTCCCTTGTATTCTAGTCCTCTAGATATAAAGGCCAACATTCCATTAGCCTTTTTGATTATTTTCTGTACCTGTCCATGGCATTTTAATGATCGATGTACGCAGACCCCTAAGTCTCTTTGGACCGCCACTGTTTCGAGCTTTTCACCATTTAGACAGTACTCTGGTCTATTTGCTCACACCTCACACTTGCTTACACTGAAATCCATTTGCCAGAGTTTTGCCCATTCACTTAGTCTATTAATATCTCTCTCTAATTCTGCTTCCATCTACACTGCTTACAATGTTGCCTATCTTTGTGTCATCGGCAAACATGGATGTGTGGTTCTCCATTCTGACATCGAAGTTGTTAATAAATATAGTGAATAGTTGAGGCCCCAATACAGATCCCTGTGGGACTCCACTAATCATATCCCGCCAATTTGAGTACCTGCCCATTATCCCTACTATCTGTCTCCTGCCACTCAGCCAATTTCCTATCCAGATCAATAATTTGCCCTCAATTCCATGAGCTTCTACTTGAGCAACAGTCTCTTATGAGGGACTTTATCAAATGCCTTCTGGAAGTCCATATAAACAATACCCATAGACAATCCCCTGTCCACTACATTAGTCAACTTGTCAAAAAGTTCAATCAGGCTCGTCAGGCATGACCTACCCTTTACAAATCCATACTGGTTCTCTCTGATCAGCTGAAGATTTTCAGTGTTCAGTCTCTCCATCCTGAATTATAGACTCTAGTAATTTCTCGACAAGAAATGTTAGGCTAACTGGTCTATAATTCCCTGGTTTACCTCTATCACCTTTCTTAAGTAGCGTAGTGACATGTGCCATTGTCCAATCTAAAGCAACGGTTCCTGAATCCAAAGAACTTTGGAAGATTATAGTTAGGGCATCGGCAATGTTCTCGACCTACTTCCTTTAAAACCCAGGGATAGAAACCATCTGGTCCTGGGGATTTGTCACTCTTTAGCGCTGTTATTTTCATTACTGTTGATTGCTTACATTAATTATGGTATATCAATATACAGCATCACCATTTTCATTTTTTAAAGGGACCCCCATTGCTCTTGACCACCTTTTTCCTAATATAAAATCATTAAAAAATTGAGTTGATTTTGATCCCTTGCAAGTTTCTTTTCCTATTCCCTTTTTGTAGCTCTCACTATCTGTTTTGTCCTCCATTGCTGTTCTTTGTATCTCTCCCGGTCGCCAAGATCTGTTCTATTTTTTGCATTTTTGTATGTTTTTTTCTTTTTGTTGTTCATTACCTCTTTTGTCATCCATGGCTGTTTTTTTTTGGTTAAGTAGAGCTCTTACCCATTAGATGTATAAACTGGTTCTGTATCACGTTAAATTATTTTTTGAACACCTCCCACTGAGCTTCTGTTGCTTTACCCATTAACAGATTTGCCCAGTTTACTGTTAGCAGCCTGTCTCATCCAGTTGAAGTCAGCCTTACCTAAATTTAGAATCTTAGTAGCTGATACAGGTTTCTCCCTTTCAAACACAACATTGAACTCGATCATATTATGATCACTATTAGATAAATGTTCACGCACCATTAGGCTGTTAACTAAATCTGGCTCATCACTCATTAGATCTAATATGGCCTGCCCCCTTGTTGATTCCAGGACATATTGTTGCAGAAAGCTGTCCTGAACACACAAGAAATTTGCTACCCTTCTGACATGAGCTCGCCTGCTTATCCCAATCTATAATAAAGTTAAAATCCCCCATTAAAACCACTCTGCCTTTGCTACATGCTTGTCAAATCTCTGCATTTACACATTCTGCCACCTCACAGCTGCTACCAGGGGGCTCCCACTACAGTTTTAAATCCTTTTCTATTTCTTAATTCTACCCATAAAGTCTCCACTGCCTGCTTACCTCTCGTTCTATCCTCTCTTATCATTGAAGTAATTTCATCCTTAAATCACTGAGGCTGCTCCTCTCCCTCTACCAGTTTCCCTATCCTTCCTGTAGACTTTATAACCTGGTATATTCAGTCCCAGTCCTGACTGTCTTGCAGGTTGAATTTGCGGCTGCTATTCATTCAATTTGTTCCTTATACTCTATGCAAATGCACAAAGAACCTTATTTGGGCCACAAACCCTAACCTGTCCTTCTGCTCTAATGTTTTTCTCACACATTTCTTATTTCTCTCTCCTGATTTAATTACAGCTTTTAATTTTCCCCATTACCTGTAGTGCCTAAAGCATAATTTCTGACTATTACTCTACTGTGTTCCTTTTCATTTGTTTTAGAATTAATATACTACCTTTTCCACCTGAGTCCTTCTCCCCAATTACTAGTTCAAAGTCCTTGTGACCACACTATTTATCCTTTCCGCTAGGTTCAGGTGGAGCCCGTCCCAATGGTACCGTTCCTTTCTATTATAGAACATAAAACAAAAATGACAGCATGTGTGTCATTAGTAGTATGTCACTTTTTCTCTCATATAGCCTCTTTGATTTAAAAAAATATAAACTTTACCTCAATAAACCTTTTTGAAATTTGTCCTCTAGCTTCTCTTCAAATATTTTTGAAAAATCTGCTACAGACTGATGCAAAATATTCCAACAGTTCAGCTGATTAAATGCTTC